>NC_061108.1:57049041-57339041 GCF_015104395.2 Macrobrachium nipponense | reverse complement strand
ACTCTCCAACTTTTGCAAAAAATACTGAAATAATTCTGATATTCACTTTCCAACTAACATAATTCAACCCATAACATCCACTGCACAATATCACAGTTGAATATATGTTATAAAAACAAACATGGCAATACAGTAAACTCCAACTATTTGCAGAAAATCCACCTATTCCTGGTATTTTTTACTAGGAAATATTCACATAATACTGTATTTTCGTATCATTTTCATGACTAAATGCACTTTTCGTGATAAAACTATTAAAATACTCAGGTATACACATTTTTTTTTTTAATTATCCAAATAAAGTTTGACCTGTTTTTAGAGGGGTTTTAAGTATTTGCAGATTATAGTTAGTATTTGCATGGGGGTCTGGTGGGTACCCATCCCCCATGACTAAGAGGGGGCTACTGTAAACACATTTAAAATCACCACTAAAAGTTGATTTGAACAACTTAATTTTTCCCATGAAACATTTTCCATTTATTTTCTCATACACACTGTTTCCTAATTTGAAAACCGAAAAGGTTTGTAAAAAAAAAATAATATTACTACAGTATTCTGTAGCCTATAGAACCACTGCACAGGAAAAACATTTTTCTTTTGCTTAATCTCTTTCTTCAAACAGTTGCAGTGTTTTAAATATTACTTAGAAAATTATGAAAACCAATGTTTATTGCGTAACCATTAATTATACACACTATAGTTTGGTTAGTACTGTACTAGTAATTACATTATGATTCTTCCTGAATTATCATTCAAGGATATATAAAAAATGTACTACATTTGCACTAAGCCACTCAAAGTTTACTTTTACACTGAAAACTTGGATAAACCAGAACACTACAATAGTAGGTAATTAACAATTTGAAAACTATACCAATCAGCACCCTAATTTTAGGCTTAAACTGAGTCTCAATAAGTCAGATTATCCTTTATTATGAACCCTGCATGCAAGTCACTTACAATACATTCAACTTCTCTTTATTACCTTCTCAGTGTTTGTATGGTGCACTTCATATGATATACAAGGGTTCTTTGCAGTTTTCTATCTAACTCAAGGAATACTATTTTCTTCCATTTCATCTGCCCTTCTACTGAGCTGCAATTATTACTTTTTTAATGTAAAAAGAAATTCTGTAGGCCTGTTCTATAAGAGCCTGGAAATGTGACTCACTGGTCTGATTGAACCACTGTATATAAATTCAAGTAAACAAACACTTGACGAATTATACTGTAATGTGATTTTCAACCTGTACTCTGTCCATTTTATCCTTATCTTAAAATGGTTATTAAAAACTAACAATACACAGTTAGCAAAATATCAGCCCTCTAAATTAAGAATGGGTTATATACTAGACTGTTGGAGTATAATTGTAGTAGATGTAGGCTGGATACCTGCAGCTATTGTACTATACTATAATAGTTCCTTTCATTATGTAATACCTACCAAATTACATTTGCAAAATTAACTGCTTTCACATTTATTCACTTTTTCATTATTAATTCTTCTTTATTTGTGCAGTGAAATTTTCAAGTTGTTTACAAAATAGATTTTTTCCTTTTTACAAGTTTCTCAAAACTTTTCTTGGTTATGAGTAAATAAATCTTATTTGCAATACTTTGCTGTCCTACAGCAAGGGAGGAAAGGTGCCATTTATTACCAGAATTTTCAAAATAGGTAGTGAGGGTGTGCTGAAAATATTCCCCTAAAGCAAAAGTAGCTCACATATTACAGTACCTCCAATTTTGCACTTTAGCTCCAGTCCTTTTACATTAGTATTTAAGAAGTTCCCTTCTATTTCCATTGCAAAGTCACTTGATTAGAAAACTAAACCATCATGAGCTTGCAAAAATTTGGGTGCTCTTCCTACAGTCAGTATAATTACAGAAATATAGTTCACCTATTACAAGTATAAACAAGTATAAACAATGTAAACTTTCACTTTTTCACTAAGCAAAAGTCATGTAGAACACAAATTCATAAAAGTTGATTGAAGTACTTAAAATACTTTAAAAAGGACCCATGGCATTACACTCGTACTTCACCAGTGATAATCTTATTATACAGGTCTGCAGTAAGAGGAACATATGACTTTTGCTTGCCATCCAAGAAATACAAACAATCCTGAATAGTGCTGGGGTTGAATCCTTCTTCCTGTAGTTTTACCTTCTTCAATTTATAAGTACCTGGTAAGGAGAAAGTTACTATTAGTAAAGCTCAATTTTGCCTTATATGTGAAAAATAACTCCTAAATTTGCACAATTCTTAGCAATACTTCCATATGGCAATTTAAATGGAAAATATCCAATAACAACTCACCTAAAATGACTGGGAAAAAAAAAATTAAAACAATTGAAATAATACCGGATTAATTTGGACATTAACCTATTCTGTTAACTGAGACACTAACCAAGACACTTGGTATAAGACATGTATCTGAACATAATGTACAACAAAGGCTGGTAAGTAGTGAGGTTATAAGAAATGCCCGATATCACTTTATGCCTCAGTTTGTTGATTTAATCTATACTTTTTTTAATCCTTTTACTTTAGGGGGGCACACTCTTCAATTTTTGATGAATATTTTTGAAATTTTAAAAATACTGGTTAAATGGCCGCAAGACATGAGCAACACCTTCGTTATCATGTGAACAAAGAATTTTTTCAAAATATTAAGACTGATGAGGTTTTGGCCCCCTCCCCCACACACAGTGAGGTAAGGCTGACGTTTGGCTCCTAACAACTACGTTTTGTCCTTTTTTCCTTTATTCACCTAATTTATCAATTATTTTGATTTTTATATCACCCACTCTTGTATGTCTGGCAGCAACAATGGCTTATTCCTTGGTGAATGCATGGTCTGAGGTCCCAAACTTTTAAAGGGGAAGGAGTGCCGCTTTTTACTTTCAGCATTTCTTTTTTGCTGTCTGACTTCTGCCTCTCTCAAACCATGCACTCACCGAGGAATAAGCCACTGTTGCTCCCAGACGTACGAGAGTAGGTGATATAAAATCAAAACAATTAATAAATTAGGTTTATATAAGAAAAAAATGAAAACAGTCATTAGGAGCCTTCGTTTTGCGCGAATAATACCCCTTTTGGGGGTGGGAGGACTTAGAGCCAGAAACCAGGCAAAACAACACTAAGAACTATTAGAAAGAAGGAAACGCAGTCTGAACTAATATGTTTTTGCTCTAAGGTAAGCTTTTTCCACAAGTGCTAAAAAAAAAATCCCACCTCGCCCCCAACCAAAAAAAAAAAAAGGAAAAATGGGAAAACTGTTCCCAACATTTTTTCCTACTGTAATATGCTTTCTGTGTACGAAGCCGCATTGCAATAGCTCTAAAAATGAAGGAGTTACATTTTTATTATTTATAATTTTTTTCATTTTCTTAATAAAATCCAAAATAATCATCCGATCACGCTTAAATTTCTTCTGGAACATCACCTAATATACATATGTATAACATACAAAAATGTCATAAAAATCGGAGTATTATTTCTACATAAACGTTATGCCCCCTTTATCAGAGTATGTTAAGCTTTTGTATTTTTCAAATACCATAATATTCATGCCACATCCAGTAACTTTATGCAATGCAAAACAATATAATAAATATCTTTTCATAAGTATCTGGACATACAGTAAACCATCCCGTATTTGTGGGGGATGTGTACCCCACCATCCCCCCCAATAGCTAAAATTTGTGAATACGTAAAACTCCTCTACAAATGCGTAGAACTGCATATTTTTTTGGCCATCCTACAATCCTTGGGTCTCTGGATACACCACTAATCTTCTTTGCTGACTTCTGGCATTGCGCTAAGCTTAGCCTGTGAGCCTCCATGTACGCACTGCTCTACAAGCTCTTCATCTCACCATGTGTCTTGATAAACTTTCCCAAATGAAAAGTGACATCTCAGTTGAAGAAATACTGATGAACTGTTCTGAGGTTAGCAAAGCTGCCAAATCATTAAGCTCTTTCCTGCATTCTGCCATTTCAATCTACACACTGAAATATTTCTGTACCTACTTACAAAATGACAGGCAGTCTCACAAAATTTCTTCCTAAACCCTTCTGCAGTCATCTCAAATAACTTTATCATGCTCTTTTAAAGATATCACACAGCAGAACTTCCTCACAAGGTATACCAGGAAAAACTTGCAAACCTTTATTTGTTAGTATGTAATGGGCGTAAACATACAGCCAACTCATTCCTATACCTGTTTTGGCTTTCTGTAAACCTGTTAAATATTTCTATGAAAGTATCCATGTTGCCATGCTTTTCATTAAAAAGTAATTTTGGTTTTGCTATGACTATATGGAAGCCAGTGCTTTTTACCATCCTTCAGTCTCGAGCTTGAGTCTTATTATGTGAAGCTCCATGTTCGCTCTGTGTTTCAGCTTCCTGTCTTGTCTTTTCTACTTTCTTCATACACTCTGTCTTTTAGCTTCCTCATTTTCTGTCTGTCACCCTGCATGATCCTAAGAAGATTCTAACATATGACCACATTCTTGACAATGAAAACATCTCAGTCTTGGGATATATTGCTTAATCCTAAAAGCATAACCATAAGGTAAAATGACTTACCTAATTATGCAGACTGGGATATAGAATTATTGTGTCCCAAGCAATACCTTAGAATTACCATGGCATCAAGAAGGCCCTTTGCTTTCCACTAAGGTGCACATAGGACTGGGACTTACCATACGCCTACCAACACCGTGTAGTCAAATGTGTGATCTCCAGGCAGCTGTGTTCAAGGAACACTGCCTCTGATGATCACTTTGTAAACCTGGAAAGTTCTTCAATAGAAAAGTCTCTTAAAAAACCCAGGGAAGCACCCACCCGTTGGCATCATGTGTATCAAGAAGGGGGTAGGACTCTGCTTTCTAATTAGGGTTAATAAGACCATTCTCAGCCCGCCCAGAGAAAGTGGCTTTGTTTTGTGACAGGATGTAAGAAAATGGACCATCTAGAACATTTGTCATGACATTTGGGTAAACTTGAAGTGCCTGGACCGAGCATAATGTCTTATCAATAATTCTCAGTTCCCACAGAAAAATAAGGCTCTTCTTCAAAGAGTCCTCACTCTTGGCCAGAAATGACAAGCCAGAGACAACAGTGATGGCTAAGTGTGTGAATGATAAAACATTATCCCTGTCTAAGAGAACCAGGATGCCAAAGATAATAAGAAGACTGCCTTTTGCAGCTATGAGTTATAGTTGCATCAAGACTTCTAAACTGAGATGACAGGGATCAGAGAACCTTTTTCAGGGACCTGGTAATGGGATGCCTTGCAGAAGCTAGTCTTTGCAATGCAAAAGGACCAGAGAAGGAAACTGAAAACTTCTATGTATATTTCAACCAATGCCGCACCCATACGACACTGACTTCGGTAATGTGGCCAGTATGATATAACTGTAATAGCAACAAGGTGCTTGTCCTTCAACAGATAGTTCAAAAAATGTAAAAACTGTTTCAACAAAGGCTCAACTGGCTCTCAGTGTGATCATCAAACCACACCTTCCATACAGACTGATGTTACACCGTAGTTTTGCACCAGGTACCTAACAATGTTAAGTGATTAAAATTCACATTGGACTTTGTTGTAAATCCCACACGTGAAGGGCACAGCTCAGAAAAGAGGACATTTAGATGACTTCTCCTTTTCATGTCAGGGACAGAACAGCAGTTAGCATTAGGATTTATTTTCTTGCTTGGTAGACAGTTCCATTGAATATTAGCAGTTTATTCTAAACCTTCAAAATCTGGAGCAATGGAGGAAAAAGGTACAATGTCCTCCATTTGTTCCATTTTGTAGAGATGCATCTCCAACTTTCGAAGACATACACTGGAAGTTGATAGCTTTCATGTGTGACAAACAGGACCACTTCTGGATGCAGAAGCAGGTTAGCGATCATTTGCAAGGAGATTCTGTCTAACATCCACCTGGTTGAGGCTGTTGTCCATCTTGACAGGGAGGGAGTCTGTTATTACAATGAGCAACCCTGTGGCGAGGTGGACTGCTGACAAGTGCCATTACCTTGCCTGTGCCATCTGGAGAAACAGCATGTATGTATTGTGAGGGGTTGCTAAGAAGCCCAACCTCTTGCTGGCATATTGTCATAGTATGTACTGGGAAAATCTGCAATATCCCACGAATTCCATCTCAATCATTGATTCCTTTCACTGATGAGGCATTTGTCATCTGGAAAGGATCACATTGAGGCATCATGTCAATATCAGTGGCAAGTACTGTGCCACTGATCCTTCCAGTTTCTGAGCGTTTATAGTCCAAACTGGTCACAGTATCAGAACCAGTTGTAACTATGAAAACAGGGTTGTATCTTCGTGAGTCTTCTGTCTCCAAAGGGATTTAAGTGACAAATTTCATTTCTTTTTTTGTTTGTTTGTTTGTATGGTGTTTTTACGTTGCATGGAACCAGTGGTTATTCAGCCACGGGACCAATGGCTTTACGTGACTTCCGAACCACGTCGAGAGTGAACTTCTATCACCAGAAATACACATCTCTCACTCCTCAATGAAATGGCCGAGAATCGAACCTGCGACCACCGAGGTGGGAAACAAACACCATACCAACCATGCCACTGAGGCGCTTTCATTTCTTTTTGGCCTTAGGTTTTTTGTCAGCTTGCTCCCAGTACCTAAATTTATCTATTTTATTTCAAAAATCTGTTTCATTATCTTTTTTTATATATTTTTATTTACATATTTATTCATTTATGGTATTATTTCAATTTGTTCATGAGGATTACTTCCTGTACTGGTGGCTTTTGAAGGCACTATAGTCTCTATTCGCATGACTTTAAAAAAAGTCTTCAAGGGATAACCAGCAACACTATTTAAGCGGTTCTGAATTTCCATCAGAAATCCTCAACAGCATCTGATGTAATGGTGCTCAGTATTGAGGATGTCCCAATACTGGCAGTCAACGGTTATCGACAGGGGCTCCATTCTCAGCGGGGTGCTAACAAGCGAAAATTGCCATTAACCAAAACTCAAGTGATTTATGGTGCCAATATCCGGTTAATGGCGCCTCTGTTAGGTATTCTATATAACCAGAACTTAGTGCGTTATGGTGCCTTAAATCATTAATTTTATGGCGCTAGACAAGAGGCACAAAACTATTCCTGTTATACATGCAGAAAAATGATATTGTTATGATACAATAAAGTTTTATGCATACTTACCTGGCATGTATATATAATTAAATTCCCACCCTCCTCCCCTCAGGAGACAGGGTTCAGAGAAAATCTGAGGAAAACGGGAATGGTTCCGAGCACCAGCGCCACGGGAACGGGGTGGCCATCACCTGAACTACCAGTGTACTGGCGGTTGCCGCGAGTTTTGAAATTCTGCCAGTGCGACAAGAGGATAAGCTATATATATACATGCCAGGTAAGTATGCATAAAACTTTATTGTATCATAACAATATCATTTTTATGCATGACACTTACCTGGCAGGTATATATATAGCTGATTGACACATTTGGAGGTGGGTCATAGACAGCAACATCGTCATAATTCAAAAATTAACTAATTTTTAAAATTACTATTAGGTTCCTTACCTGCTAAGGTAGCTGACTTCGTAGGTCCTGCCTCTTAGCCTGCTAAACCTTAGTAGCTCTCAACTAGGATGTGACCTGTTTGTTGAGAAAGCTAATAACAAGGGTCTGACAACTGGACATGACCAATCTGCTGACAGAGAACCCTAGCCCTCATTTACCACGGGCATTCATGCTAGGAAAGTTAGTCACCTGAACCACACACAATCACTATAACAAAATACTACACCAAAAAACTGAGCAGGTAATAACCTTCTCAGACAACCATAAAACACTATAACCTAATTAAAATAATAGCCTAGCATGTTAGAAGGTTATGGGGTGGAAACTCCTTTGCCCAGTACTGTACCTGAGGATACGTACGGGCCTAACGTTTGACAATTATCAAAAGTTGTCTTCACATCTCTTAGGTAATGCGAGGCAAAGACCGAATTTGTCCTCCAAAACGTAGAATCTATAATGTCCTTGAGGGCTAAATTTTTTCTGAATGCCAAGGACGTAGCTACCGCTCTCACCTCGTGAGCTTTAACCTTAAGCAAGCCGAAGCATTCTTCCTGGCAAAGCAAATGTGCTTCCTTAATGACTTCTCTTACGAAAAAAGCCATAGCATTCTAAGACATAGGTCTAGTAGGATCTTTGACAGAACACCAGAGAGAACCTGAAGTCCCCCTAATGCTTCTTGTTCTTTCTACGTAATAACGTAAAGCTCTTACTGGGCAAAGAACCCTTTCCTGTTCTTGACCTACTAGATCAGCCAGTCCTGCAATCTCAAATGACCTTGGCCACGGATGCGAAGGATTCTC
The DNA here is from genome assembly GCF_015104395.2 of Macrobrachium nipponense. Classification (NCBI taxonomy): domain Eukaryota; kingdom Metazoa; phylum Arthropoda; class Malacostraca; order Decapoda; family Palaemonidae; genus Macrobrachium; species Macrobrachium nipponense. The sequence continues at coordinate 57,330,646 of NC_061108.1, read as the reverse complement.
ATTCTTGGCTAAGAATTCCTCTTGAAACGAACAAACTGCTTTGTTGTGCTTCCATCCTACTTGTTTGTTAATAGCTTGCAGCTCGCTAATCCTTTTAGCTGTAGCTAAGGCTACCAAGAAAATAGTCTTCTTCGTTAGCTCTCGCAAAGAAGCACTGTCCATAGGTTCAAACCTATCCGTTTCTAAGAATTTGAGAACGACATCCAAATTCCAAGAAGGAGCTCTGCAATGTCGATCCTTCTTCGTATTAAAAGATCTGAGAAGATCTCTAAGATCTGCGTCATTGGACAGATCTAAACCTCTGTGCCTAAACACTGCAGAACATACATTTATAACCTTTAATGGTTTGATTTGCCAAACCCACTTCCTTCTTCAGATACAGAAGGAAATCTGCAATTTGGGTCACAGAGGTACTGGATGAAGAAATCTTCCGATTCTTACACCATTTGCGGAAGTTCTCCCACTTTGACTGGTACACTTTGATAGTTGAAGGTCTTCGTGCTCTCGCAACTGCCTTCGCTGCTTCTCTAGAAAACCCCCTCGCTCTGACAAGTCTTTCGATAGTCTGAACGCAGTCAGACCCAGAGCGAGGGTGTTTTCTTGTGGAAACCTGTCGAAGTGGGGTTGTTTGAGAAGATCTACTCTCGTGGGTAGACTTCTCGGAGAATCCACTGTCCATTCCAGTACCTCTGTGAACCATGTTTGGGCCGGCCAGTATGGAGCTATTAGAGTCAGCCTTGTTCCTTGACTTTCTCTGAATTTCTTCATTACCCTTCCTAAAATCTTGAACGGGGAAAATGCATACGCGTCTAGCCCTGTCCAATCTAGTAGGAAGGCATCTACTGCGACTGCAAGAGGGTCCGGGACTGGAGAACAGTAATTCGGTAACCTCTTTGTCGCTGCGGTAGCGAAAAGATCCACCACTGGCCTGCCCCAAAGCTTCCACAGCCTCTGGCATACTTGATGATGCAAGATCCACTCCGTGGAAAGCACTTGTCCCTCCCTGCTCAACAGGTACGCTCTGACGTTCTTCTCCCCTTGAATGAACCTGGTGAGCAGGGTGACGTTTTCTCTCTCCAACCACAGAAGAATCTCCTTCGCCAAGTTGCAAAGATAAAACGAGTGGGTCCCTCCTTGTTTTCGTATGTATGCCAGAGCTGTGGTATTGTCCGCGTTGATCTGCACCACTTTGCCGCTGATCCACGGTCTGAACGCTTTCAGAGCCAAGAAGATCGCCATCAGTTCCTTCCTGTTTATGTGCCAAGCTTTCTCTTCTTCGTTCCAAAGGACTGACTCCTCTCGAGGGCCCAGCGTCGCTCCCCAGCCTGCGTCTGACGCGTCGGAAAATAATATCAGGTCTGGGTTCCTCTGCTGGAGTGACGTACCCTCTGCTAACCTTCCCGGGGCTAGCCACCACTTTAATTCCTCTTTTATCTTTAAAGGAATTGGAAACAGGAAGGAATCTGTTCGATCTTCTTGGCCAGACTTCATTCAGAAAGAACTGTAAGGGCCTCATGTGAAGTCTCCCTAGGGAAATGAACCGCTCTAACGAAGAGAGTGTCCCCAGCAGGCTCATCCACTCTCTCGCCGAGCATTGGTCTTTCGACAGGAATTCTTGCACTTTCCGAAGGCACATGGTCTGCCTTTCGGGTGACGGAAAAGCCCGAAAAGTCACTGAGGATATCAGAATCCCCAAATAAACTAGCTCCTGTGTGGGGCGGATCAGATGTGAATTTTTCTTTTTAGGTTTCAACCATCAGACCCAGCTGCTTTGTTAAATCCAATGTGAGGTCCGTGTCCTCCAGACATTGCTGCTTTGATTGTGCTCTTATGAGCCAATCGTCCAAGTAGAGAGAGACTCTGACTCCTAACAAATGAAGACACTTCGCCACGTTCGCCATCATCCTTGTAAAGATTTGAGGGGCCGTGCAAAGCCCGAAGCAAAGGGCTCTGAATTGGTATATCTTGTCCTGGATCACGAATCTCAAATATTTCCTGGACCTTGGATGAATCGGAATACGGAAATACGCATCCTGAAGGTCCAGCGTTACCATCCAGTCCCTTGGTCGTACCGCTGCCAGTACTGAATCGTTCATCTCCATCGTAAACTTGGTCTTTTCTACGAACAAGTTTAGCTGACTTACGTCCAGTACTGGCCTCCAACCTCCTGATGACTTCGTTACCAGAAAAAGACGGTTGTAAAAACCTGGGGATTCGTGATCCAGAACAGGTTCTATGGCTCCCTTCTCTAACATACTGACAACTTGATGCCAAAGAGCCTCTCTCTTCTCTAAATCGATGTAATGAGCCCCTAGGGCTCTCGGAGCTGTAGCGAGAGGTGGTTTCTTTAGGAAGGGGATCTTGTAGCCTTCCTTCGTTACACTTACAGACCAAGGATCCGCTCCCCTGTTTTGCCAGACTTCCCAGAAGTCTAAAAGTCTGGCCCCAACACACGTCTGGAGGACTTCTAACTCACTGTTTGGTTGAGGTTTTCGAACCTCTTTTGGCCGGAACTCTTTTCCCTCTAAAGGCTGGTCGGGAAAAAGTCCTACCCCGAAAGGGCTGCTGTGCTGTCCTTGTTTCCTTCGGTGTCTTCTTCACTACCTTAGAGGGTAAATACTTCCTTACTGAAGACGTCAGCAGGTCCTGTGTAGCCTTCTGAGTAAGGGAAAGTGCGATATCCTTAATGATATCCTGTGGAAAAAGCTGTCCTGAAAGTGGGGAGAACATCAACTCCGACTTTTGCGCGTTCGAGACTCCTTTCGCAGCGAACGAGCACAAAAGATACCTTTTCTTTAAAACACCTGCTGTAAACAGTGAAGCAAGTTCATTAGCTCCATCCCTCAAGGCTTTATCCATACAGGACATGATACTTCTAGGTAAATCAGAGTCTGAAGAATCTCCCATCTCTGAAGTCCGAGCCAATGCACCCAACAACCAATCAAGAAAATTAAAAACTTCAAAAGTCCGATAAATACCCTTTAGCAAATGGTCGAACTCTGAAGAAGTCCACCACACTTTGGCTGCGTGTAAGGCATGCCTACGGGAGCTGTCCACTATATTAGAAAAGTCTCCCTGGGAGGAGGCAGGAACTCCCAGGCCAAGACTTTCCCCCGTAGCGTACCAAACACCAGACTTCGAAGCCAATTTGGCGGGAGGGAAAGCAAAAGAAGTCTTCCCCGACTCTCTCTTCTCCTTCAACCACTCATTAATACGTTGAAGGCTTTCTTCGCTGAAATCGACAAGGTCATTTTCAAAAAAGAAGATTTCTTGGGTGCTTTCGTCTTCGAAAATTGAGATAGAGGAGATAGCGGGGCTGAAGGTTGAAAATCTCCTTCAAACAATGAAAGGAGGCACTCGGTTAGCTTCTTGTAGTCCGAGGAAGGAGCTTCCACATTCTTGTCCTCTTCCGAAAACTCAACAAAGTCTTCCTCCTGAGAAGAAATATCCTGAAATCCAAGATCCTGATGACCCTCCATAGCGGGATCCTTATCCACAGTTTGCCTGGAGAGCGAATGCGGAACTGCCTCCTTGTAAAACCCTTCTCTTCCTTGTCGGGAAGATGTTTCCACATGCTGCCGCCTGCGTCCTGCGTCCTCTGTAACGTTTGCGTCCACCATGCGTCCATCACTCTTCCTCTTGCGTCCTGAGTCCTGCAGTGTCGGAGATTCGTCCTTCCTATAGGACACACTGCGTCCTGGGTTACGAGAAGATCCCGCCTGAGAACGAGGAGGCAACTGACGTCCTGCGTCCTCTTGGAGGACTTAACCGGGAGAGACGAGTCCTTACGTCTAGCTGAAGGTTGTTCGGGCTTTTCCCATGATTTAACAATCACTGCCAATTTCTCCTGCATGTCCCGCAGAACTTCCTTAGTCTCCGCTTCCTTACGAGACTCCTGAGGCGGAGGAGATCGAGGACGCACTGGGCTAAAACGAAGAGGCGAGCGATCCTGACGTCTACGCAGCGGAGTTTCTCTAATAGGGGAAACACTGCTCACCGCACGGCTAGTCACCTCTAAAGGACGAGAAATCCTCTTCCTCTTGATAGGGATTGCTTCTTCATCCTCCGATGAAAAAATCTCAGGGCTACTCCAACCTTCTTGTTCAAAAACACTTTCATCCTGTGACGAGGTCGGCAAGTATGACCTCTTGAGAGGACGCGATACTTCGACAAAATGCCTACTCCTTCCTGAAGCCGAACTATCCGACGAATAAATGCACTTCCCAGTATCGCCTTTCCTATGGCGTACTGCTGCAGCCTGGGACGCAACAACAGGACTGCCTGAAGGGATGACTGATTGAGAGTAAACCCCTCTCGCCTCCCTTCGACTGTCGACATGCCTTCTCCCATGGGTCTGGGAGCTTGACAGAGGTCTAGGTCTAGGAGCACGAGAGGGACGATCAGGCGCCCCCTCCACAACACTGTCATTAAACACTTCCACTTTGTCCGTTAACCGTTTAATCTGATCTCCCATGGACGCAAGGGCAGCGAACACTTTCACAATTTGTGGATCAGTAGTATCCTCAGATACAGCAACGGGCGCAGGAGAAACCTGAGGGGAAGGTGCTACATCTACATGTGAATAAGCTGGAGAAGACACAGGCAAAGATTCATTCATAGGTTTACTCGAAGAACCAGATCTCTCACTTCTAGAAACTGATCTTCTCACCCGATCTTTTTCTAGTCTCTCTACATACTTAACAAGAGCCTTCCACTCTTTCTCATTCAGGCACTCACATTCATTGCACCTATTGTCCCATGTACATACAAACTCTCGACACTTCTTACATACAGTATGGGGATCTACCGATGATTTCGGCAGTCTCACTTTACACCCTTCTTTCACACAAACTCTAAACATACTCCCTGAATCAGACATACTAATGCAAGATCAATTGCGATTGCCAAGCTAACTTCGTGAATACGATACCAATATCCAAAAAGTCAGTCAACGAGCAGGAAATTCTATCAGAGAACCAACAACGATGTTGCCGGTTCGGCTGGCAGAGAAAATCTGAGGAAAACGGGAATGGTTCCGAGCACCAGCGCCATGGGAACGGGGTGGCCATCACCTGAACTACTAGTGTACTAGCGGTTGCCGCGAGTTTTGAAATTCTGCCAGTGCGACAAGAGGATAAGCTATATATATACCTGCCAGGTAAGTGTCATGCATAAAACCTGGTCATACGTCTAAGGTTTGTAAGAGTAAAATGGCATCTAGTGGCTCAGAATTAACTTGTTTCCGATGTAATGGGAAAGGGCATTTAGCGAGGAATTGTGCGGTAGAAAGGAAGGACGGTAAGAAACCAGTGTCTCTAGTTAACCTTTCGTCAAGTAGGAATGATGTGATGAGAGAAACTAGGAAAGTTTTTGGCGAATTTCTGTCAGAAGGCGTAGTTTCCTCTCTTGGAGGAGTAGGTTCGAGAGAAGTGGTCTTGCTTCAAGACACAGGGGCTGCTGTCTCACTGATTCGAAGAGAGTTTGTGCCGAACAGGCCAGAAATCAATATGGAAGAGAAAGTTATGTTAGGAGGATTTCCTAACACTTGTGTTCTTTGTCCTTTGTTGAAGTTGAATTTAGAAAGTCAGGTAGTGTCAGGAGAAGTAAAACTTGTAGTTGTGGACAGTTTGCCCATTGAAGGCGTTGACATTATTGTCGGTAACGACTTAGCTATATCCAAGAATGTGAATCCTGTTGTGAGGAATATTCCAGTGCCTGAAATGGTAGTAACTAGGTCGGGTTTAGATACAGATGTAGACTACGGTCATAATTTGTTCGTGGATTCGAACGAGAATGAGTTCGTGGAGTTGAACGAGAGTAAGTTCGTGGATTCGAACGGGAGTGAGTTCGTGGATTCGAACGAGTGTGATAGAGGTAGGGAGGTTGATCTTGGCATGAGTGTGGCTGGGAGACCTAACTCTACCGTTGACAGTGATAGCCAAACGGAAGGCGTAGCTGTCGAGAGTAACGTAGTAAATGTACCAGTATCTAGTACTAGTTACGGTGATGAATTAGGCTTTAACATTTTGGATAAGGATGAGCTAGTCAAGTTGCAAAGAGAGGATGAGACACTAACCCGAATTTTTGAGTGTGAGCTGAATGATGATCTCAATGATGTGTGTAAGGAAACTTTTTGTTTAAAGGACGAAGTTTTGTGTCGTTATGTTCGACCGAAGTCAGGTAGTGAAAGGGGAATCACAGGAAAATTAGTAGTTCCTAGGAAGCTTGGTGAACTAGTTTTGAAGTTAGCACACGATGAGCAAGGACATTTGGGAGTAAATAAAACTTTCAAGTGTATTAGTAGGGCGTACTTTTGGCATAAGATGAAAATTGATGTATGTCTTAAGAGGCAAGTTTTAAACTGTCATGAATATCAAATTGCAGGGAAACCGATTCAAGTAATTTCCAGAGTTCCGTTGTGTAATATTTCTTCAGTAGGCAAATCTTTTGATGATGTAATTATAAATATGTTTGGAACTTTGCCTAGAAGTAAGGGTAGAGATGATTGCATAACTAATCTTGAGTATTATAAAAACAATTTAAGAAATGTTTGGCAGCTAGCGGAGGAGAACGGAAGCGCTTGACACTTAGTGAAAGAAAACGCGAACGGAAGTCAAGGGGAAATTAAAGGAAAGCATGATCTTAGAGCAAACAAGAGAAGTTTGTGTGTAAGAGATAAAGTTTTAGTACTAGTCTCGAGAGAAAATCCATTTTTATCTTATAAGTTCGAAGGTCCTTTTTCAATTTTAGAGAAGAGGGGAAATATACTTTATAGAATTAATGTGGGTAAGAGTAGAGCAAAGGCAATGAATGTAAATTTTCTTCAGAATTATAAACAACGCCCCGTGCCATGGCCTCCGCCCGTGTAACAGTGTTACTGAGTGAGATTAGTTTTGAGAAAAACACAAGAGGTGTTTTAGTATTTATAAGTTTTAATCAGAGTTCAGAAAACGGAAAAAGTAAGAGAGAAGGATAATGTTATAGCTAGTAGCCTCTAGAGATTTTTCTCAGCATGAGTAGCCTAATAACCGTTTTCTGTTATCGCACAAGTGAGTGTGTAAGTGGAAAAGCGTGCGTGTTTGACTGGATTAAAGCTTTATGCAGAATTGTTTCCTTGCTGTTCAATTCTTGTTTCTCTTTAGAAAAAAATAAAATCAGTTGATTTAATTTTTTTTTCTCTTTTGGGGGGGCATGTGATGGTAATTGCTTCCTAGCAAAGAAAGATAAAGGAAAGGAGAACGCATTTTCGAGAAGTTCGGCAGCAAGGAGGCTTTCGCGCCCGTGTTGGAGGTGCCTGTTCTGGAATCGTCGGGCGTGTTGTGGAGTGCAACACACGCCAATGTGTCAGGAGAAATGCCGCGATTTCTGATGTAATACCTCGTCTAGATTCATCTAGGAAATTCTGGAAATCTCGCGAGTCTGTGACGCTCGCCGTAGGCTCCGCCCCCAGAGTGCCGTATAAATACGACGAACGAACTTTGGAGAGAGAGAGATTGTAGAAAAGAGACACCTGTTAGTCACAGAGAGATATCCTCAGGAAGAGCCACTAGTCAGAATATCAGTGAGAGATCAGCAGCAGAGATCATCAGAGAGAGAGACTAGAGATGAAGGAACCGACGAAGTATCAGGAAAAAAGTTGCTCGAGAGTTGGTTGGATACTGGTCTAGTCGTCTTCAGGAGTGCACGTCCGTGTTATCTCGACGTCAAGCAGACTTCAGAGAAGAAAAGGTCCTGCTAGGGGTTTTGGTGAGTTCCTGCCTTACAAGTAGACTATTTTCTGCAATACAGAGTCAAGAAGACGTCTGCATTCACCGTTTTCCTTTTGAGAAGCCATCTCCTCGAATTGCCAAATTGACTAACAAGTATTTGAATTGCCTCACTGTTCCCCCAGTTCATGCAGTGTAAGATTCTATCTTTTTATGTAAATAGGAGATACCATTCTGCATTTACCTTTGTTAGTAAGCTTGTAAATAAACCTTTGTTGTGTTAGTGTTTCTTTCTATATTCGTATCCCCAGTTTCAACTGTTGGTGTTGAAATATTTTTTTTTATTATTATTTCATATCGAACCTGAAGCGGACCTCTCTCAAAGGCCGTAACAGCTGGCAGGACGAGCCTCCCTCAAAAGGAAAAAATATCAAGATATAACCATAAGAATAGCAAATATTGTGCAAGATTATGAAAATCGAGAAGTATTAGATCTTTTGAGAGGGATAGCTCACAATTTAAAGTTTTAGTTTTATTTTTTTTTTTAGATCTATTGTCTTTTTTTCATCAATAACATACTTGCGTATCCATACATAAAAAAATAAATCCTGTTCTTTTTATTTTAGCTCACAATTTAAAATTTTAGGTTTATTTTTTTTAGATCTATTGTCTTTTTTTTCAATAACATACTTGTGTATCCATAAATAAAAAAATAAATCATGTTCTTTTTATTTTTGTCTTTTATTATACCTTGTTAATGTTTACCATAAGGAAAAAATAAATAATTAAAAAAAGTGCATACAAAATCCCTATGACAGCAAAACAAATAATTGGGCAAATGTCCTAATTGGCCAATTGTCCTGATCGGGCATTTATTCATTCGGGCTGATGTCCGTCGGGCATGTGGCCATCGGGCACTTGTCAGTCGGGCACTTGTCCTAGAACCATACAACACAGACCAAAAGAGTACTAAAGGGTATTTGACCAACTCATACATATTTTTCACCTCTGTGTGAGAAGGATGAAGGGAAGACAGTGCATCACTGTATGCGAGGGAAAGAACCTTCTTGCCATGAGTCCTTTTATACATGATCACAGCATCAAATCAAAGGCACTATTCTGTCCAAGACCAACTACACTACTAAAGCATTCTTTGATACTGGTGGGCTTGATTTATGGAGTCTTAGTAAGACCATAATGGTAACTCCTTTGAGGACAAACAGAGCTAAGCTACCAAAAACGTTGTGAAAAATTTTAATTCTCTCTCCATGCAATGATCTAAAGGAAATATTCTTGAAAACTGCATGCGAAACAAAAATAAACTGCAGCAGTAACATCAGATCTGATGAAATGTATGCAGAGCAACCTGAAATTTGTTGGAAGGCGAATGCTCAAGTTAACTTATAATATGCAAATAAGAACAGAACAACTGCTCAAAAAGCAAAGAAGCCACTTACTTTGACAGTTATTTATCAGCAAATAATCTTTGTATCAATCACTTATTGCCTTTATGAGTGATTTTAATGTAAAAACTGGAAAAGAGTCTTTACCAAAATGAATATTACAATAGGAAGGAATGAAGGGAAAATAAGGCAAATTCAAGAGTGCAATAAGTATGAATTTGAAAAATTGGAAAGATTTTACTGCCATTTGAGCATTATTTGTAGCCTGGATGTGCAGGCAATGAGGTGAGAACCCTTCTGCTTTAGTGTTCCTGAAAAGGAGTTGGTGTATATTTAAGGCTATGAAAAGGTGATGGGTGTGATAGAACTAGGGTCTTTGAGTTCTCTTGAGAAGGATCTTACACAATCATCACTTAATAATTATCATAAAAAAATGTTTACATGCTATGTTTTTATCATGCCTTTTAAATATTATTAACTTATAAATATTACTGTACCTGTCTTTTCCAATTCCTTGACAATCCTGACAAATAATGGTCTGGCATAAGAGGGTAGCGATTTGGTGACAGCACTGTGTAGTAGACTGAAATCTAATGTTTTATCTTCATCTAAAATAGCTACCATACCTGCACGACCTTCTGCTGCAGGGACCTGAGAATTAGATATACAAAATTTTGTTAGTTTGGAATAGATCTACTTGTCCCTGACTTGACATACCTTCACAACTAAACCAAACTAAGTTATAATTCTGGAAGTAAGCAAAGTACTGAAACAGAATAGGAATAGATATGTACAAAGTTACTTAGTAAAGATAGCTTATTGATAACACAAGCATAAAACAACAGAGAAGTTAAGTCTTTTGAACTGGTATAACTGAGACTATAAATTACCATAGTAAGAAATACTGTATGTTGTCCTACATTAATGTACTGGTAGGTACTGTAATTAGTTCCAAGGCAACTGATTGAATGACTGATTCAAAGTTCTTTGGTGTTGTAATATTAAAGATCACTGACGCTGAAGTCACATTTTAAAAGCAAATAATCAAAATAATCAGTGAAAGCCATAAAAATTTGAACACCTGCATCTCAAAATAAATTCTAAGGTGTTGTTTTTGCATAATAAGCTACATCTAAAAAAATCAAGGCAAGATGTAGCCGACATCCTCACCATGAGCCTCAGTGAGGTATTTACTTCAAGGATACTTCTAGGATATGCAACAAATTCCTCATGGTCAAGGGAACCAACAAGTGTTACCACCCCTCCCTCAAGTATTTATAATGTAGGTGAGTATGACCTATATGGAGCTGGCAAAGTGCTGTTTCCCATCTTAAGGGTATCTTTCTATAATTCCCAGGAGATATAAAAATTCTCATGTTTTTTACTTTGTTTTGATTTACCCATGTACCCTAAATTGTTTTGCGCTCTCAGATGTACTAGAACCAAACCAAATCTTATTTGTACAATTATTTCTCTATTCTCAATAATATGAAGCCACTGTAAAAACCTTTAAATTAAATGGGTTGGAAGAGTTAAAACAAAAAACCAAATGACGGCAAAATTCATTGAGTCACAGAGAAGAGCGAGTAGTACTGGATTTGGAACTGCCAGTCAAACTAATATTAGAATTAGTACTGTGTTCACCAACATGTTCCATAAAAACTGAATAGGCCTCCTCCTCAGTCATGCTTCTATTTCTGGGCTCAGCTCGTGTCGGCCTATGAAAAGATCCTTAATATCATTCTTTCTAGGCAAAATTAATCTAAATCTTACCAGAGAAAAAAAATTAAGAAAATGTCAGTAAAACTGACTCGCTCACTCTATAAAAGAAGTGTCGGTATGAGAATAGGGGCGAGTGGGAACACTACCACGAGTCATTCACCATTTAGACCTTCCAATCCAAAATCCCCACTAGCGAGAGCTGATACTAACGGGTGATGCGGCCGCTACTACTACTACTAAGGACGCCACGGACAGCAGCGCCCCTAGCGGTCATCCTTAATATTTAGCAGTACGCGTTGGACGCATTTTTTCATGTGTGCTAATCTCTTGGATTTATCTCCTCTTCTTTACCATGGAACGTGCTGCCATCGCATCGGCTAAGTTAAGTGCCTCATAAGTAGTATTTTAGTCTTCCAGGAACCAGTATTTTCCTTCTAATAGGTCATATACGGTTTCCCGGTCGGCTAGTGGCGGCGCCATGCTGCCTCATGTCTAGAATTCCCGGTCTTCCATACTGGGACTTCTTGTACTTATGGGCTTACTATATCACGTTCATCGTTTTTACATCGTCTTTTTAGCTAGGTTAGCCCGTTTACCATTCTCTTAGTTTGGTATTTAGGGCTATTCTGTATTCTGGCCCAGCATCCCAGCTCTTGCTCTTCATCGGCTATCGCTGGCTCCGAGTAGTCTTCTGTTCCTCGGAACAGTTTGCCTCCTCCTGGGCTTCTTTTTCTTTTACTAAAAGTGTCTTTTCCACCTGTTATGATGTAATTTTAGTTCTTTTTAGGGTGTTAGGCTAGCCTAGGTGCATGTCCCATGTATTGGTACAGCCTGGTTCACGTGGCCCTCCCAGGTTGTGTTACTATCGCGGCTTAGGCCACTGGCGGCCACGTGTTCCACCGCACCTACCCTTCCCCTTCCCTCCCTACAGGTATAGGGAGGGGTCTGGGGGACCCCTTGGTTGCTATGACAACCTCAGTAGCCTTCCTCCCTCCTTCTCTGAGGAGGCCAGGGGTTCTCCCCAGCTGGGGTTTAGGGCGACCACTTGTTTCGGGTACCGGGTCTCCGAGCGGGTAGTTGTTGAGACGGGGAGGAGTAGGCCACCCCCCCCCTCTCTCTCTCCCGCCGCGTTACGCCGGGGACCCCCCCCTCCCAGTTGTTCAGTCCCACCCTTCCCCCACTATAACGAACGGAGCCTTCCGCCGCAGCCGGGGCACCTTTGGTTATAGTTCGTCTGGCTCCGCTAGCGGGCGGGGTGGGTCACTTCTCGTGGTCTATTGCTTGCCTACTATATCCTTCCCTTTTTTCCCCCGCTACCGGAGGAGAGCTTGCTTCTTACCCGGGCACTCTTCTAGTAGACGGGGGAGGAAAGTTTGATGATTATTTTGTTATTTTTAAGGATATACCCTAATTTTTACGATGAATTTTAGTATTATAGACTGTGTGTATACCATCTCCGTCGTTCTCCGTCGTGGTTTCATACCTCACCACCACACCTGGTTGGATTTTTTCTCTTGTCTCCGGCGTAGCCGGAGACAAACGCCAACCTTCTTGTTACCACACGTATTATGGCGGGGCTCTGGTTTAATCTAACTTTACCGCTCCGGCATGCAGCGGAGCAATTGTTAGGCTGTAAGTGTTCTCCTGATACTTATGTATCTTTCCACTTACAGGCTACCAACTGTCAGGTCCTAGGGTGCAATGCGACCTTGTACGACCCATGCGCCCACGATGAGTGCAGGACTCACGCCCCATGTGCCACGAATCACAACGCCATGATCGTCTGGCACCGGAAGCCTGCTCCATCTGTACGACCTTGTCAGTCAGCTGGTGGGGGGGGTAAGTCGATTGTAGACTTCTTTATCGTATTACTAACAACACTTAGTTATAAGCTTTGTTAACCCCGTCCCCGGCACTAGAAGCTTCATTTCGCCTTCTCTTTCAGGCTGCCGGTGTGAGGGAAGTCGCCCTAGCAACCCTGAAGGCTTGGGTGGGCGGCTTCGGCAAGAACGCCGCCAAGGGCCAGCCATACATCCTGGACAAGAAGCTGGCCATTCAGATCTTCCCCGGCGGCAAGTCAACAGGATATGTTGACCCCATCTCTGCAGCCCCTCTCATCGCTTCTATCCAGCAAGAGGTGCAGCAGTCGTTAGGGGCTGTGGCCACGCAGGAGACGGTCCCAGATGTCGCAACCCTGGGACCTTAATATTGAGCCTATGGCGGTAGGTGCAGAGGATTTGTTAGTTGAGGTAGGTGTGTCGGGTGCCCAAGGTCTTTCCTTGGGCGCTCCTGGATCTTCTCCTGTCCCTTCTTCTACTGCCTCTTTCCAAGGATTTTCGGGATCTGAGATCCCTGCCCGCTCCCCCGCTCTCTCTGTACCCCCAAAGGTGAAGGGACAGAGAGAACCGAAGACCCTCGTTAAGACGACTTCTAAAAAGTCATCGTCGTCTTCTTCAGCTAAGAAGTCTTCGACTTCCTATGCTGACGCGGTGAAGGCTAAGCCGAGCTCCTCACACTCCAAGAGCTCTAGAAGCAAGGCTTCTAAGGAGAAGGCTCACGCTCCTGCTGAGCCAATGCCTTCTCCGGCCTCCACCGCATCCACTCCGGCAACGCCGGTTGGAGTAGCGGGAGCCGAGCACCTTTGATCCCACTGCCTTCTCAGCAGTGGTGATGCAACAGGTAGGAGAGATGGTCGGCTCACAGGTCTCCGCCCTCGGAACCAAGTTCGAACAGATGTTCGCGCAAACTGTCGAACACTTTGAGTCAGTCGGGCCAGTCCATCCAAGATCTCTCTAACAGAGTTAGAGAGAATGAGGACCGAGTAGCTGGGCTTGCTCAGGTTCCTTACCCAGTCTCCCCAGTAGCAAGTGCTGGTATTCCCCAGCTACCTCTTATGAGTCGCTACCAGCCTTCTCCATGGATAACCCATGGAGAGTAGCCGCTTACGCTCCATTCAAGGACGGTATGATCTCTGTCCCGGAGTGTGGAACTCGAAGGATTGAGGACTTCGAGTTTTATCCTCCGGGATTGACGCAGCCTTTCATTGGGTATGCTAGGCTGACCGCAGCGGCGCTCACTAGGGAAGACAAGATCACCAGAGAGCATGTGCTTTATAGTAGAGAGCACGCTCAGCGGGAATGGGTTCACTGCCTTGAGGACTGGGAGTGTACCAACACCAAGCTCCAGGCTTTCAAGAGTCCTTTTACTATTTTTGCGACGGAGGAGGAGGCTTCTCTTCCGTTCGCTACCAAAATAGTGGAAGCGACTCTTCAGGCAGTCCTCAAGGATGAGCCCATGCCACAACTGAGGGAAGCGGAGTCTACTTCTCCGCTCTTCCCAGCTTTCGGGGAATTGTGGGAGAACTTGCCTTCCACTTTCACGCTTGGTAAGCTCAAACCGGACTGTGCAATGGACCAGTTTGGTGAAAAGCTTCCGAGGCTGCCTGATACCTTATTCAGGCAGAGTTCGACGCTTGAACTAGGTTGGGAGATCCCTCAATTCTCTAATCATTACTGAGATGGCTGCTTTTATCGTATGGCACAGAACCTTTATTTAAGATTTCTTGGCCAAGTCTCAGCTTCAACGGTTCAGACGGATGCTTTCGACTTCCCTAGCTAGGAGGAACTGTCGAAAGCACGTTCTGCAGGAATGCACTATTAGGCACGAACCTAATAGGCTCCTGGCTTCCAGCATGTGGGGGGCGGACCTCTTCCCGAGTCCGCGGTGAATGAGGTACACCATGAGGCTGCTAGGCTCAACCAGAGCCTCAGAGCTAGATGGGGTATCTCCTCTAAGAGGAAACAAGAATCCGCCCCCGCTGCTGGTAAGAAACCAAAGAAGGCTGGTAGAAGATTCCAGCCTTACCAGAAACGTCAGCAGCAGCAGCAATTCGTTCAGGCCGTCCCAGTTACCCAACAGGGACAGCCTGCAACTTCAAAACAGACCCAACCCATCCTCCTTGTCTCCTCAGTCGCAACCCTCGACCTCTTACGCACTCTCGCCGGCCTTCAACCCTGTTTATGAAAGTCAGGCTTACCCTCCCTTTTCGGGGCAGGCGAGAGGTAGCAGAGCGCGAGGCCACTTTCGCCAGCGTGGCTCAGGTAGAGCGACAAGGGGTAGGCAGTTCAGAGGAGGGCGTGGAGGTCAACCCGCCCAACAAACAATGAGGACTCCCCCAGGTATGGAGGGAGGTTGTTCCTCTTCCGTCACAGGTGGGGGTTCAGCAATTGGGCACAGAGCATAGTGTCCAAGGATTGGGTTGGAGTTGGATCAAAGATCCCCCTCCAATCAGATCATTTTATCAGGAACCGTCAAAGGAATTGACAGATTATGCGAGCGAACTCCTTCAGAAAGGAGCTATTGCGAGAGTCCAAGCTTTTAAAAATTTCAAAAGTTCAAGGTCCTTATTCAGCTGTGCCAAAGAAAGGCTCAACAAAAAGAAGGGTAATCTTAGACTTGTCAAGGCTAAACTCTTTCATCCGTTGCGACAAGTTCAAAATGCTTACCATTTCGCAAGTAAGGACCTTACTTCCTCGTGGAGCCGTCACATGCTCCCATCGATCTTACAGACGCATACTATCAATATCCCGATAGCCAGGCACTTCCGCCCATTCCTAGGGTTCAGACTAGGAAAATCAGAAATTCTCATTCAAAGTGATGCCCTTCGGTCTGAATGTAGCCCCCCAGGTATTCACAAAAATAGCAGAAGTGGTAGTTCAACAATTGAGAACTCAGGGGATAATGGTAGCAGCATACCTCGACGATTGGTTGATCTGGGCACCAACAGTCGAGGAATGTCTCAAAGCCACGGAAAAGGTAGTTCAATTTCTGGAACATCTGGGTTCCAGATAAACAAAACGAAATCCAGACTTACTCCAGAGTCTCGTTTTCAGTGGCTAGGAATCCAACGGGATTTGTCTTCCCACAATCTGTCAATTCCAGTGGTCAAACGCAAAGAAATAGCCAAAGCTGTGAAACAATTTCTCAAATGCAAACAAACATCAAGGAGAAGCCAAGAAAGAATCCTAGGTTCTCTTCAGTTTGCCTCCTTGACAGACATCCTCCTAAAAGCAAGGCTGAAGGATATAAACCGAGTTTGGCGATCGAGAGCAAACGCCAAATCTCGAGACAAGTTGTTAGTAATTCCACAGATCCTTCGCAATCAACTCCGTCCATGGACAAAAGTGAAGAACCTGGCCAAACTGGTACCCCTCCAATATCCCCTTCCGGTATTAACCATTCACACGGATGCCTCCCTGTCCGGTTGGGGGGGATATTCTCAATTCAAACAAGTTCAGGGGACTTGGTCAGCTCAGTTCCGCCAGCTCCACATAAACGTTTTGGAAGCAATGGCAGTATTTCTTACCCTGAAGAGACTTCTTCCCCCGAAAAAGTCTCATCTAAGACTAGTTTTGGACAGTGCAGTGGTAGTTCATTGCATCAACAGAGGAGGGTCCAAATCCAAACATGTGAACCATGTCATGATAGCCATCTTTGCCCTAGCAGACAAACACAAATGGTATCTGTCCGCCACTCACCTGGCGGGGGTAAGAAATGTGATAGCAGACGCTTTGTCCCGGTCGGTCCCTCTGGAATCAGAATGGTCCCTAGACGACAGGTCATTCCAGTGGATATGCCGGAGAGTCCCAGGTCTCCAAGTAGATCTCTTCGCTTCACAAGCAAACCACAAGCTCCCTTGCTATGTGGCCCCCAACCTGGACCCTCTGGCTTATGCCACGGACGCCCTGTCGCTAGATTGGAGTCAGTGGAGAAAAATTTATGTTTTTCCTCCAGTGAATCTTCTATTGAAAGTCTTGAGCAAGCTGAGGACTTTCAAGGGACTGGTAGCGCTGGTTGCACCAGACTGGCCCAAAGCAACTGGTATCCTCTGCTTCTGGAATTGGGTCTCCGACCTCAACGGATTCCCAATCCAGGCTGTCACAGGCAGTACAAATGAGGACTGTGTTCGCTTCCTCAGGAATTCTTCAGACCCTAACTTTATGGACTTCATGAAGTTTGCGGCTAACAAAGATGCTAACATTGATCCACAAAACATCCTCTTCCTAGAGTCAGATAAGAGAGAGTCAACTATTAGACAATATGACTCTGCTGTTAAAAAATTAGCATCCTTCCTGAAAGAATCAAACACTACAACCATGACAGTTAACTTAGCTATATCCTTTTTCAGATCCTTGTTTGAAAAAGGTTTAGCAGCTAGCACTATTACTACGCATAAATCGGCTTTGAAGAAGATCTTTCAGTTGGGTTTCCAGATAGATCTGACTGAATCTTACTTTACGTCTATCCCTAAAGCCTGTGCTAGACTTAGACCTTCTCAAAAAGCCTACTGCAGTCTCATGGTTCTTAAATGACGTCCTCAAACTAGCATCAGATACTGACAACTCGTCGTGCACATTCATAATGCTCCTCAGAAAGACGTTATTCTTATTAAGCCTAGCCTCAGGAGCTAGAATTTCAGAACTGTCGGCTCTATCCAGAGATGCGGGTCATGTAGAATTCCTCCCCTCAGGAGAAGTCCTGCTTGCTCCGGATCGTAGCTTTTTAGCTAAAAATGAGGATCCTCTTGCAAGGTGGGCTCCTTGGAAAGTCATCCCACTTCCGCAAGATCCTTCTCTCTGCCCAGTATCAACTTTAAGAGCCTTTCTATCTCGCACATCCTCAAGATCCTCAGGTTCTCTCTTCATGAGAGAAAAAGGTGGTACTTTATCAGTAAAAGGTATTAGACACAGATCCTTTACTTCATTAAACAAGCCAATCCTGATTCATTCCCAAAAGCATAGACATCAGGGGAGTAGCCACCTCAATTAACTACTTTCAACATATGAACTTCGAGGATCTTAAAAAGTATACTGGATGGAAATCTCCGACAGTCTTTAAACGTCACTATCTAAAGTCCTTGGAATCTTTAAAATTTCTGCAGTAGCAGCGGGAACATTGTTTCTCCTGATACTGTATAGTAGTCATAGTATAGATCCAGATCTCCTTCCTACCTACCTCGTCTAACATGCCTCACCCTATCGCCATGCTACTCAGATACTCTAGCCTTAGCCGCTGAGGTCATATTAGTGGTTTGTCCCTTATTTTTTTTTTTTTGCTGGGGACATCCACACTTTGTACTTATAAGGTACTTCAGTGTCCCTACCTTATTATTTTTATGCTAGGGTAGGCCACAATGTGTTTGTATATTATGTAAATACTTTGCTTAAGTGAATCTGTTTTGTTAACTTACATTACATTATTGTATACTACTATGTTTATTATAAGTTAGTTTTAAGTACTTTTGTTGTTGGCTCTCTTTTTTATGCCATTGTTTAGCATAAGTTAGCTTTAAGTACTTAATTTGTATTCTGTATACCTGATTCACTTATATTATATATCTATTTTTACTTCTGTTTTTCATTTGTCCCTTTTTCCCATCTTGCCTGTTTCTCTGGTACTCTTTCATAGGCCGACACGAGCTGAGCCCAGAAAAGGGATTTTGACGTAGGAAAAATCTATTTCTGGGTGATTGGCTCGTGTCGCCCTATGAAACCCACCCTGTCTTGCTTTTCCCCCCCTGCAGGGCAAGATGTTCATAGATTAAGGATGACCGCTAGGGGCGCTGCTGTCCGTGGCGTCCTTGTAGTAGTATTAGTAGCGGCCGCATCACCCGTTAGTATCAGCTCTCGCTAGTGGGGATTTTGGATTGGAAGGTCTAAATGGTGAATGACTCGTGGTAGTGTTCCCACTCGCCCCTATTCTCATACCGACACTTCTTTTATAGAGTGAGCGAGTCAGTTTTACTGACATTTTCTTAATTTTGTTTTTCTCTGGTAAGATTTAGATTAATTTTGCCTAGAAAGAATGATATTAAGGATCTTTTCATAGGGCGACACGAGCCAATCACCCAGAAATAGATTTTTCCTACGTCAAAATCCCTTTTTTAAAACCATAGGTGTAATGTACGTACAGTCCGGTCCCAAATTGTGTGTGTTTGAATTGTGTGATTCCCCTTTGATGCAGTGGCTTGTTCTCAAAAATAGACTTTCTGTATCTGCGAAGCCGTTCAAAATCTAAGAGTCTCGCGCTGCAAAACGTATCAAGTCTATTGTCTTTTCAATTAGTATTTTAGGGTGGGGGGGGGGGGGTGGGGGTTGCTGGCATCTGAGAGAAGGGGTGGGGGAATGTTTTGAGGAAAAAACTATTATTCCTCCAAGGGGGAATGTGAGAGAAAGATTTCCTACTCACCATTAGCTAAGACGGAAGGCTCCACCTCACGCATTTGTGATGTCATAGTGCAGTGTGTATGAATGATCGGTATCACCACCATCATCATACGTATTATTCAGATCTGCGAAGTGTATTCTCAATGATCGGTATTATCATCATCGCCATAGGTATTATTCAGATCAGTGAAGTGTATTCTGAAGGCTTCTGCTTAGCCATTAGCTAAGACGGAAGGCTCTGCCTCTTGCATTTGTGACATCATAGCGTAGTCCTGAGGCTGTCTTTTGTCTTTGAGATGAGTAAATCAAGAAAGGGGAGTCTGTCATTGATGCTGAATTCTACTGTATAATTCAGCACGCTGCACTGCTGGAATGTGCGACAAAGGGCTTCAACCCCATCCTCTGTGTCTGCTTGAATGAAGATGTCGCTGATATAGCGGCCATATTTCAGGGGGCACTGGATCCAGGCTAAGACTCATTCATCGATGGTGCCCATGTAGAAACTGATTAATAGGACTCCTAATGGGGATCCCATTGCCATGTCCTCAGTGGGTGGAGAAGGGGGCCCTCTTCGTACAGATGTACAGAAGGGCTTGCAGTGATGACTCTGGGTTCTTGATGGGATGGATTGATTCATCCCTATAGACTTAGTCCAGGATAAGATCTACAGTTTCGTCAACAGGGACATTAACAAAATGTGATTTCACATGGAGGGAAGCCATAGTGCCAGTGCCAGCAGAATCCTTGATCTTCTCTAAGAACTCAGCAAACGATTGAAAACTATTGCTACACAGGATATAGGGGGTGAGAATATGGTTTAGGCATTTTGCCAAGGACTAAGTAGGTGTGGGCATCTGGCTGATGATCGGGCAGAGGGAGTTGCCCTCTTCATGATTCTTTATGTTACTATATAGGTAACCTAATCCGAAGTCTCCTTGGATGGGGGGGGGGGGGGGGGGGGGGGGGGGGGGGGGGGGGGGGAGGGAAGATGCACAGCATTAGTTGCAGTGTTGACAGTACTAACGATATTGTTGGCATCATGCTTGATATCAGTTGGGTTGTGGGAAAGCCATTTGAACTTGGAGGAGTCTGACACAATATCATCTAGTTTCTTGTGATATTCGTCAGTCTCTATGAGGACAAAGGCAGCAGTCTTGTCTCCCCGCCCGATGGTGATACCCTCTTTCTCCTTCAACTCCTTGGCCGCCTTCTTCACATACCGCTCCTGTATGTGCCCCACTCAGTGAAGGCCTCAGCAAGTAAGATACAACCACCGAGCAAGACACCCCAGATCAAGAAACACCAGACTACACCAGGCATAATGTCACATAACAGCAACTAGCCAATGACAATTTAGCAAGTAGTGACGTTATGCAACCGCCTCCTCCAACCAATCAAAATCCTGCCTGGAGAGGCGCCCATCACTTACGACTGCCTGAGCGACTTCTGCAGCATCCGCATAGGACCCACCTCTGATTTTGAGGCATCCGCCAACAGGGGATCAGCAGCTGAGCCAGTTAGCCAATCAGAATTTGTTGCTAGACCCCCATACTGTGCAACAGACTATATATACTATAGGACTCCTGCAACAATTTCAGCCCCACAATACCTGCTTGACAATGTCCTTCTGGGTTTAAGGACAAAATGTTGCAAAAAGAAGAAAAGGGAGAGAGAGAGAGAGAGAGAGAGAGAGAGACGAGAGAGAGCAGAGAGACGAGGACGGCGAGAGAGAGAGAGAGAGAGAGAGAGAGAGAGAGATGCCCCTGAACAAAAGGAATCCAAAATGAATCATTTAGTATCTTCTGTAGATTAGGTTTAAGTTCCAATTTGTACTGCATTTTATACATCATAATTATTTTGACAAATACAGTGGCCCCCCTTTTCGTGTTCTCCAGATTTGCAGACTCGAAGGTACACAGATTTCTCTCTGGAACATATCCCCACATTATTCACAGGAAAATGTGCCTATTTGCAGTATTTTTCCCTGAGAAATATCCACAAATTTCTGTTTTTTTTAATGAATTTCAATATAAAAAGGGATTTTGACAAAGGAAAAATCTATTTCTGGGCGAGGGACCTGTGCCGCCCAGTGAAATGCTCCTTATAGCACCATTTCTAAGGTATAAAAACTGCTAAATATACCAGAGAAAAAAGTTGCATGGAATGCTAGGAATATACCCAGCTTGCTAACCCTCATAGGGTGTCGGTATAGTAACTGGGGCGTGTTAAAACCACTATCAGAGGTCTCTTACCAATTAGTTCTCTCCTTTCTCAACATCCCCCGTAACTACGAGGTGCCGTTCTACATCCGACTACTGCCCGCTACTACTACTACTACCCACGCAACTCACGTCATTCCTAATAGCACCCAAGCTTGGGCAAGTCTAGGGTGAGGAAAAAGAGGGGTGGGTTCACTGGGCGGCACAGGTCCCTTACCCAGAAATAGATTTTTCCTTTGTCAAAATCCCTTTTCTGGGCTCAACCTGTGCCGCTCCATGAAATAGTAACAGAGAATTGGTCCCATAAGCTTGGAAATAAACATATACGTAGTCAAAGAACTGAAATAAAATCAGAATATTTTTAATTAGGCATATTTAATGGTAAACCTTAATTTTACATATCTCTTATACTATAAAAATTAGTGAAAGTTCCAAAACTTTTGGTAACATTAAGGAAAAATATCCCAAAATAGATAATATAAGATGTCTAAATCTAATACAATAACATTATTAAAATATATACATCATAAGAGTGGGTTAATGTGCAATCCAGATGAAGGTCAAGGATAAGGCAGGGACAATAAGCGAGGCAGGTAGGAGAGAAAGTACTAAAGGAAAAAATATTTACGAAGATTAGACCCTGTTATGATGGTTCTGTTATATCAGGAGGAACCACATTCCCTGCTGCCACTGTTGCAAATTTTACAGCTTCCAAGGATTTTAGGTAGTGGCATTTGAATACTGCTGGTGATTTCCAGCCTGTATATCTTTTTAATTCTTCAAAATTCATGTGATGAAAATAATTGACTGTTGTAGCTACTGCTCGGATATCATGGGCATGTGGGACTGATTCCGGGTTGGCTTGTTTAAAAAAATAAAGAATCTGTTGTCTGATTCCTTTCAGGGAAGTGGTTCCTCCATTCTCTCTAATAAATAAAGGGCCTGAAGACTTTTTGGAGGTTCTATTCAAATAGGCTTTCAGAGTGTTAACTGGACACAGAGATAGATCCAGTGGAAGTGGGACAATCTTCACAGGGACCATCTATTCTGTGGATCCTCATTCTTTGCTAAGAATTTCCTGTCTGGAAAGATTATTATTTCACCAGAAGAAAGGAAGTCAATATGATTTGGTTCTCTAGATAATGCTGAGAGTTCAGATATTCTGGCTCCTGATGCTAAACTTATTAAGAATAATGTCTTCCTAAGAAGCATTATATAAGTACATGAGTCATTATCAGTGTTAGAAGCTAGCTTAAGGACATCATTTAAAAACCAGGAAACTGTATGAGGACGAGTTACTGGTTTTAGTCTGGCACAGGCTCTCGGAATAGACGAAAAATACGAATCTGTAAGATTAATATCAAACCCGATCTGAAATATTTTCTTTAAAGCAGACTTGATTGTTGTAATTGTATTAGCGGCTAGGCCTGTTTCAAACAAAGTTCTGAAAAAGGTAACTGCCAGATTCATAGTCATTGTCCGAACCTCTGAGTCTTTTAGAAACTTGGCTAGCTTTCTTACAGCAGAATCATATTGCCGAAGAGTAGATTCTCTTTTGTCTGACTCTAAAAACAAAGTGTTTAGAGGATCAATCTCAGCATCTTTTTGTGCTGCAAATTTCATAAAGTCCATAAAGTTAGGGCAGTCTGAATTCTTGAGGAAGCTAACACACTGTGAGTTTGTACTATCTGTGTCAACTTTGGGTTGGGAATCCGCCGGGGGGGGGGGGGGGGGGGGGGGGGGGGAGTCCCAGTTCCACCAAGAGAGGAAACCAGTTGCTTTTGGGCCAATTGGGGGCTATCAGGGCTATCCATCCTTTGAGGCTATCAGGGCTATCCATCCTTTGAAATTCCTGAGCTTGTCAAGGACTTTCATTAGCATGTTTATAGGTGGAAACAGGTAAATCCTCCGCCAATTGTTCCAATCTATGGACATGGTGTCTGTGGCGTAGGCCAGAGGGTCCAGGTTGGGGGCTACATAACATTGTAGCTTGTGGTTGGATTCTGTGGCAAATAGATCTACTTGGAGATCCGGAACCTGTTGGCAGATCCAATTGAATGACTTTTTGTCTAAGGACCATTCCGACTCCAGCGAAGTTGTCCTTGATAGTGCGTCTGCAACCACATTTCATACCCCCGCCAGGTGAACAGCTGACAGGTGCCAATGGTTCTTTGTTGCCATAGAAAAGATTGCTATCATCACATGATTTATGTGACTTGATTTGGAACCTCCCCTGTTTATGCAGTGGACTATCACCTCGTTGTCTAGAATTAGTCTGATGTGTTGTTTCTTTGACAGGGAAAGTCTTTTTAGAGTCAAAAACACTGCCATGGTTTCTAGGATATTGATGTGTAGTTGACCGAATGTCCCTGACCACAAACCTTGGACCTTTTCGTATTGGCAGTAGCCTCCCCAACCGCTTAGGGAGGCATCTGTATGGATTACTAGTGCCTGCGGTGGGAATCGTAAGGGTACCGATTTTGCCAGATTTTTTACTTTGGTCTATGGTTGAAGTCCTCAGTATTGGTGGAATCCGAGAAATTTTGTCTCGATTTTTCTTGTTTGCTTTGGACCGCCATACACGATTGATGTCCTTCAGTTTGGCTTTCAGTAATGTGTCTGTTACTGAGGCAAACTGGAGTGAGCCTAGGATATTCTTTCTTGATTTCTCCGGGACGTTAGTTTGTCCTTGAGAAAACTTTTTGTGTTCCTTGCTATCTCTTTCCTCTTTTTTGGTGGAATCAACAGCTTGTGTGTGTTCAGGTTCCATTGTAAACCTAACCATTGGAAAAATGCTGCCGGAGTAAGACGGGACTTCTTGAAATTTATTTGGAATCCTAAGTAGTATTCCAGAAATTTTATTACTTTGTCCGTCGCCTTGTGGCATTCCTTGACACTGTTGGCCCAGATAAGCCAATCGTCTAGGTAGGCCACTAACTGTATTCCTTGAGTTCTCAGCTCTTGGACTACTATCTCCGCCAACTTTGTGAATATCCTGGGCGCTATATTGAGTCCGAATGGCATCACTTTGAACGTGTATGCCCTTTTGCCTAGCTTGAATCCTAGGAAAGGACGAAAATGCCTTGCTATTGGAACATGATAATAAGCATCTGTAAGATCTATAGAGGTGGTGACGGCCCCACGGGGAAGTAAGGTCTGCACCTGCGAGACGGTCAGCATATGGAACTTGTCGCATTGAATGTATGTATTCAAATGGGACAGGTCTAAGATTACTCTTCGCTTGTCTGAGTCTTTCTTTGGAACGCTGAACAAGCGTCCTTGAAATTTTAAACGTTTTACCTCTTTTATTGCTTTCTTTAGAAGGAGATCTTTGGTGTAAAGTGTTAGATCTGCCGTTGGAATCTGAAAAAACTGGTTGGTGGAGGGGGCCCTTTTATCCAGCTCCACCCCAGACCCTTCGATATTATGCTGTATGCCCATTTGCTGAAAGTCCAACGGCTCCGAAGGAGGTACAGCCTTCCTCCTACCTGGGGAGTCTCACTGGTTTGCAGAAGGTCTGCTTCCACGGCTCCCTCGGAATCCTCTGCCTCTTCCGGAAGCTCTTCCGCTGCCTCTATGCCGGAAGGCTCCCCTAGCTCTACTACCTCTCGCATGCCTATTGTACCCGTGAAACACACCTTGTGTTTCAAAGGTAGGGTTATATGCTGGAGATGCCGTAAACGAGGTAGTGGCTACTGGCTGTTGAGGTGGCTGGCTTACCCACAAATATTGTTGTTGGGGCTGAGTCTTTGATGTGGAGGGCTGACTCATCTGGGATACTGGCATTGCCTGTACCACAGTTTGAGTTTGTGGACCTTGGAAGGACTGAAACTTCCTTGGTCTTTTCCTGCCTTTTGATTGTGTTCCGGTGGGCTCATATTTTCGTTTAGGAATTAGACCCCACCGGACTTTGAGGCTCTGGTTTACTCTTGCTGCTTTCCTGAGGACGCTGTTTACTACGTCCTCTGAGAACAAGTCCGCTCCCCAGATTGAGGCCTTAATTAATCTGTTATGCTCATGCCTAATGGAGGCCTCAGCTAGGACATGTTTCCGGCAATTGCGTCGAGCCACTGCAAAGTCATATGCATCACTCTGGAGTAGGTGGAGCAAAGACTTTGTTAAGATCTTGAACAGTGGCTCCTCGGCCTAGACCAATGAAGTCATCTCCGCCATCGTAGCTGAGTTGATGGATCGTACTCTGTCTTAATCAGAGAGTCCGGAAGTCTTGGAAGTCGTTCACTAAACTGTGTGGTGGCACAGTCTGAGTTCAATTTCCCTACTGTGAACATAGCTGGTGCGTCAACCCAGCAATCTTGGTCTCCCAGGAACAACAGAGAAGTCAAGTCAGTTTCCCTTAATTGCGGCATGGGTTTGTCTTCCATAGCCGCCTGTAAGGCAAGATCAACTACTTTTGGGTGAATGGTGTTGGAGTTTGTCCTCCCACCACGAACTTAGTATATGATCCTTTATGGGGAGTCAGTTTTGTATTGACGCACTCCCAATCATTTAAAGTCCGGACCCAGGCGGACTGAGCTTGCTCTTTTGGGTAGATAACGGTTTCCTTGGGGACCTTATCTACCCTTACTACCGCTTCCTCTGTCAGGAGCACGTAACCAGGGAAGGGAAATTGTAATCGCGCCAGGTAGAATTCAAAGTCTTCTACCGGTCGGGTACCACATCCTTCAATCATTAACATGCCCTCTAAGAACGGGGCATGAAGAGCCAATCGCCACGGGCTGTTCTTAACGAACGCCAGGAGTTTTGACGCGTCCGGAATCACAAACTGCTGTTGTTGTGGTAGCCCGGATCGCAAGAGATTCTCTATGAGATTCTCTTGATTTTGCAGCCTCTGGGCCAAATTGTCCACAGACTGCAGACGATCGGCAATTGGTCCAATCTGAGACTGGACTATGCTACCCATCCTCTCCATGAGCTGGCTCGAAAAGGCTACCGGATCAAATGCAAGTTCCGGCGTCTTTGCCCTATGAGCTCCTTGCTCTCGACCCCTGATGTGGGGGAGTAGCAACTGCAGAGTCCGTCATTAGCTTAGACGCTGATGATGGTCTGGTTGGGAGTGATTTGGGCAGCTTAGAAGGTTTGTTTGGTTTAGGTAGGGCCTTCTTCAGATGTTTAACTTTAGGGGCCACTGAGCATGGCTTGTCCCCAGCCATGACCTTCCCAGTGAACCCCTGGAAAGAAGTCAGAGAAGAAGAATTAGACTGCGCCGGACTAAGAATTGGAATCTTAGACCGGGCGCCACCTGCCTCACTTACCTCCCTACCTTGTCCGGCGGAGTTGAGGACCATCGGTTTGACGTCGAGGTTGATGGCTGCTAAGTCTTCTAGGACGGCTTCCCCTAGTCCCTCAAGATCTTCAGGAAGAACTTGTGTTTCCTCTCTGATCCTGGCGATGATTGGTGCCGCTACTTCCTTCGGCACTGCTGCCGACATCTTGGCGTTAGGGTATAGTAGAGTGCAAATATCCTCCGCCAGGATATATGGCTTCTTGGCCTTCACGTTGCGGCCAAAGCTGCCGACCCAGATCTTGAGGGTCGCCAGGGAAGAGTTCTTGATGGCTTGGGGAGTCTAAAAGAGATATTCCCGTTAGAACTTACCCTATAATACGACAATGTATTTTTCAAGTTCCATATTGCCAATATACTTAGTCATTATTTCTAGGGTACGGAATGTTGTACATACTGAGTCATTTGTTAATTCTGAGACCAGCGCGTAACAGATCTCACTTCCATCTGGATGCCAAACCAGAAGGTCGTCCACCTGGACTGCACACCCGGCATGAGATCGGCAGACCTCATGCCCACACGATTGCTACAGCACAGCAGCGCATGCTGTCTCCTGACAGCGTACCACCTGTAA
The DNA here is from genome assembly GCF_015104395.2 of Macrobrachium nipponense. Classification (NCBI taxonomy): domain Eukaryota; kingdom Metazoa; phylum Arthropoda; class Malacostraca; order Decapoda; family Palaemonidae; genus Macrobrachium; species Macrobrachium nipponense. Next base: position 57,303,495 of record NC_061108.1, on the reverse strand, counting down.
ATTAATTTGATACATGAGTATCATAATTTGATATCACCGGAGGATTCGGTGCCTTGTATAGTTAAGTTAGATCCGCTATGTTTAGTTCAGCGGAGTCGCATGCTTCCTTATTAACTATGCATTAAGTGTTTTCCAATGGTATCCTAATATTCTGTTCTCCTTCTTGTACCACCTCATGTCATCCAAACTTTTGTTATTATAAGGTTTTTGGAGCAGACAGAAACAGTGGCAGGGTTAACCTTGCACCAGTCCGCCGGCTCCGGAGAGAAAAATTCTACTATGAAACTTCTCTCAGCTTCCCGTACCCCTACCGGAGTAGAACGTACGTATTGAGAAGAAAGGCTTGGGATGAGCGGAAACCAAGTTACCTAGTATTCCGTCGGCCCCGGAATGTATAATTGCGTGAAGCGCTTCTTTTAAAAATAAGTTGACGACAAGGGGGCACAAACAAATCAGAATTTTAGGGACACCAGTACAGGTGCCGGAATACCTGGTTGAAATTATGAATTCCTACCATTATGAATCCGGCCCAAGAATAATAATATTATAAATAAATTAATGAAATACTAGGCTCCATCTGTAACCTTCTTCCCGGATCGACCATCTCATTAATATCCTTTTGTATAAGGGATCAGCCTACAGGATCAGAACAGGGTAAAATTTTTGCCTGAATCCAATCAAAGAATCATAGCTACTAATATATAAATACGATTCTAAGGTTTATCCCGGCCCTACCGGGGCGGAAGGATAGCGAAGATGGGGATTCAGGGGATAGGAGGATATGAGGTACGTAGCAAGGTGCGTACTCAGTCCAGCGCGTCCGGTGGCCATCCATGACTAGCCTAGGAGAGAGCGCTACCTGCCTCGACTCTCAGAGCGTGTGAGCAATGTATCTCTCTCTCAGCTGTTCCCCCCTTCTCCCCTAGAGCGTATGACTCACGCCTATTTCCCGGGGTTAGGGTGTGGTGAGTAAGTACTCCACCGAAGTGGGTACAGGGGGAGGGAGACAGCCGAGAAGAGTGGCTTGCTCGTGATCATGGGGTCAATGTGACCGGTCAGGTGGGACAACCCTCCGAGACACAGTGGATCCACCCGATCAAGGCAGTAAGCCTATGGCCTTCTGTCCAATACATGCACAATAAATAATAACAATTTATAAAAAACAAATTTATATATTCTAAAGCAAGTAGGCTATAACGGCATAGTGTGAGTAAAAAGGGGGACAGGATGGGGAAAATGGAGGTAGAGAGAGGAACAAGGTGTGATACGAGCGAATAGCCTAACCCTCCAAAATCGGGTATAATGCCGACCTGGTCAGGTAATATAATGACTTAAGGATATCATCCTATAAGTTTAATCGTATTCCAACTCTCTAATCAGAACGCTTCGAATTGAATAAAAACTTTAGTCTTCCGTAGAAAGCTAAAGAGGGATATAGCTGGTAAGGCTACTCCCCTATATATATCAATAGAAACGACTTACCTAGATATAATTATATGTATATCAAAAGGGAACTCACTGGTGTAGGCTACCTTCCGAAGCCGCATACGGCCCGGTCGGGTAGCCTAACTATGTGAACGCCAAAATAGCCTAACTAATACACAAATGTTAATAAACATCAAAATAATAAATAATCATTGTATAAGATGTCTAGAGCTAAATAAACCCGACTACAATTAGTATGAACTAATTGGAAGTCGTCAAGTAAACATGAAGCTCTGGGAGGTAACGACACCAAAATGGCTGCCGGGGGAGCGGCATCATACGACTCTCCCGAGACTAAAATTATCAATATATATAATTTTACTGTGTCACCACCTCAATTTATCAAAATTGATAATTGCAATACTCAACTTGGTAGTAGGAGTCTCAAGAAGGTCAGACATCTTCGCAATAAGCACAATAAAGCTTCCAAACACAAGAACGCGTGTAGGTATCACGGTGCTATAGAAAGGAATGACGGGAGTCGCGTGGGTAGTAGTAGTAGTAGCGGGCAGTAGTCGGATGTAGAACGGCACCTCGTAGTAACGGGGGATGTTGAGAAAGGAGAGAACTAATTGGTAAGAGACCTCTGATAGTGGTTTTAACACGCCCCAGTTACTATACCGACACCCTATAAGGGTGAGCGAGCTGGGTATATTCCTAGCATTCCATGCAACTTTTTTCTCTGGTATATTTAGCAGTTTTATATCCTAGAAATCGTGCAATAAGGGTTGAGCCCAGAAATGCACTTCTTGAGATTTAACTAACAAAATATGCCATTATAAGCATTTTTATGGGGGTTCCAACTATTCACGGGTTCTAACTATTTGTGCGGGGATCTGGTATGCATCCCAGCGAATACAGGGGGAGCACTGTACTATTTTTAAACATGAATCCCCCATTTGGCATTTTAATAGCCAATTTGAGTACCGAAGAAAAGTCAGTATAATAAGATGAATAGAGAAACTTCTATACAAAATAAATGTGGCTGAAATAGACAATATTTTCAACAAAACCTGTGTTAATGACGCTCTTCTTCCAGCAAATAATATTAATGATAATAATATAATGATAATAATAGGGGAGGATTATACAAAAGGTTTTGTGTGCATTTGGAAATGGCTACTCCCATTGTGATATTCAATTACCAACCATCCCATAGCACTAAAATCCCAAAGGCGTAAGTAGGGGTAGGAAGTTGACTTATTAAAGTTTTGAATGACTATAAGTTACCTGAAGGTTGTGTAAGAGCTTGAAGATTAGAATTTTGAGGTCATAAAGAGTGTTATAATGACTTATGAGTGATGACTGCCACTCATATACACTTCACAGTTTCCACTTCCTAGTAAAGGATTATAATTTAATCTAGAATTACATTCTGTGTGACCCAATTTTGTTTCTTGAGAAAAAAAAAATAACTGGGTACAGTGATGAAGTAAGACTTTTAACTGCTCAGTTAGAGCTCTCAGACCTCTTTAACCCTCTCGTGATCTGATGACAAGTAGCATCTCAATAAATTTTTTTCCGTCAGTGCACAGATGAAGCGCTGGGCGCGTCATATGCAAGTTATTTTCAGGTAAAATTCACAAAAAAATGCATCAATCATAGAAAACATAGTTGATGCCATTGGGTTAGCAGATGATAATCTCGAAGAAAACACAAACCCGACGCCACTAGCATACTTAGCTGCGATACAAAACGTCAACATAAGTAGGTAGGAAAACCTAAAAATTACACTGTAAAAAATTAGCATTTTTTTTATCAATTTACAGCTCATTAGCATACACATTTATGGCAAAATTATTGCTTCCACGTGAAAGATCAAACATTTCTACGCAATTTAGGTATAAAACAAACTCCCAAAACCTAATTATTTTATTTTTCATGATTATTTCCAAATAATATCTGATTTTTCTTTAAAATTTCATGTTCATCACATCGTTTTTATTATTTCTAAGCCTCGTAAAGATGTTCCGATTGCTTTCGGAAATAATTCAATCATTTGCCAACATAATAACACTAACCAGAGCCGTAAATCAATTATAGTTCGGACGTACCGAATTTTATAAAAAAAACTTTTTCATGCACAAGTTCTTTCCGGCCCCGGGGGAAAAGTCGTGTACCTTACACCCTTATATTTTCGGCCTGTGCGCAAGAGGGTTAATTCCACTGAAGTATAGAAGTGAAAATTATTGTCTCTTGGAAGACCCTTTGGATGAGGCCTCCTCATTTGATTTATTTATCTAAGCTATCTGAGCTGAATTTGGCATGGATGGTCTTATCAGACTGGGCTTAGATTGACCTGGTTTTCTATAGTTTGTTTTATGTTCTATTCAATTGTGGGGTGCAACCTACTCAACCTCCATATCCTCCTTTCTCGAGGAAAGAATTTCAAATGTAAACTGATGAAATATTCTCTCGTGTATGTACATGTTACAATGGTTTACTAATTTTCAACTATTAATATTAATGTAAACGCACCAAAATATCAATAAATTGTTACTTCATTTACAGAATCCATTTACTGTATACTCTATCATCATACTGATCTGTTATCATTGTAATATGTATACTAACTTGCTTTATATAATTATTTCTTCTTGTAAAAATGAATTTAACAATAATTTTAACTTTAATATAGTGGTATGAAAAATCCCACACAGTGTGTCCTAGTAATCAAAAGTATGACAGCAAACTGATGACAACATAGTGGCAATAGAGAACAACCCTCTCCAAGATCAATAAGATGAAATGTATTTTGTAGTCTTAATTATCGTTAAAATTCACAAGTTGGATTTTAATTCAACTTGTGAACTTTAATGTTAACTAAGACAATAAAATACATTTCATTATATCGATCTCGGAGAGGGCTGCTCTTTATTGACAATGTGTTGTCATCAGTTTGCAGTTGTACATTTGACCACTATGATACATTGTGGGATTTTTCATAACACTGTATTAAATTTAAAATTATTCTGTTCTAAAGGGTCCACAACAATAAAAAGTGTTAAAGAGTCCATGTACAATTTTTAAAACTTTACAAAAAGTTTTCGAACCCTTCCCTCGGTTCATCTTCAGTTCAAATGTTTGCACTGAAGATGAACCCAGGGAAGGGTTCGAAAGCTTTTTGTAAAGTTTTAAAAATTATACACGGACTTTTAACACTTTTTATTATTGTGGTCCCTTTAGAACATTATATATACTCTCACGATAGAGTTTTTTCCTGATACTTTTAAAATTATTGTTAAATTCTTGTTTTCAAGAAGAAATAATTATACAAAGCAAATTATTGAGTAATTTTTACCATCACCAGTCAAATAATCACGATCATGGTAACATTCAAATACATAATATGCTTTTGTTGAAAATAAGTGTTAGTGAACATATGGTCTTATTTGTCCCACTAGTTTATCAATAATGATGCTAATTATCTCATATTTATTTAACAGTACTATATAATATATAAAAAAATATACTATTATGAATAAATAACTAAAAGAAAAAAATGAAAAAAGGAGAGAAAAAAATACTTTCACTGCAGTAGTGATGTTCGATTATGTTCCTGACCCCACAGTTCCGAAGTCCAAAAAATTCCAAAAACCGAAACACATGTGGCCCCAAGGATTTCGGGTAAAGGATTGTGTACCTGTATAACAGGAAAAATGTTTGTAGCCTCCTATCTAATCCTAAGGCCTTTGGTGTAAACTTAGGTTACTGCCTATGCCCATAGCGTAATCGCTTATGTCATTAAATCTTACCTTAATTCAGGTTACTACTTAGTCCAGGTTTTTTTGTTTATCCTTAAGGATATATAATTCTAGGTTATAGGCTACCAACAATTTCTATGACAGTCTAGCTAGCATTCACACTGAATCGATGTAGATTGTAGGCTACTACCTAGTAGGCTATTGCCAACATCGTTAGTATCTGAAAGGATTATCTTTTATTATAATTAATAATAATAATACAGTGGATGTCCCCTTATTCGCGGGGGATGCGTACCAGACCCCCGAATAGCTAGAATCCACAAATAGTTGGAACCCCTATTAAAACACTTAAAACGGCCTATTTTGCTAGTTAAAAACTCAAGAAAAACCCACTAAAAATGTTTATACATGGTTTTTTAATAGTTTTATAACAAAAAGTGCATTTTAGGATGAAATTGATATGAAAATACAGTGGTACCTCGAGATACGAAAGGCTCAACTTACGAAAAACTCGAGATACGAAAGCTAACACGAAAAATTTAACGGCTCTACATACGAAAAGTTTTCAAGATACGAAAGGTTACGCCGCCAACTGAGTAGACTCACCACCATCCTCCTGCTCTCCCATTGGTTCCTGATGCTAGTCACCGCCATAAGATCCTTCTCTCCTATTGGTCAGCATCCTTCCCATGATGCATCTATGTACATAGCGGCGTGCCTCGGCCACTCGGTAGCAGCATCATTATCGTATGCACGCGGTATTCGTTCGGTCTAACGATTTCGTTTAGTAACGTAAATTCGTTAAGTGATTTCGTTGCAGTATACGTACTTTATCGTGTTGTGTGAAAACTTATTCTACTTATACGTAAATTACATACAGTATATAAGTAGTCATGGGTCCCAAGAAAGTTGAAATTTATCAAGAAGTATGAAGCTGGTATGCGATTGAGTGTGATCGCCAAGGAATATGGCCCAAATCCGTCGACAATAGGCACCATCCTTAAGCAGAAGGATGCCATCAAAGCAGTTACACCTTCCAAGGGCATCACTATTTTGTCCAGCAAGAGGACCCACGTGCACGACGAGATGGAATGGCTGCTTCTTGTCTGGATAAAAGACAAAGAAATCGCTGGCGATACGATAACGGAGACGGCAATCTCCCACAAGGCCAGTGCTGTTTTCGGCGATTTGATTGCCCACGCGGAAGACGACGGAGGGGAAGGGACATCAACGCCAACCCCAGACTTCAAGGCTTCGCATGGGTGGTTCAAGAAACTTCGTAAACGGACTGGCATCCATTCGGTGGTGCGGCATGGGGAGGCTGCCAGCTCGGACACGAAAGCGGCCGAAGCCTTTAAAAAGACATTCGACGAGATGATGACCAAGAAAAGGCTACAGTTCTCAGCAAGTCTTCAACTGTGATGAGACTGGCCTTTTTTGGAAAAAAATGCCTCGTCGGACGTACATCACGGAGGAAGAGAAGCTACCCGGGCATAAGCCTATGAAAGACGGGCTTACGCTCGCACTTTGTTCCAATGCCAGTGGGGATTGCAAGGTGAAGCCCCTACTGGTGTATCATTCCGAGACTCCTCGAGCCTTCAAGGCCCACAAAATGCTTAAGGAGAAGCTTCCAGTGATGTGGAGGGCTAATGCAAAAGCCTGGGTAATGAGGCTTTTGTTCACCAAGTGGGTAAATCTGTGTTTCGGCCCGACTATGAAGAGTTTTTTGGAAGAGAAGCGCCTCCCCCTGAAATGTCTGCTGGTGTTGGACAATGCCCCTACCCACCCTCCTAGCCTTGAGGAAGACATCCTAGCGGAGTATTCCTTCATCAAGATTCTTTATCTTCCGCCTAACACCACCCCTCTCCTCCAGCCCATGGACCAGCAAGTGATATCGAACTTTAAGAAGCTGTACACAAAACATCTTTTCAAGAGATGTTTCGACATCACCGATACCACAAACCTCACCTTGCGTGAATTTTGGAAGAAGCATTTCAACATTGTCATATGCATCCGACTCATCGACCAAGCTTGGCAGGAGGTTTCGAGGCGAACCTTGAATTCCTCGTGGGGGAAACTCTGGCCTGATGCCGTATCCGCCCGAGACTTCGAGGGATTCGACGTGGGCGAAGCTGGTGCTGCAGATTCAGAAACAGTTGACAATCCTGAAACTGTTTTATAACCAGATCTCGACGAGATCGTTGCACTCGGCAAATCCATGGGGCTGGTCCAACGAGGACGACATCAACGACCTTCTCGAGGAGCACCAAGAGGAGCTTACGACGGATGACCTGAAGGAGTTGGAGGCCATGCAACATAACGTCGTTCAAGAGGAGTTCTCTAGCAGCGGCGAGGAGGAGGGCGACCCTATGACAACAGCAGAAATTAAGGATGTTCTAGCCGCTTTTCATAGAGTGCAATCGTTTATAGAAAAAAAAAAAAAAAGACACCCCGAAAAGGCTCACACAGGTCGTATGCTTGCGCAGTTCGATGACGCTTGCCTGAGTCGTTTCAGGAGCATTGTGAAAAGTAGGCAGAGGCAATCTTCCTTGGATAGTTATTTTTTAAAGAGGCCTTTAGCATTAGCAGGAGTAAGCAAAAAGGAAGAACCAAGTGATAAAAACAGAAAGTTGAAAGTGGTGATGAAGTTGAAATTTTGGAGAGAGAAAAAAAAAAAAAAAAAAAAAAAACTACGAAAAGCATAAAAAAAGTATAAAAAAAATTAATAAAAAAAAAAAACAAAAAAAAACTTTAATTTTAGTATTTTGTAAAGTTAAGTGTTACAGTTTTGTTAATGTGTTTCGTAAATTTTAGTTTAGTTTTCCTTAAATTTTTTTGTGTTTCGTAAAGTTAAGTGTACGTACGTACGTATCTGCCGTTTGTCCTCCTCTGCTGCCACTTTCGGAGTTAGCCTCACCCGAAAGGTAAGCTTCCACATTTTACTATATACATACAGTATTTCTTGTATACCATGTACACTAATACACTTTATTTACAGGTTAATTTGCATTACGTTATTAAGTTAGGTATTGAATGGTCCAATTTGTTGTAGTATTTCATTGTTTATAGGTCAATTTAGCTTTATTATGAAATTTACCGGGGTGTTTTTGGAGGGCTTGGAACGGATTAGCCATTTTACATGTAAAATGTGGTCCAAGATACGAAAACCTCATGATACGAAGGGCGCCTCGGAACGGATTAATTTTGTATCTCGAGGTACCACTGTACAGTAATTTGTGGATATTTCTCATTGAAAAATACCATGCATGGGCAAATTTCCGGCGAATAACAGCCATAGACGAATCCACAAATATGCGAGTCCCCGAATACAGGGGTTCACTGTAATTGTGGAAGATTTCTTTATTTGAAACTTCAAAATAGAATGATAAATTCTTCAAAATAATTTTTGCTTCTACAAATGGCTAATGATCATAATAAAATATAAGAAGCACCTACGTGTGATGGCAAAAAAGCAGATTTACAGCTTTTCATGCACCATAAAATCATTGTTCCACGGTCTAAACTAAAAAATAAAAAAATTGAACTTTGGTAATGAAATCAATGAATGAAGAATGAAAATCTCAGAGTTAACGATCCTAAATTGTAAGAGCTGATGTGTGCTTGCAAAAAAGCCGGCTTATGGCTTTTCACGCACAATAAAATCATTGTTCCACAGTCTAAATTTTATAAATTTTAACTATAACTTGAAATCATACAATTAACTTTCAACTTATATGTTTCCATGAACCTATGTAATGAAATTATTAAGCGAAGAACAGAATTCTTGAGCTAGCCTAATGATCATAAATCGTAAAAAGCACTAACAAGTGCTGGCGAAAAAGCAGATTTCTGGCTTTTCAAGCACAAAAATCATTGTTCTACTGTCTAAACTAAAAACTTTTAACTGGAACTTAAAATTATGAACTAAACTTTCAACTTAGAAGCTTCCATGATCCTCTGTCATGAAATCGAAAAGCGAAATCTTCAGAGCTCTGATTTCTTTATTGACCAGAAAAAGGAATGGTGGCTTGTTGGAATTTGGTTGTATGTAAACAATACGATAGTGCGTATGTGCATAAACACTACTTCTTCTTGCAGTTTTTGATGTAGGTAAACTGGGTATTAACACTCACTGAGGATAAGACGACACAATACCTGGCAACAAGACCAGTTAAGAGAATTCTTTGACATTAGTCTGGTCACCAGGGAGCTCTGGATAGACCATGGAAAGGGTAGCTACTCCTTGAGGATGAGACAGCGACTACACAATAAAAAATGTCCAATACAACCAGTCCCCGGTTATCGGTAGGGGTTCATTCTCGGCAAGGTGCTGATAAGCAAAACCGCCATTAACCAAAACTCTGCGATTTATGATACCGATAACCAGTGAATGATGCCTCTGTTAGGTATGTTATGGCACCATAACTCTATTATCGCCACCTTATGGCACTGATAACCGAGACTCAGCCTGTTATGGTAACATAATTCACAATCTTATGTCGATAGACAAGCGCCATAAAACTGGATTGCCATTAACGAGTCTGCCAGTACAGGCAGTTCCCGGGTTACAAAGGGTTCGGCTTACGACGTTCCGAGGTTAAGGCGCTTTTGAGTTATATTTATCAGAAATTATTTCCAGGGTTACGACGCCTACAACACTGATCTGGCAGATGAAATATGACACCAAAAATGCAAAATAATCAACATTTGAAGGTTTTTTTATGCAAAATGCAATAAGAATGCAGTTTACATAGTTTTTAATGCACCCAAAGCATTAAAAGTAAGGTTTTCTTAGGATTTTTGACAACGATTTTCAGCTTACGACGCATCTCAAGAACGGAACCCCCGTCGTAACCCGGGGACTGCCTGTCCCTGTATTTGGTTGTAAAGGGGGGAAGGGGGGGGATGGAATGACTACAGAAAGGGGATAACTAGATTATATACATCATTCTTTCAATTCTTCTGTCTTCCCCTAAACAAAACATGAAATACAGTGCTAACCCACTTTTTCAAGCATTACCTTGACACAGACTTTTGTAGAACATTTTTCACATTTTAGCTGCAACTTTCATCATTTTTCTATGGGCCATATCTCCAAAATTATCGCCAATTCACTTTTTTTTTAATCAAACTAGGCAGTCATAAGCATTTTAGTTTAAGGGGTGCATGGTATATTGGGCAGTTATAAACATTTTTAGGGGGGTTTTGCATTTCTGGAACCTATCCCTGCATAAAAGTGGGGTAGCACTGTACATTGATGGGCATTCAAAACTTACTTCAACACCATAAACAACAACATCTCCATGTCCTATGACTTTGGAAATAACTCCCTCAATTTCACTTGTTGCAACATTTTCACCTTTCCAACGGAAAGTATCTCCAGTGCGGTCCTTGAAGTAAAGGTAGCCTTCATAATCCATCACAAGGATGTCTCCTAAAAATGAATGAAAATTAAATCTCAAATGTGATCATCTATATGTTTATTCTTGACATGAAATATGAAAATATAAAGATGTAAAAACAAGAAATCAAAATTATGTGCTGCATAAATATCTGTGAAGCTTATTAATTTTAAACTATGTACTCTTTCCTTACAAACATTTTCCTTAGATCAAATTAATTTAATTGACTTACTGTTTCAATAATACTCTACTGAGACTAAATCATTAATATTATTTATAACTTTCAAACATACTCCTGAATTATCTTTCTCAACTTTCATAAGGCTAGCCCAAAGGGTTTGCTCATAATAATTTTTTTTTATATTAACCAATGTAGTATTGCAATTCAGTAAAAATTTAGAAACACTGAAAATATCAAAGATTCAGACACAATCTCACTCCAAAATTTGTTTCCAATACTTAATACATGTTACTGGCTGGAAGTTGGACAACCAATAAAGATATGTTTCACTGTAAGCATTGTTCTGCTTACAGGGATAAGGTCATGAGTCAGATGAGTGTAACAGCTCAAAGACAGGATTTTAATGCTTCAAGGGGGCATTATTTCTGGAATGAAGTACACCACAAAGCAACATATGGTATTACCCAGTAATATTTATGTGAGGGATATCATGTATTACACCATGCTTTCTGAAACCATGTATGAGTCATGTAAAAAAGCTCATAGTGTAATGGCTCCCCAAGTATCTTCAGTTAACTTTCAAATGTGTTACAAGGAGGTAGCGTCAGGCAGGTTATTAACTGGGGCTCCTTGTAAGATGTCTTTGGGGTGTTACATATCCTGAGAAGTGCCAGAGTGGTAAAGATTACTGATATGCTTAGAGTCAAGATTGAGATGATTTGGAAATGTGATAAGAATGAGTGAGGAGGAAGGAACGAAGTGGATGAAACCTGTTAATGGGTAGAAGATCAAAAGGGAGGTAAAGGATTAGATGGCATGATAAAGTGTGGGAAAATCTAGCAAGAAAGATGCGTTCAAAGGAATCTTATTGTACTATGTACAGTTACAATCATGAAGGAGAGAATAAGAGAAGTGGTTCACCACTTTCGACACGTTTGATGATGTTCGTTGTGGACTCCAATGTCTAGTACAGATTCTGAATCCTTCCTTCTGAATGGATCTACGTTATCTAATGCTGAGTCATGTAGCACCATGTATCTGACTTCCATAGTCTCAAACAGATAAGAGAGTTGCTTTTTGATAGCACAGCAGTTCATCCTCAAAGGACTTTCTTGTAGAGTTCCCCCCGCCTCCATATGAGAGACCAACAAATACCAAAGAATTCTCTCATAGCGGTCTTGGCCAGAACAGTGCCTTAGATAGACCCAGTGATAAGGTGTAAAAGGACTCACAGAAAGAGGGCTCTTTCCCTTGCCAATAGCAATTACCCGGTTTTCCTTCAGAGCTTCACCCTTCTCACACTGAGGTGACAACAGTGCAAAACTGGCTAAGATACTCATTACTGCCCTTGGTCTGCATTTAAGCAGACATCTTCGAGGTTGCTCCATAAGAATTTCTATTTCATGATGCTGAATTAGAGAAATTCTGGATATCATTGCTGGAAAGCTGTGCCTAATCTTAAGCCCCAGTCAAAAGTTTGTTCCTTAATACTGTTGCAGTAAGGCATAAGTGTTAAATATTGGTAGCTAGTAGTTCATCCTCCAGATGAGGATTTAAGTTTATGCTACTAGCCTACATCATACATCCAGATTTTGTTGTCAACATTGGAAATTTTCCCCCAAAATTTTTTATTTATAATGTGATAACTGAACATCATTACATAATGTTTTTTTATCATAAGATCATTTTCGTTTTCAGTGTATAGAGGAAAATTTAATTTTTAGTCTAACTTCTCGGATTATGAAACAACAACCATGACTTGCAGTTTCCCTTAGCCTATGTGTTCAACCTGTGGCTTACTTTTAAACGAAGTGTTCCTATTTCTTTAGTTAATAATTTGAAAACACTATAAATAAATTGTGAACAGCCTTAGAAACGAGACTGACGTTGAGGTACTCACTATGCAATCATCCTCACCTACTGAGTTGGACAACTAGGTGAGGTAACATATCCTTACATACGGTGGGTTGATATTGAGTTGCCTGCTTATGCTCCATTGTCGGGTCGGGCTGACTTAGATTGATCCCACCTCCATTAAAATGTTGTTAATTGGGCTACTTCAGGTGTTCAGGGAGTGTATTGCAATATAAAGTTTTCATAATAAAACTAATATGTATTGTAATATACTTACCTGAACACCCTCCTCCCCATTTCAATTTTGATAGTGAATGACTCAATTGGGGATGTAGGCCTCTGACGGCTGGTATTTGCAGCAGCGTTGCCAACGGTACCACAGGTAACTCAGTTGACAAGATTTCATGTGCAGCGTTGGTAGAGCTGACAGTTAAAATATTCACTTTTTGGGAAAATTTATGGGGATGTAGTTTGGGCTGGTCAGTGGCCAGGGCTAATTCAGGTGTTCAGGTAAGTATTACAATATTAGTTTTATTATGAAAATTTCATGTTTTCCAAACTGTAAAATCATTGCGTTTAATCCCTTACACTGAAATACACAATGTGCATTGCATACATAAGACCCAAAAGCTAAGATGCATTAAAATTGATCAAGCTATTATATAAAATGTTGGGAGATGACAGAACCTTGATATAACAATAAAATCAGACTTTGATGATGGAAAAACCTATTTTAGTTAGCTGCTGTGAGTCCTCAAAGGAATTACTCTAATGGTGTACCCAAGTCTCCGTAAGACAGACCAACAAATATATAAAAATTCCCTCTTAGTTGGTCTCAGCCAGAAGAGTGCCTTAAATAGAGACAGTGATAAAGTATAAAAGGACCCAAGGTAAGAGGACTTTCCCTTACCCTTAGCGATTACCTGGTATGCCTTCACTCCTCTCAGACAGATGAGACAACAGAGCACAAACAACTAAGATCCCCATTACTTGCCAGGTCTGAGAAAAAAAAGTACTAACCACAAATTCCTATGCCTTTTTGACAGGGAAGATGGGTCCAAAAAAGGGATTTTGACGTAAGGAAAAATCTATTTCTGGGCGATTGGCTCGTGTCGCCAGCGAAATATCCTTTAATCTATTATTTCTAGGGTAAATGTACTAACACATACCAGAGAATAAATAAATAAAGAAAAAGGTCAGTATAACTGACTCGCTCACCCCCCCAGAGGGTGTCGGTATGAACACTATGGCGAGTGAGACCACTACCACGAGCCAAATGCCAATAGAATTCTCCCACTACAAAATCCCCCAAGAGGAGAGCCGACCCACAGAGTGGGCAGCACCAACTACTACTACTCCATCCCATGCTGCCGACTGCTGCGCCTCTGGTGGCCATCCTGAAGTTAGCAGACAATCTTGGCGATGGGACGGGTAGGGCGGGATTTCGCTGGCGACACGCAGCCAATCGCCCAGAAATAGATTTTTCCTTACGTCAAAATCCCTTTTCTGGGCTCAGCTCGTGTCGCTGCGCGAAATCGTACCAGAGAAATAGCACAAGATTGTAAAGAAATGAACAAAATACAAAGAGGTCTCAAATAAAAGATAAAATAAAAATAAACGAATATAATTGCTAATAAGGATACATATACACAGTGATACAAAATAGAAATATTGCTTAAATTACACTTAATTCTAATAATATTTCTTAACTTAAGGTAATATACATATATACAGGAGAAATATGTCATATATGTACAAAAATGGTATCTGTGTAAAGCTATGTATCAAAACATTCTAAAGCAATTAATATAAAGTTGAATAAAACAAACTCAATAATAATAATATATAAAGGAATGTATATGACTTAATATACAAAACCCGTAACCATTACAATAAGATGTATCTCCTAGCATAAAAATAAGGAGATGACATCCACGAGATCAATATCCATCATCAAATGTGGGTGTCCCTAGCAAAAAAATAAGGGACACCCACTACAACATCATAAAGGCAGCTAAGACACAAGGTGACCGTAAATGAACAAGGCAGGAATAGACGAACTGTTGGGTGAGGCAGGTAGAAAGGAGGACTGGATCTTCTACTAAAGATTAGTCAGAGTCAGGGGAAACTATGTTCCCCGCTGCAACTGCTGAAAATTTCAGAGCTTCCAAGGACTTTAAGTAATGACGTTTGAACACTGTCGGCGATTTCCATCCAGTATACTTTTTCAACTCATCGAAGTTCATATGTTGGAAATAGTTAATTGAGGTGGCTACTGCCCTGACATCATGTGCTTTTGGGAAAGAGTCAGGATTGGCTTGTTTAATGAAGTACAGGATTTGTTGCCTGATGCCTTTAATAGATAAAGTGCCACCTTTTTCTCTCTTAAAGAGAGGACCCGATGATGATGAGGAGGTCCTAGATAGAAAGGCTCGTAAGGCTGAAACTGGGCAAAGAGATACATCTTGTGGAAGGGGTAGTACCGCTTCCATGGTTCCCACCTCAATCAAAGGATCTTCATTCTTTGCTATAAAGCTACGTTCCGGAGAAAGTAGCACTTCCCCTGTGGGAAGGAACTGAATATGATCCGGATCTCTGGATAACGCCGACAGTTCTGAAATTCTAGCTCCTGAGGCCAAGCTTAATAAAAATAGGGTTTTTCTTAAGAGCATTATAAACGAGCATGTGTCATTATTGGTTTCTGAAGCCAGCTTTAGAACATCATTTAAGAACCATGATACTGACGTAGGCCTTACCGAAGGCCTAAGCCTAGCACATGCCTTGGGAATAGACGAGAAGTAGGAGTCTGTCAAGTCTATGTTGAACCCAAATTGAAAAATCTTTTTCAAGGCTGACTTGTTTGTCGTAATTGTGCTAGCTGCTAAGCCTTTTTCAAATAAGGATCTGAAAAAGGATATAGCTGAATTGAGTTGTCATGATCCTAATATCTGATTCCTTTCAGGAAGGTTGCTAACTTTTTGACAGCCGCATCATACTGTCTCAAAGTTGAATCTCTTTTATCGGATTCAAGAAGAGAATATTCTGAGGATCAATATTCGCATCCCTTTTGCTGCAAACTTCATGAAATCCATAAAGTTAGGGTTTTGAGAATCCCTGAGGAAGCGAACACAGTCTTCGTTTGTACTGACTGGGAGAGCCTGGGATTGGGGATCCGAAGAGGGCGAAGACCCAGTTCCAGAATGAGAGGGTACCAATTGCTCTTCGGCCAGTCTGGGGCTACTAGAGCCACTTGACCCTTGAATGTCCTGAGTTTGTTTAAGACTTTCATGAGAAGATTCACCGGAGGAAAGACATAAATCTTCTCCCAGTTGTTCCAGTCTAGAGCCAAGGCGTCCGTGGCATAGGCCAGAGGGTCCAGGTTGGGGGCCACATAACACGGAAGTTTGTGGTTCGTTTGAGATGCGAAGAGATCCACCTGTAGACCTGGAACTCTCTGAAGAATCCATTGGAACGAACTGTTGTCCAGTGACCATTCCGACTCTAGAGGTACTGATCGGGATAGAGCATCTGCTATGACGTTTCTCACTCCAGCTATATGAGTGGAGGAGAGATGCCAACTGAACTTGTCCGCCAGGGAGAAGATGGCTACCATGACGTGATTTAGATGACGTGACTTGGAGCCTCCTCTGTTTACACAATGTACCACCACTGCGCTGTCCAGGACTAGCTTTATGTGGGAGTACTTTGGCGGGCGTAACTTTTTTAGAGTCAAGAACACTGCCATTGCTTCCAGTACGTTTATATGGAAACTGACGGAACTGAGGTGACCACGTTCCTTGAACCTTTTTGAACTGGGAATATCCTCCCCAACCGCTTAATGATGCGTCTGTGTGGATGGTTTATCCATGGTGGAGGAAACTGAAGGGGCACTGACACCGACAAGTTCTTGACTTTCGCCCACGGTCGGAGTCGATTCTTCAGAATCAGAGGGACTGAGGATAATTTGTCCCTGGACCTGACATTTGCTCGTGAGCGCCAGATTCTGGTTAGGTCTTTCAGTTTGGCTTTCATTAAGATGTTCGTCACTGATGCAAACTGGAGAGAACCAAGATCCTTTCCTGGGATCTTCTTGATGCCAGTTTGTGACTCAGAAATTGTTTGACTGACTTCGCTATTTCCTTTCTCTGGATGATGGAATCGACAGAGTATGGAGGATAGATTCCATTGAATGCCTAGCCACTGAAAGTTTGACTCTGGGTGAGTCTTGACTTGGTCCTGTTTATCTTGAAGCCTAGATATTCCAGGAAACTGAATTACTTTCAGTGTTGCTCTGTTGCATTCCTCGACTGTTGAAGCCCAGATCAACCAATCGTCGAGATACGCTACTACCATAATCCCTTGCGATCTGAGTTGTTGAACTACTACTTCCGCCAGCTTCGTAAACACCCTGGGTGCTACATTGAGCCCGAAAGGAACTACCTTGAAGGAGAATGTCTGGTCTCCTATCTTGAAGCCCAGATACGGACGGAAGTGTCTTGCAATAGGGATATGATAGTAAGCGTCTGTAAGATCGATAGAGGTGGTGACGGCCCCACGGGGAAGTAAGGTCCGTACCTACGAGATCGTGAGCATCTTGAACTTGTCGCAGCGAATGGCTAAGTTTAAGCGGGACAAGTCTAAGATTACCCTTCTTTTTTGTGAGCCTTTCTTTGGCACGCTGAACAAGCGTCCTTGAAATTTTAACCTTTTGACTCTCGCTATAGCTCCTTTCTGAAGGAGATCCTCCGCATACTCCGTCAGTTCCTTGGAAGGAAGTTGGCGGAAAGGTCTGGATGGGGGTGGGTTCGTTAACCAGCTCCAACCCAGGCCTTTTGACACAATGCTCTGAGCCCACTTGCTGAAGTTCCACCGGTGGCGAAAGTGAAACAGCCTCCCTCCTACCTGAAATTCCTCATTGGTTCTGGTAGCCTCCTCGGCCTCCCCTGAAATGTTTTCCTCTATTAAAGGGACCTCCCGATCCTCTCCCACGAAAGGATCGCTTACCTCTGCCTCCCTTACCCCGAGCGGTCATACTTCTGTGAAGCTTGACTCTCGAAGGCTTGATTGTAAGCTGGAGAGAGGGCGTAAGAGGTGGAGGGCTGAGGCTGAGGGGAGATAACGTAAATCGGCTGTGATTGAGCCTTTGAGGTGGAAGGTTGGGCTGTTTGCACTAAGGGAACAGCCGGAACTTGCTGAGAAAAGCGTGGCTGCTTTTTCTGGTAGGGCTGGAAACGTCTAGGTTTCCTTTGACCCTTACCCCTAGCTGCTAGATCTTGTCGTCTCTTGGCCGTAAGACCCCAACGGTCCTTAAGGCTCTGGTTCAACCTCGTAGCCTCTGACTGAACCTCCTTCACCATCGCTTCTGGGAAGAGGTCTGCTCCCCAGATGCTCGACGCAAGTAACCTATTCGGCTCGTGCCGAATAGTTGCTTCTTGTAGGACATGCTTCCTACAATTCGTCCTAGCAGTGGCAAACTCAAACATATCTGACTGTACCGTTTGAGTCAGGGATTTGGTCATAAGCTTGAAGAGCGGTTCTGACCCATAGGCTATGGTAGCTACCTCGGTCATAGCCATGGAATTAATAGATCTGGCTAACCGTGATTTGGCGTCAAATTCTGCCTGAATAAGGCTATCTGGAAGCCTAGGTAGCTTCTCACCAAACTGCTCCATAGCACAGTCCGGTTTGAGTTTGCCAGCTGAGAAGGTGTTAGGTAAGTCTTCCCACAATTCTCCGGCTGAAGGAAGTAACGGAGATGTAGGATCTGCTTCCTTCAGTTGAGGCATGGGGTCCCCCTTCTGGGCCGCTGGAATGGTAGACGTCGCGATCTTTGTCAGGAAAGGGAGCGGGGTACTCTCATCCATCGTAAAGATCGTGAACGGACTCTTGAAAGGTTGGATTTTCGTATTGGAACAATCCATGTCCTCTAGACACCTGAGCCATTCTCTCTGAGCCTGGTCACGTGAATAGAGGACTGTCTCCTTTGATACTTTATCATCCCGAGTCTTAGCTGAGGCGGTGAGCCTTGCGTAGCCGATGAACGGAGGCTGAAGGTCTTCCGGGTAGAACTCGAAGTCCTCGATCCTCCGAGTTCCACATTCCGGGATAGAAATGAGTCCGTCTTGGAAGGGGGCGTATGACGCTACTCTCCAAGGGTTGTTCATTGAGAACGGAGGTAGAGAGTCATACGGGGGAAGCTGGGCTCCACCTGTATTGAAAGGTGGAGGAGAGGCTAGAGGAGCTTGGCTCAGTCTGGCTATAATGCTGTCTTGAGAGGTAATCCTATCCGACAACCGAGAGATCATTTGTTCCATGCTACTTTTCAGAGACCCAACCAGGTCGCCCACCTGTTGTAACAGACCAGCATTGGAGTCCAAAGCCGGAGCTGCTGCGGAGGTGGAGGGGTGGCTCTGAATTGGAACCAAGGGTAGCGGAACTGACGACTCCGCCGGAGTGTGAGATCTCTCTCTGGAGGATTTACTCCTCGAGGACTTAGAGCCGGACCCAGAAGCTTTAGATCTCTCTGCTCCGGGATTCCTAGCCGGAGACTTACGAGAAGAGGATGACGCCGAAGCCGTCCTTCTTAGACGACGACGACGTCTTCGTCAAGGATTTCACTGCTTGACCCTTGACCTGGGTCTAACTGAAGCGTCAGGAGGAGTATATAATTCGTTACCCGTAAAGCCTTGGAAGGATGGAGAGGTTGCAGGAGTAGAAGAAGCAGTTGCACCCAAGGGTATCCCTTCCCGGGTGTCCACCTTACCTACCTCGACCAACAGGTCGTCCACACCTACCATAGGTTCTACATTAATATCCAACGTCGCGACTTCCGAGGAGATGTCCTGGCCTTGGTCAGTCAATGAGGCAGCCAGCTGTTGCTGGATGAAGGCGATAGTCGGGGCCGCCTCTACTGGGTCGACGTATCCTGTCGCCTTGCCTCCGGGGAAGATTAGTACCGCCAACCTTTTCTCCAGGATGTAGGGCATACCCTTGGCGGCGTTCTTCCCGAAACCGCCGACCCAGGCCCGCAGGGTTGCCAGTGCGGTATCCCTCACGGCCGGCGCCTGGAAGAGAGGGTATTGATTAGATTTAAGAATAACTTAAAACTAAAGCTAACTTAAAGCATAACTTAAAATTATAGGGGCTATAAGGCCCCTTGAATTTACCTTAAGTTAGAGTGATTGATAAAACTTAAGCACTATAACAGATGAGGACCAGCTACCGGAGATGGAATACTTACCCCGTCTAAAAGCTGGCTCACCAGATCGTAACATATGGTACACGTTTCATGGTACCAGACCTGGATGTCCCCGTGCGGAGTCGCGCATGGAGCATGGGACCGGCAAACTTCGTGTCCACATGGGTCTTGAAGTGTGGCGGCGCATCCCGGATGCTCACAGTTGGTGGTCTGTAAGTGAAAAGACACATGAGTATCTTAAAGAATATCACTTACAGGCTAAAGGACAGAAGAACTCCGTTGCATGCCGGAGCTCGGAAAAAATTTGGGCATAGCCCCTCCCTTAATCGCCTGAATAGGCTATAACCCCGGAGGTATCCGGTGAAACATGAAGGGAGGGGGGATGGTTTAAGGTACTTAAGATAAACTTACTAGTTTAACATAATAGATCTTAAACCTAAAAGCTCGAACGTACCGGACTAAGTCCAGTGCGTGGCGGAGTGTATAACTCAGTGAAACGGAGAGGTTAGAAGGGACCGACTGCATGTTCCGGTCCACCCCGTGGGGTAGACTAGCACCTTTCCGCTGGATGCCAGGTCTCCGGTGGTAAAGGAGCCCTAGTAAGGTGGGAAAGAGCAAGGGGCATACAGACTCGGGCTAGTAACGGAGCGACGGAGTAGTAAGGAATGGAGGGGGGAAAGGCCAGTCCCCCCCACCTTACCATCCGACCGGACCGAGAAGCCGGAGAGGTCGAGTCCAGTCTGGGTCTGTCCCGTCCCTCTACCCCCTCCGCCTGGGGGGAGAGAGGGAGGCAGGCTCGGGTATGTGGAGCGAGCATGGGCAGGCCTACCCACCCCCCCCGACCCTATGGAAGAGCGGGAGGGGGGAAAGGTGACTGGACAGGCGTCTGGCTGCCTCGTGATCACATAGTGACCACGGGGCGATGAGAACAACAACTAAGCCTAGAACAAAACCAACTGATCAGAGAGATGCTATCGGGAAGCAACCGAGCTGAAAAGCGGTAACATAAAGGCCCAATGGGCCATGACCTAGGCTAAGTGAGCCAGACGCCTAACTAACCTAACAAATATCACATAAATAATACAAATGAATAATAAAATGAAAGAAAGAAAATAAAATAGTAGGAGAAAAAATCCAGGAGTGTACGACTAACCCGAAGGCAAGGCTACCACTCAAAGCTAGCCGAGGCCGATACTAAGAGCCGTGGCTAGGGTCTGGATGGAAGAGCCTACATAAGGTAAAAGACATGCATGCATGACAAAACCGTGTAGACCGTACCCTAAACAAAGCGGATAATTAAAATAGAGCGTACAAAAGCAAGGGGATGTTCTGGGTATGGGCGACCCAGAATGGACCCACCACGAGGCAGAACCATGCTGCCATGCTTCCGACCTAGAGATCGTATTTATACCTAAAAAACGGCAAATACGTGCTCAGGGCCGGAAAAAACCAATTAGCAATAAACACTGAGTACTTAACTTAGCTGCTGCGATGGCTGCACGCTCCATGGTAATAAAATCCAAAGGAAAGGGCACAAAAACACAGAGAAGAAAATGGCACGTGTGTATCGTGTGCGCTAACTGAAAAGGATGGCCACCAGAGGCGCAGCAGTCGGCAGCATGGGATGGAGTAGTAGTAGTTGGTGCTGCCCACTCTGTGGGTCGGCTCTCCTCTTGGGGGATTTTGTAGTGGGAGAATTCTATTGGCATTTGGCTCGTGGTAGTGGTCTCACTCGCCATAGTGTTCATACCGACACCCTCTGGGGGGGTGAGCGAGTCAGTTATACTGACCTTTTTCTTTATTTATTTATTCTCTGGTATGTGTTAGTACATTTACCCTAGAAATAATAGATTAAAGGATATTTCGCGCAGCGACACGAGCTGAGCCCAGAAATAGGGTTTTCCTTTTTTGGAACCTGTTTTTGATAGCATAGTTGCTGTTCATCCTCAGAGGAACATAATAAGAAATTGACAGGTGATGAAAAGGCCTAGCCCCTTATAAAAAATTCCCAGTGACTCAGACAAAAAAATTGGTTCATGGTAAAGTCACGCATGTTTTTACCGACCTTCATTTATTCAGGATGCCCATTATGGTTCAACAATGAAGGATTGGAAAAACAAGAACCTATATATGTTCCTTTCTAGTACTTGGTTTTAAAATGATTTACTAGCCCCTTATAAAAAATTCCCAGTGACTCAGACAAAAAAATTGGTTCATGGTAAAGTCACGCATGTTTTTACCGACCTTCATTTATTCAGGATGCCCATTATGGTTCAAAAATGAAGGATTGGAAAAACAAGAACCTATATATGTTCCTTTCTAGTA
The DNA here is from genome assembly GCF_015104395.2 of Macrobrachium nipponense. Taxonomy (NCBI): domain Eukaryota; kingdom Metazoa; phylum Arthropoda; class Malacostraca; order Decapoda; family Palaemonidae; genus Macrobrachium; species Macrobrachium nipponense. The sequence goes on along the minus strand of NC_061108.1, from coordinate 57,281,346 downwards.
CTTGGTTTTAAAATGATTTATCAAATTATGTTGAGTTAGGATCTAGTATTATTGTGCCCCTCCCAATCATATCTCATAAGTGCCATGTTTTCTACTAAGGTGCCTGTGGGACAGGGACTTACCATACCACCTATTAATGCACAGTGTACCCAAGTCAATGACTACCATGTAAACTCAAGAGACTGTTTTGTAAAAAATATTTCCAACAAAAATCCTGGGATACACCCATCCCCTGATGCTATGCTAACCAGGAAAGGGTGGGTTCTTCCTTTCTACTTTTTAGGAACATTAAGACAAATTTCAACCCATGAAGAGAAAGTGGCCTTTTTATGATAGGGCATGAGAACAAAAACCATGTGGGATGTTTGCCACAACTTCTAGGTAAACTTAAGAGTAATAGGAGATTTCTTCTTCAGAAGGGCCATAATTTTGGGCAGAAATGAAAGGTCGGGCAACAACAGCAACAGCTAAGTGTGTGGGTGATGAACTTTTTCCCTTTTGAGAGAGCTGAGATGCCAAAGATGTTCAACAGTATACCTTCTACCCCGTAGAGGGTTAATGCCATCAGTGTGCCTCAGACAGTGGAAAAACTTTAAGCATTACTTATGGGGGCCGGCTGGCTACTGCCATTTTTTAAGAACAGGACTTTTGACATTCATACCTCTGACCTTTGGTTTTGAGACGCCAGTGTGATTTATCCTGAAAATAACCATTTTTCAAATTCTATCTCCTCCCTTGATACTTAATATTAAGACCGGGATTACTACCATATATAGACCTGATGTAGATCTCTAGTCAAATGAAGAGTTTTTTCTGAAAGTAATTTTTTTGGCTCGATAAAAATTTTTTCATTATGGTAAAAAATTAACCCTATAAATCAGGAAAAAAAATTTAAGAAAAAAAAAATGAAAAAAAATTGGAGAAAATGGCTTCCCTTAATTGTTCTATAATTTCTTTCTAAGTTATATACCAAATCTAAATGCTATAGTTTTAAAACTAAGGGAGAGGATAGAATTTGAAGGTTAATAAGTACGTATAGTTTTGAGATACGGGCATTCAAAGCTTTTCTTTGTATTTTTACAAAGACAATGTTAATAAATCATGATTACTAAGAATTTTATATTCCTTTTGGGTATTTATAGACCAAAACTATGTTACTTATCACAATTTAATCATAAATGAAGAACCCTTTTCTCAATAATCATAGCCTGGAGCACTGTGTCAGGCGAGAAGGGGCACTCCTTCCTGCGCAACACTCACTCGCTCTCCTTCACTAACTCAGCTAATATTGCTGACATTATGATCTTCTGAACTCTTATTAGAGCGAATTTTCTTTTGCATGTTAGCGAGATCTTTTGCTTGTCTTTTCCTCTTTGGCATGATGAAATTCTTGCCAAAAAAAAGAAAAACAGACATAAAAGCACGCGAATGTCAGAGGTGAAACTCAAATGTGTATTCTCTTTTTATAAAGACAATGTTAATAAATCATGATTGTTATGAATTTTAATTTCCTTTTTGGGTACTAATAAACCAAAACTATGTTATTTATCATAAACGAAGATCCCTTTGCTCAAAGATCGTAGCCTGGGGCACTGCGCGTCAGGCGAGACGGGGTGCTCCTTCCTACGCAGCACTCTCTCTTTTCTTCACTAACTCCACTGATATTGCCAATATTATGGTCTACTGAGCTCTTATTAATAAGAGTGAATTTTCTTCTGCTGTATGTTAGCAAGATGTTTTTCTTGTCTTTTCTTCTTTGGCAAGATGAAATTCTTGCCAAAACATAGAAAAACAGATGTAAAAGCAAGCAAATGTCAGAGGTGAAACTTAAACACGTACTTTCTCATGTTTTTGCTCGCACTGAAGGCCATATAGTAAGTATACCTTCCCGTTTTGTGACTCATGGAATCTGTACAGATGCCATTGCTTTGATAATAATTACTATAATAATTATCAAAATTTATGATAACAGAAGAAATACTGCATTTTCTCATTTGGATCAATGTTTTTGGCTTATAGAGTTACTTTTAGTAAGTACCCGTAACTATGAAAGTAAGAGGAATTTAGACAAAATATTTCGTATATGCACCCTCCATTGACATATGAAGCTTCATGAATATTATCATGACTTTGCATTTTTTGTCCTAAAACACCATATAAGGGGGTAGCAGCCAGCACCCTCAAGGTTCTTTGCAGCATCCCTTTTGTGCTAAGCTGTAATCCCTTTCATTCCTTTTACTGTACCTCCATTCACATTCTCTTCCATCTTACCTATTGTTTCAGTGTACAACTGCAAAGTTTTCCTTCTGTTACACTTTAAAACCTTATTACTTCCAGGTTACCTTTCAGCACTGAATGACCTTATAGGTCTTTGCACTTTGCCCCTGGCCTAAATTTTATATTCCATTCCAACATGACCACCTATTGGAGCACTAAGGTGTAACTGCATTACACCTTAGTGCAAGGACTGTAATGGGAATCCTTGCATAACCTAGTCTTAGCAATGCAAAGGACTATAGATGTGAATTAAAACTTCTATATTTGAATCAATGCCACTCCCTGAAAGCAAGGGTTTTGCCAATGTAGCCATGTATGACGTAATTGAAATAGCTGCAGATTGCTTGTACTCAATTACATAGATTAGTCAGTATAAAACTGTTTCAGCCAAGGCTCAGCCAGCTCTCAGTGTGGAGGTACTCCAACCACACTTTCCATACGGACTGGTATTGCTGGATGGCTGAGGTCTGTAGTTTTTGCACCAAGTATCTAGCAATGCTAGGTGAATAATCTTCATGGTAGACTAGATTTATTTTTTAATCTACACCTGAAGGCCATGGCTCAGAAAAGAGGATGCATATATGACTTTTCCACTTTTCTGGGATAAAACACTTGACTGTATTAAGAAACTTCTGAATTTGGAGGCACATTAGCAATTATTTGATAGGATGGCTGTCATCCACTTCGATGGTGTCTGTTGTGGCATTGCGCAACCCCATGAAGTGGATTGATGCAACCCCTTGAGGTGGATTGATGACAAGTGCCACTTTCTGCCTAAGCCTTCCTCAGGATAGACAGCATGATTGCACTGAGGGAGCCTGAGCAGGAACCTGTCTTCTTAATTCAAGTCTTCACTGTCCCATTGAGGACCAACAAACTGGGGTCCAGTTTTCTGAGAGGCAGGGAGACAGCCATCAGCTGTAGGGAACAGATGTGCACCTCCCCAAAATGGGTAACCTTATCCCTGCTACCTGACTATCCTTCGAGTGACCTCCCCAACCTGTCAAGGAGGCATCTAAGTGTATTACTAACACATGGACAGAAGAACCATTTTGACCTGTTTTGCAGAGTTCACTTCCAAGTCCACAGACAGAATATCTTTTCAACTAACTAACTTCACAGGAAACACTTGATCGGGTAAGGAACCTTTGCAGATCCTTCCTTACTATGGAAGGTTCGGTGGAGGATGATGCCTTTGATAGAAGGCAGTAGAGAAGGGGCATCAGGCAACTGACCTTAATGTAGGGATAAAGGTGGGAAAGAAGAGGACAACTGTTCACAAAGGATATCCCAACAAAGGCCCAACAACACAAATGTCTATTGGGTGTGAGGTGGGATTGTACCAGTTTATCAGGGAAACCTTGACTCAAGTCTGCTGACGACCACTCTCAGGTTTTGTAGACACCATTCTTTCGTAGCTCCCTGATTAGCCAATTGTCTAGATATACTACTGAGAGAATTCCTTTTTTTCCGAGATGGACAACTATTGCTACTAATTTTGTAGATACTTTGTGTAAATCTGAAACCTGTCCTTCCTTATGCAAAACCATGTGGAGTGAATGAATGTACATGGACAGCTGTATTCATCTGAAAATTACAGCACAACTCTTTTTGGGCCTGGGGTGCTACCCTTTAAGTTGTAGAGCACCCCACAGTATTTGCAAAAAGGACTTTTCAACTGCAGCCAAAAGAGTATTAGAAGATTCTGAGAGCTCCTTTGTCATTATTTCTGGAATAATGGATGAGGCTAGGGCAGAAAAGAGGTGGAGCATTGTATGGAAATCAGAAGTGGCCATCTGCAATTTTGCCCATAGGGGCACCAAACTCATGGGTGGCCACATTGAGTGGGAACTTTTTCCGTTAAAATGGATGGGCAAGTGTTATTCCTTTTTCTGTACTGGGACTATGGAAATAAGTACCTTTATTTATACATACAGTCAAACCTCAGTTTTCCTGGACCTTTTTCAGCAAAATTTTCTCGGTTATTGTATGTTTCCTTGGTTTCCATACACTCGGAAACATTCCATCCGGGGTCCAGCGTGTGACCGGGCCCCATATGAAGCGCCCAAACAAAGCATCCCATCTTCCCTCATGACCCATTCTGGCTTTGTTTCTTGCTGAACAAGCAACTCCACACTCATAGTCTGCATCAATGCATGTGCTTATTGCGTTTTGTGCAAATTATGTCTTAAAAACTCACCATCATGGGGCCAAAGAAAGCTGCAAGTACCACCTCTTTGGTAAAAAAGACCAGGAATATGATTGAAAATACGAAAGAACTTGTAATGAAGTATGAAAGTGGTGCACATGTAGCTAATCTCGCTATGATATACAGCAAGTCAGTGTCAATGATCAGCTCTATCCTAGCAAAGAAACATGAAATCAGGGCAGCTGATGTTGCAAAAGGGGTCACATCATTATCAAACAGAGATCGCAACTAGTGGAAGATGTTGAGAAGCTGTTGTTTGTGTGGATCAATGCAAAACAGTTAATGAGGGATAGTGTGTCTGAAGTGATCATTTGTGAGAAAGATAGGATGTTGCATGCTGATTTAAGTAACAAAATGCCAACAACTAGTAATGCCCTTGGTAATTTCAAGGCCAACAGAGGCTGGTTTGGAAAATTCAGAAAGCAAACGGGCATCCATAATGTCATACGGCATGGGGAGGCTACGAGCTCTGATAAACATGCCGCCAAAGAATTTGTTGGTGAATTCAAAGAGTATCTTGAGGGTGAAGGATTACTCCCACAACAGGTCTTCAATTGTGATGAGACAGGCCTGTTTTGGAAAAAAAAAATGCCAAAACAGACCTACATCACGCAGGAGGAAAGTTCATTGTCAGGGCACAAGCCTATGAAGGATAGGCTAACACTCTTGGTCTGTGGGAATGCCAGTGGGAATTTCAAAGCGATATAGAATAAATTTCCTGTGATGTTGAAGGCCAATAAAAAGGCATGGGTCACGAGGTAGATTTTTGTTGAGTGGATAAATGAAGTGTTGGGCTTAAGTGTGAAAAAATGCCCCAATAAAAATCAGTTTCTCCACAAGTACCTCCTGGTAATGGACAATGCTCCTGTACATCCTCCTGGCATGGAAGACCAATTGTTGGATGAATTTAAATTAATCACTGAGTTTCTTGCCCCCTAATACCACTCCTCTCATCCAGCCCATGGACCAGCAAATCATCTCGAATTTCAAGAAACTGTACACAAAGGCACTGTTTCAAAGGTGCTTTGAAGTGACCTCAGACACTGAATTGACCCTAAGAGAGTTCTAGAAGGATCACTTCAATATCTTTAATTGCATAAATCTTATAGATAAGGCTTCGCAGGGAATGACTTCCAGGACAGTGAACTCTACTTAGAGAAAATTGTGGCCTGAGTGTTACCTTGAGAAGGGTTTGAGGCTGACCCCAACAACCCTATGCTTGTTGTGGAGTCTATTGTGTCTCTGGGGAAGTCCATGGGCTTAGATGTGAGTGGCAAGGATGTGGAAGAGCTATTGGATGCCGAAGGGAAGAGCTAACCACTAAGGAATTGCAAGACCTTCAGCAGGAACAGCAACAGACAGCAGATGAGGAATCCAAGAAGGAGGAGGAAGAGAGAGGGGATACTGTGTCTACTTCAGTGATTAAAGAAATGTTTGCTAAGAGAAGTGATATGAAAAATTTTGCTGAGACATCATCCAAACAATGACATTGCAATCAGTGTCTCTAACATGTTTAATGACAGCTCTTTGTACACTTTCAATCAGATACTGAAGAGACATCAGAAACAAATGTTTCTGGAAAGTTCTGTTATTTGGCAAGGGTCCAGTGCCTCAAGCTGGCCCTAGTGCCAACCAAAAACGAAGTGGGGAAGTAACCTAAGACAGGGCCACTGAAAAACGTAAAGAAGTAACTCCAGATAGGTTCATGATAACTGTAGTCCTTCTGAGGGGGATTCCCCTTCCAAACAGTAATCTCACCTCCTCCCTCTCCCTCGGCGTCGGTGACCCTGGTAGTTGTGACGCCAGATAACTCACAATCAATCATCAATCCTCCCTCTCCCCTCCTCTCCATCTTCTATATGCTAACAAGAGTCTTCCATAAAGGTAAAAGTGGTGTTAAATGTTCATTATTCATTTATATTTATTTCTCATTGTTTTCTGTATGTAAAAACTGTGTTTGTTCCCTGTAAAATGTATTTTTTGTTAATATTTTTGGGGGTCTGGAATGCATTAATGCTATTTACATTAATTCTTTCTTATGGGAATTATTGCCCCACGTTTTTATACGTTTCGGATATCGTTAGAGGTTCTGGAACGGATTACTATGTACGATAACCGAGGTACCAATATACTCTTGTCTTATGCTTCCCAGAAACTGCAAAGCTCTTCAATTCTGCCTTCACATGATTGTTATAAAAGTGAAGGACAGAAGGCTGGTGCTATCCAAAGGTATTGAAATAATAGTACATAATAAAGAATTGCAATGCTCTGACATTCAACTAAGAGTTTGTCTAGCAAATCTAATTCATAAGACCACATATAAACTTTAATTGTGTGGCACTATGTTTAAAATAGTTATGTACTATTACTATTATTTTTATTTTATTACTATTGGTTTATATTTTATTTGATGTTTTAAAGGAGTATGTCCATTCTTGAATGCTCAATTGAAGTTTCAAGTGTATATCTAGAATTTGTAAACTAACATGATATTGTTATTGTACAATAAAGTTTCATACATACTTACCTGGCAGATATATACGATTGAATGGCCCACCCAGCCTCCCCTCAGGAGACAGGTGGAAGAGAAAAATCTGTCCTTGGAAGGTAATAGTTCCTATTCCTGCCACCCAGCGGCAGGCCGGTAGATCACCTGACCTGCCTACCTGTAGCGTGTGCCGCGAAATTCGAATTTCTATCGGGGACGACGGAGTCTATAGCTAAGTATATATCTGCCAGGTAAGTATGTATGAAACTTTATTGTACAATAACAATATCATTTTCATACATTCAACTTCCCTGTCAGATATATACTTAGCTGATTGGCACCTTTGGCGGTGGGTAAGAGACAGCTAATTACTGATTAGACAGGTAAACAACATACGTTGTAGGTAATAAATAAATAAAACCTTGGTTCCTATGTGTTTAGACGAAGGGTTGACCTCCTAGCTATTGCTAGGAGTCTGCTTCGTCTCAAGAGCCTCAGCGAGGATGTGACCTATGGCTAAGAGTTCTTGTAGATCTGTCAATGGGGTCTTATCCACTTACTTGACAGAATCTAATGGTTATTTGTCAAAGGGGTCCTATCCACTTACATGACAAAACACCTATGCCTACTGGCATAATTAAGGAGCACAACACCGATCCCGATCACCTGATCCTAACACGAGGGTTTGTGCTTAATTTGAAAAGAGCTATCCCCAAACTCATTTCAAATAACCCAAAGAAAATAGTATACTTATGTTAAAATAAAATTTTTTAACTCACTAGTTAAGGATCAGTGTCGGCTCCCTATCCCACGTAACCAAGAGAGAAGGATCTCTCATAGGTCAACTTGACCTCCTTCGTGCAAAGAGAAGAGAACACAGAGTTGCATCTCCCGTAAATTACAGCTAATATGTCTCTCACGACATATTGTTATGGAAAGAACAAGAATTGTTAAAAGCTCGCACTTCAAGCGCTTTAAATTCTCAGCTGTTTGAAGGAATCATCAAGTTACTTAAGAAGTGCTTTAGAGATCACACTGTTCCAAAGAAGACCAGGGCTTTCTTTGAAATTGATCTCTTCTGGATGAAGCCTAGAGCCTGGCTTGTGCCTGGCTGGCGCCTCGCGCCTGGCTGGCGCCTCGCGCCTGTCTGACGCCTCGCGCTTGGCTGGCGCATGTTGCTTGCCTGGCGCCTGGCTAGCGCCTTGCGCCTTCCTGGAGCCTGGAGCCTCGCGCCTGGCTGACTTCTCCCCACTTGCTGGAGCTTCGAGCTTGTTAAAGAGTCTCGAGGAAACTGGCGATGCCCACCTCGGACACTTTTTCCGATTTATTTGCCTCTAGCACATCTGCGCCAGGCTGGAGGCACGCTCCTTCTCCTCATCAGACAATGACAGTGTTTATTTGGACTGTCTTCCTCTGGCGTCTTTACGCCTGTTCTGGTATTTTGGCGCCTGATTGGCGCTACATTGTCCGAAAGTCCTTAACATCCACAATCGTTTATCAGGAGACTGGAGAAGGGTGGAAGAAATTCTTTCACTTTGAGCTTTTGGTCTCTCCGGTAAGGGGAGGTGATTGTAATCAGCTACATCCAGTAGACGATAGGATATCTAACCGTACGAGAGATAAGAGTCTTCCTCCGAGGAGGGTCCTTCTTGAATACTTCCGTGCTCACGAGATCTCTTGTCTTACAGGTGTTGAAGGGATTGTCTCGTTGCAGAATCTTCCCTATCCCTTGCCCGAAGGAAGGGAAGAAGCCTGGAAGTCGAAGGAGACTCCGAGCTGAAATTGGAGTACTCCTGATTTCTAGCTCTTTATTGTATCCCTCTGAACACCTTCTGGGAAGCATTTCGAGCCGTCATCGCATACCAAAGACTCTGTAGGCAAACGTTTGAACCATTCTACTGTAGATGAAAACGTAAGTACTCTGCCTGGACAACGAAACCTCTATCTGAAAACATTGAATCAGGAATAGGGGGTTTCAGTTCTTTTGCTAGACATACTATGCTGGCAAGAACCCATTGTCTAGTCTCCATAGAATCTGATGCGAGATTCCAATGCTCAAAAAATTCACTTGTCTTCTTGTCGTTTAGGACCCGAGAGAAACAAAGAATTCCCTCATAAAAATTTCTCAAAGAAGTTTGATGAGGAGCAGTTCCATCTTGTCGGAACATGGAATCTGTGGCCACAAAAAAAAATCCCATTAGAAGTACATGATATCCTACTCTTGTCATATTAAGGTTATACATATATCGTATAAAGATCCCGGAAGATCTTTAATCCCTCTGCTGTCTCCAATTCCCTTTTGTAGAGACAGAGTATAGCCTTTTACTGCGTTCTTTGATAGCAGATATATACAAAGGTGATTCTTCCCTCTGAAAGGGAAGAAAAAAACCGCTATGTGGTTCACAGAGGTATCGGAAGAGGACAGTTTCCTCATTCCCTCTAGCACGATCTGCAGCAATTCTATGTCTAGGCATGACTATTGTCATCTACCTTGAAAAATCCTCTCATTTATGTCCACTTCTGGTCAGTCTGCATGCAGACAGACTCAGAGTGGAGAGGTTGTTAAGGTCCATTTAATAATAGATGCTGATAGAATATCCAGACTCTCTTGGAAAAGACTTCCAAAAACATGCTGTGAGAAGAACATGACCTCTGTGAATCCAACCTCTCTGAAGCCAAAATGAGGCATAAAGTATTATCCTCTCTTTCTTTGACGCCCTTTATCTTAAATTCTGTAAAGAATTTATATTTACATTTATATTTAGGGGAAAAAAAGACTATAGTATATTCCCCTTTCTATAAAATAAAGATGGCGTATATTGCTACCTCTCTTGGTTCGAGGAAAAGGAAGCATTCTATAGGAAGCCTGTTCGTCTTCTACCTTGCTAAGAGATCTATGAAGAAGACTTTCCGCAGGTTTCTCACAACTCTTTCCAATAAATGTTAGACATACGTTAACAGTTATTATCGTCGATCGAGAAGGTTCTCACGGACATGAAATATCTTGCATCGAACCTCTTAAGGATCGTTAAGTTCCCTGTCTGTTTTCCAAATAGGTTCTCTTTTTTAACGCGAACAGGAGCGAAAAAAAAAAGAGATTCTCGATGCTCCCTTTGCGATATGAGAGAGTCGTGGAATTGGCCTAAGTGATAAAAAGGGTAACGAAATCAGGAACGATTCTTGCCATTACTGAGCCTGCTGTCCGAGAGGCTACTGGATCTTATTTAATAACTCGCTAAAACGAGAAAATCTCTTGGATGGTGCTCTTGGCCCATTGCGCCAGGCTGGCGCTTCTGGCGCCAATTTTGCGCTAGGCTGGCGCTTCATCTGGCTCAATTTTTGCGCCAGGGCCTGGCGCTTTTCTGGTGCGCATTGCGCCAGGTTGGCGCTTCTAGCGCTTTGCGCCAGGCTGGCGCTTTCTTCTAATTCTCTTTATGTTATGTGTCAGAACATCTGTGCCTTTATGGTACCCGACCTCCTTTCACATGTTAATTTCCGTTCTTAGTAGGAAAAAACTCTTATATACGAAGTATAGTCCATTCAGGGGAAACCATTTTCCTGACCACGAAATAGAATGTTTCCCATCCCACTCATCCATCTTCTCTTGAGCAATATCCGATTCTAAAAAGGTTGTGTGCGTTTCTCGAAAGACTTGACCATACCGAATAGTCTTAAGTGAATTCTCTACTACATCCATCTTCTCACTAAGCATGTATTCTAATAAGCCATGCTTTCCATAAGCATGAGAGCATTATATAATATAATGTTTCTACTGCTTAGAATCCTTTAATAATGTTACCTACGGTAAACAGCATTGAAAGGTTATAGTATCTTTCTTATTGAAAGCTTCTTAGCAAAAGGCAGACAATATTTTATTTGTGTTAGCTTAACTATCTCCTCCATTCGAGACTAAGTCCATGATTGTGGGGGGATATACGGTTAACCATTCGATCCCGTTGGAGAGAGAGAGATGTAATCGACTAATCATGACCGAGAACCGGATGGTACTGTTTCATTCGTATTGGCCTTAGAATGACAGCCCGGCAGTCTCGCTCGCTGCCTGACTGCATTCATCATGAGTTGCCAGTTACTTCATTCAATGAAGGAATATAATACAATTATTCTCGAGCCTAAGGAAGCTCTTAATAATGCAAATTTAAGCCAAACAACCTTTGTTAAATACCGAAGCTGAGTAGGTATTGTCGTAACAAACCTTTTAAGCGAAAAGTCCTTACCAGGAAAAAACCTGTAAAGGATATAGATAATTCCGTAGCGAACCACAAAGGCAACTCTGGTATGGGTATATGACTTGTCATTCAGTAGTCGTATACAGCAAGTCCTTGCTACTACATTCGTTTTACCTCTCCGATCCAGAGAAAAGGAAATCTTGCCCTCTTCGTTCTTTTCGTCAATAAACACGAATTAGTATTAGTCGAAAGAGATCGCAACGAAAACTCTAGGATCGAAGAGAATCCCTCAAATTTTTATTCTCTTGGATATAAGGCCGTATTCTATGCCTCTATTATTTGGAAGAGCCTCTAATCAATGAATGAGAGCTCGTACAAATCTTGTTTAATTTGCAAACGATCCTGAGAAAAAACTCTATCATCATCTAAGTCCTCCTGACAAGAATGACGGCTGCCTGTGCGACATATTACATTCTTCTCAGGAGACAGCTGTGCTTGCGGCAGATTTCCACCCGAAACGGACATATCGTGAACAGGACGACGGCCGTCTGTGCGGCACCTTTCGTCTCTGTCCAGAGAAATCCGCTCCTGGTCCAAATCATAAAGAGACGCTTCCTGGTTGATTTCTCCGTATGATTCTTTTGAGGAAGATCTTGGCGCTTGGTGCTTAACCGTTGCCGAAAGTCTGGTTTGTTCAATGCGCTTGGACGTATCTGTCCGTCTCGGACCGTGTCGTCTGTCCGAGCTGTCCACCTATGGAACTTGGCGCTTGGCTGGTGTCATTCCAGTACGACACCTCTGCCTGTCCGTCTTGTCCGCTTCTGGCGCCTGTCGCCCGGACGGAGTTGCCTGCGCACGACGTTTTGTCCAATCCAGGCTGTCCGCCTTGTCAAGGAGGTTGTCCGCAATCGGCACGAGTCGCTTGGACACAGTCCGCATAGGAAATATCCGCCTGTCCGGGCTGTCCGCGTCTGGCGAATGGTGTCTGGTTGGAGCCGTCCGCGTAGGACACTTTTTCCTGTCCGAGTAGTCCAATTCTGGCGCCGAGCGCCTGGGTGGTTCTGTCCGACTCGGACACTCTTCGTCATTGTCCGTATGTTGCGTCTCAATCCTATGAGTTTTCGTCCTTCTTTCTTTATTCGTCTCTGTACTCGTACGAGGAGTAGAGGAGATAAGTCTTAGTCCAGAACGCCCGTAGGACGAGATCTCTTAACAGGAAGAAAATGTCCTTTCTCCTCAGAAGGTCTTTTCTCAATACTCCTACTAAAGAGGAAATTTGTTCCTGCATTTTAAGTAGGAAGTCCGTCGCAGTTTCTTCCTTTTCTTTGCCATGAATAGGAGAATGCGCTCTGGAAGGCGTAGGAGATCGAGATATTGTCCTCTTGGCTCTTTTCCTCTCATAGGGAGAATCGTCCGGGAAACGTTCCGGGCTCGAGTCCAACGTTGGAGCTTTCCAACTCCTCTTGATCGGACACGACAGTTCGTCGGAATTCCATCCACTTCTTCGAGGAGACGAATCGGAAGACGAAAAGCACTCTTTTAGGATGCCTTTCCAATGGCGATCCTTGGCAGTCTGGGACGCTACAGATTCTGCCGAGGGACGCCTGACCGGTGGGGTATTCTCCGTAAACCTCCGTACGACTGTCGACATTCCTTCTCTCTGGGCCTGGGAGCTTGGAAGAGGTCTAGGTCTGGGAGCGAGACAGAGCCGATCGGAACGCACCCTCCACTATTTTAGGACGCCTTTCCAATGGCGAACTTGGCAGTCTGGGACGTTCTACAGAGTCTGCCGAGGGGACGCCTGATCGGTGGGGATTCTCCGTAACCTCCGTACGACTGTCGACATTCCTTCTCCTCTGGGCCTGGGAGCTTGGAAGAGGTCTAGGTCTGGGAGCGAGACAGAGCCGATCAGACGCACCCTCCACTTCAATGGGGAACACTATATTCACTTCTTACCTTTTTAGAGCTTGCTTTTGAGCTACATCCATTATCTTCAAATTTGCATATATAAATTTGTAGTTTCTGTGGAGTAAGAAGGTGATGAGGATGCAACAACTACTAGTACTGCTAATACTCTAACTGCTCGTTAGCACAAACGCTATTAAAGCTTATAAAGTAAGCGTACTAGTTTATAGCTTTTCTGACTTCCTAAAGTAGGAAATTAAAGTTTAATATTTCCTCAATAAAGTTGTAACCTTTATTACATGTAATAATGAATAAATATTAATAATTCCCTTTATTGCAAACTATGTGAGTGTCTACCGATAATTTCGGTAGTTTCAATTAGTATTTTCTTCGAAATTTCGAAGCGAAATTCATTAAAAAGTTAATAAAAGCGTATGCCGAACCAAAGACCCAGTACTTCCCTGCAAAAGACAGTCCAGAAGATCGATGGCGATGAAACACGAAAAAATAAAAATCAGGAGGAACCGTAAACATATGTTTACAGTCCAAACGATAGAGAAAAATCTGTCCTTGGAAGGTAATAGTTCCTATTCCTGCCACCCAGCGGCAGGCCGGTAGATCACCTGACCTGCCTACCTGTAGCGTGTGCCGCGAAATTCGAATTTCTATCGGGGACGACGGAGTCTATAGCTAAGTATATATCTGACAGGGAAGTTGAATGTATGAAAACATTTTTTATAGCCATTGTTCATCTTCAAAAGAGTTACACTCTCATGGTCTCCTAGGCCTTCATAAGAAAGACCAACCAATCTCAAAGAATCCTCTCATAATTGATCTCAGTCGGAATAGTGGTACAGTGGTACCTCGACATACGAAAGGCTCAACTTACGAAAAACTCGAGATATGAAAGCAAATACGGAAAACTTTACGGCTCTACATACGAAAATTGCTCAAGTTACGAAAGGTTGTAGCTGTAAAGTCCCGAGATTCGCCCGGACCACCAAGAACAATTTTAAAACTCCCTCGCCGCCAACTGAGTAAACTCGCCACCATCCTCACACTCTCCCATTGGTTCCTGATGCTAGTCACCCCATAAGATCCTGCTCTCCTATTGGTCAGCATCTACCCCTTGTGCTTTAAGTATTCTATTGGTAAAAGGATGCTGTAAATTGAAAAACTTATTCATGCAATACATTTAATAAAAAAAAAACATTAGGTAAAGATAGAATAAAGAATAGAAATGAATGGTTATTATACTGTTTGGTAGTTTCAGTAGTTGAAGAGAGATAATGAAAATTTATGGCTTTCTGTGTATACTAGGAAAAGTGATTGCTTGGCGATCGTTCGATACTCGTAAGTGCTGGATGTAAACAGAAGTTTGGAAGCTTTTTTTTTTGTTTGTTTATTCTAGTTAATGGTTACTTAATAATTATTTGAAATGAGTACATGCAATATTTAATAAAAAAAATTGTGAATTAGATATCATAAAATATAAAATAAATCAGACTGCTATCATCGAAGCCAACAAATACATATTTTTTAGAATTCTTCTTCTGTTTTAATATTACGTTACGTATATGTTTCATTATAGCTGTCAGTAACTCGGTATCTCCATTAGGTAAAGATAGAATAAAGAATAGAAATGAATGGTTATTATACTGTTTGGTAGTTTCATTAGTTGAAGAGAGATACTAATGAAAATTTATGGCTTACTGTGTCCTAGGAAAAGTGATTGCTTGGCGTTCGTTTGGTACTCGTAAGAGCTGAATGTAAACAAACGATTGGAAGGTTTTTTTTTTTGTTTGTTTGTGTTTTATAGTTAATGATTAATTAATAATTATTTGAAATGAGTACATACTGATTATTTATACATTTTATTGGCATATTCTAAGCTTTTAGCTTCTTAGGTTTAGATGTCAGAATCATAGACTAGGCTACAGTAGCAACTGCTAACATAGGCTAGGCTTATTGCTAAGGGACATATGCTAAAGTCCTAATATATGCAGTAAAAGTGGGGTTGAACATTACATGCAGTTGAATATTACTCAAGTATGTACAGTAGTACCTCGAGATACGAAAGGCTCAACTTACGAAAAATCCAAGTTACGAAAGCCAATGCGAAAAATTTTACTGCTCTACATACGAAAAGTTTTCAAGATACAAAAGGTTTCTGAAAGTCCGAGATTCACCCGATAACAATTTTGAAACTCGCGCCGCACGCCGCCATCTTAGTGCTAGTAGACTCGCCACCATCCTCCTGCTCTCCCATTGGTTCCTGATGCTAGCCAAGCCATGAGATCCTTCTCTCTGATTGGACAGCATCCCTCCCATCATGCATCTTCTATACGTACGCGCTGGCGTCCCTTTGCTCGGCCACTCCGCACCCGAAACTTTACCGTACGCAATCGGCATTCGTTCGCTCCAACGATTTCGTTTAGTAACGTAAATTTGTTAGTGATTTCGTTGCAGTACATATTATCGTGTTGTGCGAAGACTGTATTATTACGTATTTGTGTAACTTTACGTAAATTAACGTAGTCATGGGTCCCAAGAAAGTTGAAATTCACAGAAAGAAGCGCATGCTGTCTCTGGAGACAAAGATGGAGATCATAAAGAAGTACGAAGCTGGTATGCGATTGAGTGTGATCGCAAAGGAATACGGCCGTAATCCGTCGACAATAGGCACCATCCTTAAACAGAAGGATGCCATCAAAGCAACTACACCATCGAAGGGCATCACTATTTTGTCCAGCAAGAGGAGCCATGTGCACGACGAGATGGAATGGCTGCTCCTCATCTGGATAAAAGACAAAGAAATCGCTGGCGATACAGTAACGGAGACAGCAATCGCTCACAAGGCCAGTGCTATTTTCGGCGATTTGATTGCGCAGGCGGAAGACGAGGGAGGGGAAGGGACTTCAACGCCAACCCCAGAGTTCAAGGCTTCGCATGGCTGGTTCGAGAAATTTCGTAAACGGACTGGCATCCATTCAGTGGTGCGTCATGGGGAGGCTGCCAGCTCGGACACGAAAGCGACCGAAGCCTTTAAAAAGACGTTCGACGAGATGAGGACCAAGGAAGGCTACAGTTCTCAGCAAGTCTTCAACTGTGATGAGACTGGCCTTTTTTGGAAAAAATGCCTCGTCGGACATACATCACGGAGGAAGAGAAGAAGCTACCCGGGCATAAGCCTATGAAAGACAGGCTTACGCTCTCACTTTGTTCGAACGCCAGTGGGGATTGCAAGGTGAAGCCCTACTGGGGTGTATCACTCCAAGACTCCTCGAGCCTTCAAGGCCCACAAAGTGTTGAAGGAGAAGCCTCCAGTGATGTGGAGGGCTAATGCAAAAGCCTGGGTAACGAGGCTTTTGTTCACGGAGTGGGTAAATCTGTGTTTCGGCCCGACTATGAAGAGTTTTTTGGAAGAGAAGCGCCTCCCCCTGAAATGTCTGCTGGTGTTGGACAATGCCCCTCCCCACCCTCCTGGCCTCGAGGAAGATATCCTAGCGGAGTATTCCTTCGTTAAGATTCTTTTTCTTCCGCCCAACACCACCCCTCTCCTCCAGCCCATGGACCAGCAAGTGATAGCAAACTTTAAGAAGCTGTACACAAAACATCTTTTCAAGAGATGTTTCGACATCACCGATACCACAAACCTCACCTTGCGTCAATTTTGGAAGGAGCATTTCGACATCGTCATTTGCATCTGACTCATTGACCTAGCTTGGCAAGAGGTTTCGAGGCGAACCTTGAATTCCTCGTGGAGGAAACTCTGGCCTGATGCCGTATCCGCCAGAGACTTCGAGGGATTCGACGTGGGCGAAGCTGGTACTGCAGAGTCAGAAACAGTTGATGATCCGAAACTGTTTTGGAACCAGATCTTGATGAGATCGTTGCACTCGGCAAGTCCATGGGGCTGGTCGTCGACGAGGACGACATCGACGACCTTCTCGAGGAACACCAAGAGGAGCTTGCAACGGATGACCTGAAGGAGTTGGAGGCCATGCAACTTAACGTCGTTCAAGAGGAGTTCTCTAGCAGCGGCGAGGAAGAGGAGGAGGAGCCTATGACAACGGCAGAAATTAAGGATATTCTAGGCGCTTTTCATAAAGTGCAATTGTTTATCGAAAAAAAGACACCCCGAAAAGGCTCACACAGGTCGTATGCTTGCGCAGTTCGATGACGTTTGCTTGAGTCGTTTCAGGAACATTGTGAAAAGTAGGCAGAAGCAATCTTCCTTGGATCGTTATTTTTTAAAGAGGCCTTCAGCATTAGCAGGAGTAAGCAAAAAGGAAGAACCAAGTGATAAAAAACAGAAAGTTGAAAGCAAAAAGGAAGAACCAAGTGATGAAAAACAGAACGTTGAAAGCGGTGATGAAGTTGAAATTCTGTAAAAAAAAAAAAAAAAAAAAAAAAAAAAAAAAAAAAAGGTCACGTAAAAGTAAAAAGAAAAAAGTTAAAAATAAAAAAAAAATAAAAAAAAAGTTTACGTAATTTCTAGATTTTTGTAAGTTAAGTGTTACAGTTTTGTTAAGGTGTTTCGTAAATTTTAGTTTTATGGTTTTCCTTAAATTTTGTGTGTGTTTTCATAAAGTTAAGTGTACGTACGTACGTACGTTATCTGCCGTTTGTCCTCCTCCTCCTCTGCCGCCACTATCGGAGATAGCCTCACTCGAAAGGTAAGCTTCCACATTTTACGTTACAGTAATAATATTTCTTGTACACTAATATACACTTTATTTACAGGTTTTCGATTTTTATTCTTAATTTAGGTATTGAATGGTCCAAATTGTTGTAGTATTTCGTTGTTTATAGGTCAATTTAGCTTTATTATGAAATTTAATGGGGTGTTTTTGGAGGGCTTGGAACGGATTAGCCATTTTACATGTAAAATGTGTTCCAAGATACGAAAAACTCATTATACGAAGGCCGCCTCGGAACGGATTAATTTCGTATCTCGAGGTACCACTGTACAGTATTTTGCCTTTTTGGAGTCATATTTCTTCCGTCGGATCGGCGTCGTAACCCTAGAACATGTGTTGTAGGCCTGGAAATATAATTTACTGGGGTGTTTTTTTAGGGCTTGGAACGGACTAGGCATTTTACATGTAAAATGCGGTTCAAGATACGAAAAACTCATGATACGAAGGCTGCCTCGGAATGGATTAATTTCGTATCTCGAGGTACCACTGTAGTTAGAAAATATAAAGGAATCAGGACAAGAGGGTTCTATCTACTGTCCTACAATGATTACATTGGTTTTTCCTTCATCATACTCGCACAGATGTGACACCATCATGTATGTCAGCTATTTGGTCTATTGCAGAGTTCATGTGTCCCTAGTGTTTTCTCAGGAAATAATGTTCAACAGTACATTTTTCGATCATCATAACACCACTCGAGCTAAGTACATAGTTGTAAGACCTAGTGAAAAGTTTTAATAGTTTCAAGACCTAGTGAAAAGTTTTAATTATTTTAAAACCTAGTGAAAAGTTGTAGTTCTTAAAAATTTTAACTGGTAGGCTTGCATTTGTTAAAATTAGAAACCAGAAGGTCTCCTGCAAGGCAAAAAGTTAGGATTAATTCGCTAGGCTATGGTTCAATTGCCATGCCATTTTTTTTCATGCATTAGACAATTTTGTTATTGAAACTCATTAGTTAAAATGCATTTTTTAATTATGAATTTATGTTACCCTGAGAATTGTTTAATTGGAAATCTTAAGTTATGTAACACAGGTATTACGTGTTTAAAACATTCTGTTACTCATTGCCCTGCTATACTCTTTGGTCAAGTTATAAATTGGCTACTTTTCAGAGGCTTAAAGTGAACTATATAAGAATATCATGCAACTCTTGATGAATGTCCTACCTCTTTGTAGTGCTTCTTTTTTATTTGGACCATGGGAACTAAGTCTTTAATAGAACTGCTGAAAAATATTCAGCATAGTGTACTGAAAAAGTTGGATGTTACTAAAAATCCTCTATTAGACAGCACTGATGTAACTTATTTCTGCAGTAGCAT
Source organism: Macrobrachium nipponense (assembly GCF_015104395.2). Taxonomy (NCBI): domain Eukaryota; kingdom Metazoa; phylum Arthropoda; class Malacostraca; order Decapoda; family Palaemonidae; genus Macrobrachium; species Macrobrachium nipponense. The sequence continues at coordinate 57,262,258 of NC_061108.1, read as the reverse complement.
AGCACTGTTTTTCATTGAAAGTTTATCATTATCATTTATTGTTAGTTTTGACCTAAGTTCATTTCACAGAATGGGTAACTCACTGTGATACTTTAATGTTTAGTTTTACACATTTTTTCCTTTTCTTTATTTTCATACATTCATAGTTTTTATGTATATACCTTTGCCATTTAAGTTATTTTTTCATTTCAATTTGTCCTTTTTTATTTTTTTTGTTGGAGTTTGCTGTTTACTTCTTCCTTGGGGTGAGCTGCACCTTCGTTTTAATAGCAGACGTGTGTTTTTGTGTGCACACTTTGTTTTTGTTTGAGAGTGACTTGTTTTTGTGTATGGGTCCATTGTGTGTGTGTGTGTGTGTGTGTGTGTGTGTGTGAATATTTGTTTGTGATGAGTGATGAAGAGGTGGTGTTTACTGTTATTTGTGCTTGTGTGAGTGAGTGTGCATTTTTAGTCTCCTTACTACCTACTGGCTGTTGTGTAGAGGTATTTTTAGTATACATATTTTGTATGGCCAAGAGCTGAAATAAAGTATATTATTATCATTACTGATGTATAATTTGAAGTTACTGAAAGGGTAAACTGAGTTAGCCTAACTTCATGTTGTAACGGAACAGCCTTGATAGTAGTCCCCAATCATGCTTGATTTCCGAGCCCTGGTGGTTACTTCCTTTGTGCATTTTATAATAAAAATAATTGGATTTTGTGACATAGAAATTTCCCCATTCTTCCTTAACATTGAGGGTCTTTTCAAGTGTTAGAGAAAATAAATTCATGCTGATCTACTCCCAGTGGGTATTACTGTGCTGACTTCAGAGGTTTTAAAAAACTTATTCTCTTGTTTTTCCAACAGGAATATTGAAAAATACTTTTTCTTGATGGTGAGATTTGTCAAACATTAAAATCTTAGAGGTACTGCTTTTATATAATTTTGAAACAATAATTCTAATTAATTATTTTAGACTGGGTGATCAAAGTTGACATGTATAGAAATACACTGTAATGGTATCCATTTAGTTTTGTCTTAATTGAGTTAAGAAGCATTTATGAGTAAACCCTTTAAACCATGGTTATATTGTAGTAATTGTGAATTAATATTTTAATATATGTACAGTATTATAGCACTATTTATATTGGATGTGACCCATTGGTCATGTTACCTTACATCATGCTATGGACATGTACTTGTGGCCATGTCAGCCTGTTTTAATTTGAAGTGTTTGCTGCCTATACATACAGTGATATAGGTAGTTAACACTAGGCAGGTTTTAATAAACACTTGTTCCTTTTACCACTACTGGGCTACTATTATGCAATACGTACCTGGAGATTTGGTTGGTTGTCAGATATATGTGAAATATGCAACATGTTCCTGGTAGCGAGTTTAAATGATGATAGAGCTCATTTCAATCTTTTTCTATGAGTTATAGGTTTCAGTACAAGTACAAAAGCAGATTACATGATTCCAGCAGATCTCTGGCAGTGTGTGTTTTAATCCCTATCTGAGCAGAATCCATGTTTGGGCCAATACTTCAAAAGTATTAGATTCCAGGAACTCCCACTGCAACTCTTTCAATGAAAACAAAGAATCTTTCCTTGGGAGGGAGGTAACTAATACCTGACATGAAGTGTATATAGCCACTGAAATTTCTATTCTGAATTCAGAAGATCCAGGGAACAGTCTTCTGCTTTGCATGTGACAGATACCTCTGATGAGAGTCTTGTCTCTCCCATGCAGCGATCAGATAATGAAGGGAACCCTGATAGGGTCCACCCAACCCCATCTGAAGCAAAGGGGTTTAGTGAGTTATGTCCTTCTGAGCAGTAACGTTACGACTGCCTTAGCTCAATCATTTCGTGCAAGCTTCCCTGATAAGAAAATTCCACTTTTTGTACTTTCAGCATTCCAGGAAGAAATTGCGAAGAGTATCAAGGATGACCTTGCTACTGAGTGTCAGAATATCAGAGATGCTATCCATGATTCCCCAGATTCAGGCTTATCATGAATATGGAACTGGATGTGTTGTGTAAAAATTCTCATCCTTTTTAAACTAGAGGATAGAGAGGCTGCAGTCTCTCTAGGCAGAGATTGGTTTTCTTACCAGACTCTTAAGTCATGGGAACAGGGTGATAAAAAACCCCAGCCCAAAGAGAAATTGAATCAGTTGTATAGATCCCTGTTGAAATCAGAAAGGATGGTGAGAGACAGCCTATTCAATCCTAGAGCTTTGACCAGTAACAATATAACTAGGTCGGACTGTAACACCTTAAATCGAAATGTACATTATTACAGGCACCAATATCTGCCCCTAAAAAAGGGATTTTGACGAAGGAAAAATCTATTTCTGGGTGATTGGCTCGTGTCGCCCTATGAAAGGATCCTTAATATCATTCTTTCTAGGTAAAATTAATCTAAAATTACCAGAGAAAAACAAAATTAAGAAAATGTCAGTAAAACTGACTCGCTCACTCTTAAAAAGAAGTGTCGGTATGGTAATAGGGGCGAGTGGGAACACTACCACGAGACATTCACCAATTAGACCTTCCAATCAGAATCCCCACAAGAGAGAGCTGATACCAACGGGCGATGCAGCCGCTACTACTACTACTAGAGGACGCCACGGACAGCAGCGCCCCTAGCGGTCATCCTTAATCTAAAAACATCTTGTCCTGCAGGGGGGGCAAACAATACAGGGTGGGTTTCATAGGGCGACACGAGCCAATCACCCAGAAATAGATTTTTCCTTCGTCAAAATCCCTTTTCTGGGCTCAGCTCGTGTCGGCCTATGAAAGAGTACCAGAGAAACAGACAAGATGGGAAAAAGGGACAAATGAAAAGCAGTTGTAAAATGAGGGATATAATATAAGTAAATCAATTACAGCATATAAACTAAGTACTTAAGTCTAACTTATTTTAAACAGTAACATAAAAGAAAGTTAGTAATGTAAAGTACTTAAAATTACAGTAAACACAGTAAATATAATAATGCAGTGTAATTTTTACAAATTAGATTTACTTAGAAAATTATTTACATAATATACAAACACATTGTGTCCTACCCTAGCATAAAAATAAGGGTAGGTACACTGAAGTACAATATCAGTACAAGTGTGGATGTCCCTAGCAAAAAAAATAAGGGACAATCCACTAGTATGATTCAGCGGCTAAGGCTAGGATATCCGAGTAGCATGGCGATAGGGTGAGGCATGTTGGCTGAGGTAGGTAGAAAGGAGACCTGGATCTATACTACGACTACTATACAGTATCAGGAGAAACAATGTTTCCCGCTGCTACTGCTGAAAATTTTAAAGATTCCAAGGACTTTAGATAATGACGTTTAAAGACTGTCGGGGATTTCCATCCAGTATACTTTTTAAGATCCTCAAAGTTCATATGTTGAAAGTAATTAATTGAGGTGGCTACTCCCCTGATGTCATGTGCTTTTGGGAATGAATCAGGATTGGCTTGTTTAATAAAGTAAAGGATTTGTTGTCTAATACCTTTTACTGACAAAGTACACCTTTTTCTCTCATGAAGAGAGGACCTGAGGATCTTGAGGATGTACGAGATAGAAAGGCTCTTAAAGGTTGATACTGGGCAGAGAGAACGGATCTTGGGGAAGTGGGATGAACTTTCCAAGGAGCCCACCTTGCCAGAGGATCCTCATTTTTAGCTAAAAAGCTACGATCCGGAGCAAGCAGAACTTCTCCTGAGGGGAGGAATTCCACATGACCCGCATCTCTGATAGAGCCGACAGTTCTGAAATTCTAGCTCCTGAAGCTAGGCTTAATAAGAATAATGTCTTCCTAAGAAGCATTATGAATGTACAAGACGAGTTGTCAGTATCTGAAGCTAGTTTGAGGACATCATTTAAGAACCATGAAACTGCAGTAGGCCTTTGAGAAGGTCTAAGTCTAGCACAGGCTTTAGGAATAGACGTGAAATAAGATTCAGTCAGATCTATCTGAAAACCTAACTGAAAGATCTTCTTCAAAGCCGATTTATGAGTAGTAATAGTGCTAGCTGCTAAACCTTTTTCAAACAAGGACCTGAAAAAGGATATAGCTAGATTAACTGTCATGGTTGTAGTGTTTGATTCTTTCAGGAAAGATGCTAATTTTTTAACAGCTGAGTCATATTGTCTAAATGGTTGACTCTCTCTTATCTGATTCTAGGAAGAGAATATTTTGTGGATCAATATTAGCATCTTTATTAGCCGCAAACTTCATGAAGTCCATAAAGTTAGGGTCTGAAGAATTCCTGAGGAAGCGAACACAGTCCTCATTTGTACTGATTGTGACAGCTTGGGATTGGGAATCCGTTGAGGTCGGAGACCCAATTCCAGAAGAAGAGGATACCAGTTGCTCTTGGGCCAGTCCGGTGCAATCAGAGCTACTATTCCTTTGAAAGTCCTCAGCTTGCTTAAGACTTTTCAGAGAAGATTCTCCGGAGGAAAAACATAAATTTTTCTCCACTGATCCCAATCTAACGCAGGGCGTCCGTGGCATAAGCCAGAGGGTCCAGGTTGGGGGCCACATAGCAAGGGAGCTTGTGGTTCGCTTGTGAGGCGAAGAGATCTACTTGGAGACCTGGGACTCTCCGGCTTATCCACTGGAATGACCCGTCGTCTAGGGACCATTCTGATTCCAGAGGCACTGACCGGGACAAAGCGTCTGCTATCACATTTCTTACCCCCGCCAGGTGAGTGGCGGACAGATGCCATTTGTGTTTGTTTGCTAGGGCAAAAATGGCTATCATGACATGGTTCACATGCTTGGATTTGGACCCCATCCTCTGTTGATGCAATGAACTACCACTGCACTGTCCAAAACTAGCCTTAGATGAGACTTTTTCGGGGGAAGCAGTCTCTTCAAGGTAAGAAATACTGCCATTGCTTCCAGAACGTTTATGTGGAGCTGGCGAAATTGAACTGACCAAGTCCCCTGAACCTGTTTGAACTGAGAATATCCCCCCCACCCGGACAGGGAGGCATCCGTGTGAATGGTTAACACTGGAAGGGATATTGAAGGGGTACCTGCTTGGCTAAGTTCTTTACTTTCGACCATGGACGGAGGTTGATTGCGAAGGATCTGTGGAATTACTGACAACTTGTCTCGAGATTTGGTGTTTGCTCTCGATCGCCAAACTCGATTTATATCTTTTAGCCTTGCTTTCAGGAGGATATCTGTTACCGAAGCAAACTGAAGGGACCCTAGGATTCTTTCCTGGTTTCTCCTTGATGTTTGCTTGCATTTGAGAAATTGCCTGACATATTTTGCTATTTCCTTCCGTTTGGCCACTGGAATTGACAGATTGTGGGAAGACAAATCCCATTGGATTCCCAGCCACTGAAAACGAGACTCCGGGTAAGTCTGGATTTCGTTTTGTTTATCTGGAACCCCAGATGTTCCAGAAAGTGAACTACCTTTTTGGTGGCATTGAGACATTCCTCGACGGTTGGTGCCCAGATCAACCAATCGTCGAGGTAAGCTGCTACCATGATTCCCTGAGTTCTCAATTGTTGTACAACCACTTCTGCTATTTTCGTGAATACCCTGGGGGCTACATTCAGACCGAAGGGCATCACTTTGATGAGAATGTCTGATTTCCTAGCCTGAACCCTAGGAATGGGCGGAAGTGTCTGGCTATAGGGATATGATAGTATGAGTCTGTAAGATCGATGGAGCATGTGACGGCTCCACGCGGAAGTAAGGTCCTTACTTGCGAGAGGGTAAGCATCTTGAACTTGTCGCAACGAATGAAAGAGTTTAGCTTTGACAAGTCTAAGATTACCCTTCTTTTTGTTGAGCCTTTCTTTGGCACGCTGAATAAGCGACCTTGAAATTTTAGATGCTTGACTCTCGCAATAGCTCCTTTCTGAAGGAGTTCCTCCGCGTAATCTGTCAATTCCTCTGATGGTATTTGGTGGAATGATTTGATTGGAGGAGGATCTTTGATCCAACTCCAACCCAACCCTTTGGACACTATGCTCTGTGCCCAATTGCTGAACCCCCACCTGTGACGGAAGAGGAACAGCCTCCCTCCTACCTGGGGAGCCTCATAGTTGATGGGCTGGGTTGACCACCACGCCCTCCTCTGAACTGCCTGCTCCTTGTCGCCCGTCCTGGCGCCACGCTGGCGAAAGTAGCCTCTCGCCCTACCTCTCGGCTGCTTGTTAAAGGGAGTGTAGCCCTGACCTTCATACGTAGGGTGAAGGCCGGCGAGAGTGCGTAGGAGGTCGACGGTTGTGATTGAGGAGACAGCAGGAGGATGGGCTGGTTCTGTTTCGAACTACCAGGTTGTCCCTGTTGGGTAACCGGGACGGCCTGAACAAATTGCTGCTGTTGCTGGTGTTTCTGGTAAGGCTGGAACCTTTTACCAGACTTCTTTGGTTTCTTACCAGCAGTGGGGCGGATTCTTGCTTCCTCTTAGATGAAATTCCCCACCTAGCTCTAAGGCTCTGGTTGAGCCTAGCAGCCTCGTGGTGCACTTCCATTTACAGCGGATTCTGGGAAGAGATCCGCTCCCCACATGCTAGAAGCCAGGAGTCTATTAGGCTCGTGCCTAATAGTGCACTCCTGCAGAACGTGCTTTCGGCAATTCCTCCTAGCTTGGAAGAAGTCGAAAGCATCTGTCTGAACCGTCTGAAGCTGGGATTTGGCCAAGATCTTAAACAGCGGTTCTGTAGCATATGAAAGAGCAGCCATTTCCGTTATTATTAGAGAATTGAGGGACCTGCCAAACCTAGTTCGCGCGTCAAACTCCGCCTGAATCAAGGAATCAGGCAGTCTTGGAAGCTTCTCGCCGAACTGGTCCATGGCGCAGTCCGGTTTGAGCTTGCCAAGCGTGAATGTGGCTGGCAAGTTCTCCCACAATTCTCCAAAAGCTGGGAAGAGCGGAGAAGTAGACTCCGCCTCCCTTAGCTGTGGCATGGGCTCATCCTTGAGGACTGCCTGAAGAGTCCTCTCTACTATTTTCGTGGCGAACGGAAGAGAAGCCTCTTCTTCCGTCGCAAAAATAGTGAAAGGACTCTTATAGGCCTGGAGCTTAGTGTTTGTGCACTCCCAGTCCTCAAGGCAGTGAACCCATTCCCGTTGGGCATGATCCCTACTGTAGAGAACATCTTCCCTAGAGATCTTGTCTTCCCTAGTAAGAGCCGCTACAGTCAGCCTAGCATAGCCGATGAAAGGCTGCGCCAGACCCGGAGGATAAAACTCGAAGTCCTCAATCCTTCGAGTTCCACACTCCGGGATAGAGATCATCCCATCCTTAAATGGAGCGTAGGCGGCTACTCTCCAAGGGTTCTCCATAGAGAAAGCTGGCAGAGAGTCGTATGGCGGGAGCTGGAAAATACCAGCACTTGGCCCTGGGGAGACTGGAAGAGGGACCTGAGAGAGCCCAGCCACTCGGTCCTCATTCTCTCTAACCCTGTTAGAGAGATCCTGGATGGATTGGCCTGATTGAGACAGAGTGCTTGACAGTTGTGCAAACATCTGCTCGAATTTCGTCCCCAGGGCGGAGACTTGCGAACCAACCATCTCACCCACCTGTTGCATCACCACTGCTGAGAAAGCAGTGGGATCAAAGGTGCTGGGTCCCGCTCCTCCCACCGGCGTTGCCGGAGTGGATGCGGTGGAGGCAGGAGAAGGCACTGGCTCGGCGGGAGCGCGAGCCTTCTCCTTAGAAGCCTTGCTTCTAGAACTCTTCGAGTAAGAAGAGCTCAGCTTGGCCTTCACCGCGTCAGCGTAAGAAGTCGAAGACTTCCTAGCCGAAGAAGACGAAGACGACTTCTTAGAAGTCGTCTTAGATAGAGTCTTCGGTTCTCTCTGTCCCTTCACCTTAGGAGGTACAGAGAGAGCGGGAGAGCGGGTAGGGATCTCAGATCCCACAAAGCCTTGGAAAGAGGCGCTCGAAGAAGGGACAGGAGAAGATCCAGGAACACCCAAGGAAAGACCTTGGGCGCGCCCGACACACCTACCTCAACCAACAAATCCTCTACTCCAACCGCCATCGGCTCGATGTTTAGGTCCAGGGCAGCGACGTCCGGGACCGACTCCTGTGAAGCTACGACCCCGTAAGATTGCTGGAGATCTTGCTGGATGGAGGCTATGAGAGGGGCTGCGGACAAGGGGTCAACGTACCCTGTTGACTTGCCCGCCGGGAAGATCTGGACGGCCAGCTTCTTATCAAGGATGTACGGCTGGCCTTTGGCGGCGTTCTTCCCGAAGCCGCCCACCCACCCGCTTTCAGGGTAGCAAGGGCGACCTCCCTCACACTAGTAGCCTGGAAGAAAGGGCGAGATGAGCTTCTAATGGCGGAACGGGGTAACAAACTTATGTCTAAGAGTTGTTAGTAAATGATAAAGAAGCCTATAATCGACTTACCCCCTCCACCAGCTGACTGACTAGGTCGTAGCAGATGGCGCAGGCTTCCGGGTGCCAGACGATCATATCGTTGAATGACGTGGCACAAGGAGCGTGAGACCTGCACTCATCGTGGCCGCAGGGGTCGTACAAACGTCCGCGTTGCACCCCGGGACCTGACAGTTGGTAGCCTGTAAGTGGAAAAATACATGAGTATCAGGAGAACACTTACAGTCTAACAGTTGCTCCGCTGGTGCCGGAGCGAGAAAGTTAGATTAAACCAGAGCCCCGCCATAATACGTGTGGTAACAAGGTTGGTTGGTTGTCCTAGGCTATGCTCCGCTGACGGCGGGGACAAAAGATAGAATCCAACCAGGAGTGGTGGTAAAAGGAAACCACGACGAAAAATGGCGGGGATGGTAAGCATATGAATAATAAAATTAAACAAATCATCGTAAAATTAGGGTATATCCTTAAAATAACAATAATATCAAACCTTCCTCCACCCGTCTATAGAGAGTGCCCGGGTAAGAAGCAAGCTCCCTTCCGGTAGCGGGGGAGAGATATAAGGATATAGTAGGCAAGCAACCGACCACTAATAGTGACCACCCCGCCCGCTGGCGGAGCCAGTAATCTATAACCAAAGGTGCCCCGGCTGCGACGGAAGGCTCCGTTCGTTATAGAAAGGGAAGGTGGCTGAGCAACTGGGGAAGGGGGGGGAGGGTCTCGGCGTAACACGGCGGGAGAGAGAGAGGGGGGGGGTGGCCTACTCCTCCCCGACTCAACAACTACCGCTCGGAGACACGGTACCTATGAGTGGTCGCCCTATACCCCCCGCTGGGAGGAACCCCTGGCCACCTCAGAGAGGGAGAGAGGAGGGCAACTGAGGTTGTCATGACAACCAAGGGGTCCCCCAGCACCTCCCTATACCTGGTAGGGAGGGAAGGGGAAGGGTAAGGTGCGATGGAACACGTGACCGCAAGTGGCCTAAGCCGCGAGCAAACACAACCGTGGGAGGCCACGTGAACCAGGCTGTACCAAATCATGGAACCTGCACCTAGGCTAGCCTAACCCCTAATAGTTGAAATAAAATTACATCGTAAAGATGGAAAAGACACTTTTAGTAGAAGAAAAAGAAACCCAGGAGGAGGCAAACTGTTCCGAGGAACAGAAGCCTACTCGGAGCCAGCGAAAGCCGATGAAGAGCAAGAGCCGGGATGCTGGGCTGGAACAATAATAATAGCCCTAAATACCAAACTAAGAGAAATGGTAAGGGGGCTAATCTAGCTAAAACTCGATGTAAAAACGATGAACGTAAAAGGTAAGCCCATAAGTATAAGATGTCCCAGTATGGAGGACCGGGAATTCTTAACAAGGCAGCATGGCGCCGCCACGAGACAACCGGGAAACCGTATATGACCTATTAGAAGGAAAATACTGGTTCCCGGAAGATAAAATTATAGTAAAACATTACTTATGAGGCACTTAACTTAGCCGTTGCGATTGCAGAACGTTCCATAACGAAGAAGATAATAAATCCCGTAAAAGGCACAGCACAGAGAAAAATGCGTCTGTACGCTAGCGCTAAATATTAAGGATGACCGCTAGGGGCGCTGCTGTCCGTGGCGTCCTCTAGTAGTAGTAGTAGCGGCTGCATCGCCCGTTGGTATCAGCTCTCTCTTGTGAGGATTCTGATTGGAAGGTCTAATTGGTGAATGTCTCGTGGTAGTGTTCCCACTCGCCCCTATTACCATACCGACACTTCTTTTTAAGAGTGAGCGAGTCAGTTTTACTGACATTTTCTTAATTTTGTTTTTCTCTGGTAATTTTAGATTAATTTTACCTAGAAAGAATGATATTAAGGATCCTTTCATAGGCCGACACGAGCTGAGCCCAGAAATGACACTGATAATCCTTGGCAAGATGCCTGACTGTACATCCTTTCACTAGATGGAAAATACTTCATTAATGAAAAGAAAACTATGATTGAGGTTGAGCATGCAGAATTTCTGGATATAGTGACCTTTTCCAATGCTAAATGGCACTTTGCCTTTTAATATAGCAATGAAGGCCTTGGAAGCAATCTTTCTCTAGTTTAATAGAAAAATAGCACAGCAACAATTTTAGAGAACTCATACCCTCTCCAGGAGACAATTGGCATTAGCCTTCTGTCCCTTCACTTTTAAAGCAATTAATCATGTAAAGAGAGAATTTCTGAATTTTGTGTTGAATGGGAAACAAAGAGTTAACGGCAGAAATAAAGCCATTTGTCTCTTCCATCCCCATATCTGACAGTTCTACAAAGGAATGGGCAACATTTGTCATTCCTTTAGAGAGGTAAAAGCTTTCATTGGACTCAGGTTAGCCATGTTGAATTTTATGTTTGGCTCCGCCTTCTCAATATTATAACTTCAGCTACTATGTGGGAAGTAGCTGTTAACCCTCTTACGCCGACTGGACGTATTTTACGTCAACATTTTTTGTCTCCCGTGTGCCGACTGGACGTATTTTACTTCGACTTGCAAAAGTTTTTTTTAAAATTCGTGGAAAAATACTTATAGGCCTACCAGCCTAAAACTTTTGAATCACGCGCCTTGGGGGATGCTGGGAGTTCACGGATCAAGGTGTTGTTTTGTTTACAATCGTTACTCAGGCGCGCAAGCGCCAATTTCTTTCTTGCCGCACTAAAAAGTATCTGTGACACATCTCGGAAATTATTTCGTCACTTTGACATAATTTCTGGGCTCAGCTCGTGTCGCTGCGCGAAATATCCTTTAATCTATTATTTCTAGGGTAAATGTACTAACACATACCAGAGAATAAATAAATAAAGAAAAAGGTCAGTACAACTGACTCGCTCACCCTCCAAGAGGGTGTCGGTATGAACACTATGGCGAGTGAGACCACTACCACGAGCCGAATGCCAATAGAATTCTCCCACTACAAAATCCCCACAAGAGGAGAGCCGACCCACAGAGTGGGCAGCAACTACTACTACTCCATCCCATGCTGCCGACTGCTGCGCCTCTGGTGGCCATCCTTTTTCGTTAGCGCACACTATACACACGTGCCCTTTTTTACTCTGTGTTTTTTGTGCCCTTTTCTTTGGATTTGTTTATCATGGAGCGTGCAGCCGTCGCAGCAGCTAAGTTAAGTACTCAGTGTTTATTGCTATTTGTTTTTTTCCGGCCCTGAGCCCGTATTTGCCGTTTTTTAGGTATAAATACGAACTCTAGGTCGGAAGCATGGCAGCATGGTTCTGCCTCGTGGTGGGTTCGTTCTTGGTCTCCCATACCCAGAACATCCCCTTACTTTAGTACGCTCTATTTTAATCGTCCGATTTGTTTAGGGTATAGTCTACACGGTTTTGTCATGCATGCATGTCTTTTACCTTATGTAGGCTCCTTCCATCCAGACCCTAGCCACGGCTCTTAGTATCGGCCCCGGCTAGCTTTGAGTGGTAGACTTTCCTTCGGGTTAGTCGTACACTCCTGGATTTTTTCTCCTACTATTTTGTTTTCTTTCTTTCATAATTATTCATTTGAATTATTTTATATTATATGATATTATGTTTAGGTTAGTTAGGCGTCTGGCTTTGTTTAGCCTAGGTTGTGGCCCATAGGGCCTATATGCTACCGCTCTTCAGTTCGGTTGCTTCCCGATAGCATCTCTCTGATCAGCTGGTTATGTTTCTAGGCTTTGTTGTCCATTGTTTTGTACTTACCGCCCCGTGGTCACTACGTGATCACGGGGCAGCCAGACGCCTGTCCAGTCACCTTCCCCCCTCCCGCTCTTCTATAGAGTCGGGGGTGGGTCGGTCTGCCCATGCTCGCTCCGCATACCCGAGCCTGCCTCCCTCTCCCCCCCAGGCGGAGGGAGTAGAGGGACGGGACAGACCCAGACTGGACTCCACCTCTCCGGCTTCTCGGTCCGGCCGGATGGTAAGGTGGGGGGACTGGCCTTTCCCCCCTCCGTCGCTACTCCGTCGCTCCGTTGCTAGCCCGAGTCTGTATGTCCTCTCGCTCTTTCCCACCTTACTGGGGCTCCTTTACTACCGGAGACCTGGCATCCAGCGGAAAGGTGCTAGTCCACCCAGCAGGGTGGACCGGGACATACAGTTGGTCCCTTCTAACCACTCCGTCTCGCTGAGCACGACACTCCGCCACGCACTGGACTTAGTCCGGTACGTTCGAGTTTTATAGGTTTAAGATCTGTTATGTTAAACTAGTAAGTTTATCTTAAGCTACCTTAAACCATCCACCCTCCCTTACCTGTCTCACCGGATCTCTCCGGGGTTATAGCCTATTCAGGCGTTAAGGGAGGGGTTGTGCCCAAATTTTTTCCGAGCTCCGGCATGCAACGGAGTTCTTCTGTCCTTTAGCCTGTAAGTGATAGTCTTTAAGATACTCATGTGTCTTTTCACTTACAGACCACCAACTGTGAGCATCCGGGATGCGCCGCCACACTTCAAGACCCATGTGGACATGAAGTTTGCCGGTCCCATGCTCCATGCGCGACTCCGCACGGGGACATCCAGGTCTGGTACCACGAGACATGTACCATCTGTTATGATCTGGTGAGCCAGCTCTTAGACGGGGTAAGTATTCCAACTCCGTTAACTGGTCCTCATTTTGTTATAGTTCTTAAGTTTTTACATTAAATCTCCCAAACTTAAGATAAAATTCATGGGGTTTTGTAGCCCCTATAATTTTAAGTTAAGCTTTTAAATTAGTTTTAGTTTTAAGATTAATCTTAAAATCTAATCAATACCCTCTCTTCCAGGCTCCGGCTGTGAGGGATACCGCACTGGCAACCCTGCGGGCCTGGGTCGGCGGTTTTGGGAAGAACGCCGCCAAGGGTATGCCCTACATTCTTGAAAAGAAGTTGGCGGTACTAATCTTCCCCGGAGGCAAGGCTACAGGCTACGTCGACCCAGCAGAGGCGGCCCCGACTATCGCTTTCATTCAGCAACAGCTGGCTGCCTCGTGTTGACGGATCAAGGCCAGGACATCTCCTCGGAAGTCGCGACACTGGATATTAATGTTGAACTATGGGTAGGTTGTAGACGACCTGTTGGTCGAGGTAGGTACGTTGGACGCCCAAGGGATGCCCTTGGGTGCAACTGGATCTTCTACCCCTGCAACCTCTCCATCCTTCCAAGGCTTTACAGGTACAGAACTGTATACTTCTCCTGACGCTTCCGTTAGACCCAAGGTCAAAGGTCAAGCAGTGAAAACGACGAAGACGTCGTCGTCGTCTAAAAAGACGGCGTCGGCGTCATCTTCTTCTCGTAAGTCTCCGGCTAGAAATCCCGGAGCAGAGAGATCTAAAGCTTCTGGGTCCGGCTCTAAGTCCTCTAGGAGTAAATCCTCCAGGGAGAGATCTCATACTCCAGCGGAGTCGTCAGTTCCGCTACCTTTGGTTCCGGTTCAGAGGCCGGACCCTTCCACAATCCGCAGCAGCTCCGGCTTTGGACTCCAACGCTGGTCTGTTGCAACAAGTGGGCGATCTGGTTGGTTCTCTGAAAAACAGCATGGAACAAATGATCTCCCGGTTGTCTGATAGGATCACCTCTCAGGACAACATTATAGCTGGACTGAGCCAAGCTCCACTAGTCTCTCCTCCACCTTTCAGCACAGGGGGAGCCCAATTACCCCCGTATGACTCTCTACCTCCGTTCTCAATGAACAACCCTTGGAGAGTAGCGTCATACGCCCCCTTCCAAGACGGGCTTATCTCTATCCCGGAATGTGGAACTCGGAGGATTGAAGACTTCGAGTTCTACCCGGAAGACCTTCAGCCTCCGTTCATCGGCTACGCCAGGCTCACCGCCTCGGCCATGACTCGGGACGATAAGGTACCGAAAGAGACAGTCCTCTATTCACGAGACCAGGCTCAGAGAGAATGGCTCAGGTGTCTAGAGGACATGGATTGTTCCAATACGAAAATCCAACCTTTTAAGAGTCCTTTTACGATCTTTACGATGGAAGAGAGTACCACGCTCCCTTTCTTGACAAAGATCGCGACAACCACCATTCCAGCAGCCCAGAAGGGGGATTCCATGCCTCAGCTGAAGGAAGCAGATCCTACGTCTCCTTTACTTCCCTCAGCCGGTGAATTGTGGGAAGATTTGCCCAACACCTTCTCAGCTGGCAAACTCAAACCAGACTGTGCTATGGAGCAGTTTGGTGAGAAGCTACCTAGGCTTCCAGATAGCCTTATTCAGGCGGAATTCGATGCCAAATCGAGGTTAGCCAGGTCTATTAATTCCATGGCTATGACCGAGGTGGCTACCATTGCCTATGGGTCGGAGCCACTCTTTAAGCTTCTTACCAAATCTCTGACTCAAACGGTGCAGTCGGATATGTTTGAGTTCGCCACGGCTAGGACGAATTGTAGGAAACATGTCCTACAAGAAGCAACAATTCGGCACGAGCCGAATAAGTTGCTTACATCAAGCATCTGGGGAGCAGACCTCTTCCCAGAGGCGATGGTGAAGGAGGTTCAGGCAGAGGCTACGAGATTGAACCAAAGCCTTAAAGACCGTTGGGGTCTTACGGCCAAGAGACGACAGGATCAAGCCGGTAAGGGTAGGGCTCAAAGGAAACCCAGACGTTTCCAGCCCTACCAGAAGAAACAGCCACGCTTTTCTCAGCAGGTTCCAGCTGTTCCCTTGGTACAAACAGCCCAACCTTCTACCTCAAAGGCTCAATCGCAGCCGATCTATGTTATCTCCCCTCAGCCTCAACCCTCCACCTCTTACGCTCTCCCTCCAGCCTACAATCAGGTCTTCGAGGGTCAAGCTTCCCAGAAGTATGACCGCTCGGGTAAGGGAGGCAGAGGTAAGCGATCCTTTCGTGGGAGAGGATCGGGAGGGCCCTTTAATAGAGGAAAGCATTTCAGGGGGGGGAGGCCGAGGAGGCTACCAAAACCAATGAGGATTTTTCAGGTAGGAGGGAGGCTGTTTCACTTCCGCCACCGGTGGAACTTCAGCAAGTGGGCTCAGAGCATTGTGTCAAAAGGCCTGGGTTGGAGCTGGTTAGCGAACCCACCCCCATCCAGACCTTTCCGCCAACTTCCTTCCAAGGAATTGACGGAGTATGCGGAGGATCTCCTTCAGAAAGGAGCTATAGCGAGAGTCAACAGGTTAAAATTTCAAGGTCGCTTGTTCAGCGTGCCAAAGAAAGGCTCACAAAAAAGAAGGGTAATCTTAGACTTGTCCCGCTTAAACTTAGCCATTCGCTGCGACAAGTTCAAGATGCTCACGATCTCGCAGGTGCGGACCTTACTTCCCCGTGGGGCCGTCACCACCTCTATCGATCTTACAGACGCTTACTATCATATCCCTATTGCAAGACACTTCCGTCCGTATCTGGGCTTCAAGATAGGAGACCAGACATTCTCCTTCAAGGTAGTTCCTTTCGGGCTCAACGTAGCACCCAGGGTGTTCACGAAGCTGGCGGAAGTAGTAGTTCAACAACTAAGATCGCAAGGGGTTATGGTAGTAGCGTATCTCGACAATTGGTTGATCTGGGCTTCAACAGTCGAGGAATGCAACAGAGCAACACTGAAAGTGATTCAGTTCCTGGAATATCTAGGCTTCAAGATAAACAGGACCAAGTCAAGACTCACTCCAGAGTCAAACTTTCAGTGGCTGGGCATTCAATGGAATCTATCCTCCCATACTCTGTCGATTCCATCAGCCAAGAGGAAAGAAATAGCGAAGTCAGTCAAGCAATTTCTGAGTCACAAACTGGTGTCAAGAAGAACTCAGGAAAGGATCCTGGGTTCACTCCAGTTTGCATCAGTGACGAACATCCTGATGAAAGCCAAACTGAAAGACCTAACCAGAATCTGGCGCTCACGAGCAAATGTCAGGTCCAGGGACAAATTATCCTCAGTCCCTCAGATTCTACGGAATCGACTCCGGCCGTGGGCGAAAGTCAAGAACTTGTCGATATCAGTGCCCCTTCAGTTTCCTCCACCGGGGATTACCATCCACACAGACGCTTCATTAAGCGGTTGGGGAGGATATTCCCAGTTCAAGAAAGTTCAAGGAACGTGGTCACCTCAGTTCCGTCAGTTCCATATAAACGTACTGGAAGCAATAGCAGTGTTCTTGACTCTAAAAAGGTTACGTCCGCCAAAGTACTCCCATATAAAGCTAGTCTTGGACAGCGCAGTGGTAGTACATTGTATAAACAGAGGAGGCTCCAAATCACGTAATCTAAATCATGTCATGGTAGCCATCTTCTCCCTGGCGGACAAGTTCAGTTGGCATCTCTCCTCCACCCATATAGCTGGAGTGAGAAACGTCATAGCAGATGCTCTATCCCGATCAGTACCTCTAGAGTCGGAATGGTCACTGGACAACAGTTCGTTCCAATGGATTCTTCAGAGAGTTCCAGGCCTACAAGTGGATCTCTTCGCATCTCAAGCAAACCACAAACTCCCATGTTATGTGGCCCCCAACCTGGACCCTCTGGCCTATGCCACGGACGCCCTGGCTCTAGACTGGAACAACTGGGAGAAGATTTATGTCTTTCCTCCAGTGAATCTTCTCATGAAGGTATTGAACAAACTCAGGACATTCAATGGTCAAGTGGCTCTAGTAGCCCCAGACTGGCCGAAGAGCAATTGGTACCCTCTAATTCTGGAACTGGGTCTTCGCCCTCTTCGGATTCCCAGTCCCAGGCTCTCCCAGTCAGTACAAACGAAGACTGTGTTCGCTTCCTCAGGGATTCTCAAAACCCTAACTTTATGGATTTCATGAAGTTTGCAGCGAAAAGGAATGCGAATATTGACCCTCAAAATATTCTCTTCTTGGAATCCGATAAAAGAGATTCAACTTTGAGACAGTATGATGCTGCTGTCAAAAAGTTAGCAACCTTCCTGAGAGAATCAGATATTAGGATCATGACAATCAATTCAGCTATATCCTTTTTCAGATCCTTATTTGAAAAAGGCTTAGCAGCTAGCACGAATACGACAAACAAGTCAGCCTTGAAAAAGATTTTTCAATTTGGTTTCAACATAGACTTGACAGATTCCTACTTCTCGTCTATTCCCAAGGCGTGTGCTAGACTTAGACCTTCTGTAAGGCCTACGTCAGTATCATGGTTCTTAAACGATGTTCTAAAGCTGGCTTCAGAAACTGATAATGACACATGCTCGTTTATAATGCTCTTAAGAAAAACTCTATTTTTATTAAGCTTGGCCTCAGGAGCTAGAATTTCAGAACTGTCGGCTTTATCCAGAGATCCGGATCATATTCAGTTCCTTCCCACAGGGGAAGTGCTACTTTCTCCGGAACGTAGTTTTATAGCTAAGAATGAAGATCCTTTGATGAGGTGGGAACCATGGAAGGTACTACCCCTTCCACAAGATGTATCTCTTTTCCCAGTTTCGACTTTACGAGCCTTTCTGTCTAGGACCTCCTCATCCTCATCGGGTCCTCTCTTTAAGAGAGAAAAAGGTGGTACTTTATCTATTAAAGGCATCAGGCAGCAAATCCTGTACTTCATTAAACAAGCCAATCCTGACTCTTTTCCAAAAGCACATGATGTCAGGGCAGTAGCCACCTCAATTAACTATTTCCAACATATGAACTTCGATGAGTTGAAAAAATATACTGGATGGAAATCGCCGACAGTATTTAAACATCATTACTTAAAGTCCTTGGAAGCTCTGAAATTTTCAGCAGTAGCAGCGGGTAACATAGTTTCCCCCGACTCTGCCTAATCTTTAGTAGAAGATCCAGTCCTCCTTTCTACCTACCTAACCCAACAGTTCGTCTATTCCTGCCTTGTTCATCTACGGTTACCTTGTGTCTTAGCTGCTTTTATGATGATGTGGTGGGTGTCCCTTATTTTTTTGCTAGGGGCACTCACAATTGATTGTGTATATTGATCTCTTGGATGTCATCCCCTTATTTTTATGCTAGGGGATACATCTTATTTGTAATGGTTACGGGTTTTGTATATTAAGTTATATACATTCCTTTATATATTATTATTGTTGAGTTTGTTTTGTTCAACTTATTATGTTAATTGCTCTGGATTTCTGATACATATCCTTACACAGATACCATTTTGGTACATATATGCCATATTACCCCTGTATATATGTAAATTACCTTAAGTTAAGAAATATTATTAGAATTAAGTTTAATTTAAGCAATATTTCTATTTTGTATCATTGTGTATATGTATCCTTATTAGCAATTATATTCTTTTATTTTATTTTACCTTTTATTTGAGACCTCTTTTTGTTTTGTTGATTTTTGTTTACAATCTTGTGCTATTTCTCTGGTACGATTTCGCGCAGCGACACGAGCTGAGCCCAGAAAAGGGATTTTGACGTAAGGAAAAATCTATTTCTGGGCGATTGGCTCGTGTCGCCAGCGAAATCCCGCCCTACCCATCCCATCGCCCAAGATTGTCTGCTAACTTCAGGATGGCCACCAGAGGCGCAGCAGTCGGCAGCATGGGATGGAGTAGTAGTAGTTGCTGCCCACTCTGTGGGTCGGCTCTCCTCTTGTGGGGATTTTGTAGTGGGAGAATTCTATTGGCATTCGGCTCGTGGTAGTGGTCTCACTCGCCATAGTGTTCATACCGACACCCTCTTGGAGGGTGAGCGAGTCAGTTGTACTGACCTTTTTCTTTATTTATTTATTCTCTGGTATGTGTTAGTACATTTACCCTAGAAATAATAGATTAAAGGATATTTCGCTGGCGACACGAGCCAATCGCCCAGAAATAGATTTTTCCTTACGTCAAAATCCCTTTTTTGTACCATTGTAATTTAGCCGTTACATGAAGTATTATATATATGAAAATGTGCGCATTTTTATGTAGAATACAACAATAAAATACTCATGATTGTAAATTTTTTCAGTTTTGAGATATTTTCATATAAATAACGATAATTGCCAAAATTTCAACCTTCGGTCAACTTTGACTCTACCGAAATGGCCGAAAAATGCAATTGTAAGCTAAAACGCTTATATTCTAGTAATATTCAATCGTTTACCTTAATTTTGCAACTAATTGGAAGTCTCTAGCACAATATTTCGATTTATGGTAAATTTATGAAAAAACTTTTTCCTTACGTCCGCGCGGTAACTCTTCCGAAAAAAATCATACATGCGATTGTGGTAATGTTTGCACCATTTTAAAATTAGCCGTTATATAAAGTTTTATATATGGAAATGTGCGCAATTTCATGCACAATACATCTAAAAACAACCCATGGTTGTAGCGTTTATCAGTTTTGAGATATTTTCATATAAATAATGATAATTGCCAAAATTTCAACCTTCGGTCAACTTTGACTCTACCGAAATGGTCGAAAAACGCAATTGTAAGCTAAAACTCTTATATTCTAGTAATATTCAAGCATTTACCTTCATTTTGCAACAAATTGGAAGTCTCTAGCACAATATTTCGATTTATGGTGAATTTATGAAAAAAATAACATTTTCTTTACGTCCACGAGGTAACTCCTCCGAAAAAATCATACGTGCGATTGTGGTAATGTTTGCACCATTTTAAGTTAGCCGTTACATAAAGTTTTATATATGAAAATGTGTGCAATTTTATGTAGAATACAACAATAAATAATTGAAGGCTGTAGCTTTTCTCATTTATGAAATATTCGTATATAAATCACAATAAATAGAAAAAAAAACACGTTCGGTCAAATTTGACTCTACCGAAATGGTCGAAAAACGCAATTGTAAGCTAAAACTCTTACAGTCTAGTAATATTCAGTCATTTATCTTCATCTTGAAACAAATTTGAAGTCTCTAGCAAAATATTTAGAATTATGGTGAATTAAAAAAAAAATCTTTCCTTCCCTCCGCGCGCGGATTCTCCGCCACAAATCTCCAAAATACGTACGTCCCATTCTCGGAATATTTGCTCCGTTTCATATTAGGCATTTCATAGAGTTTTATATATGAAAATGTGTGCAATTTCATGTAGAATAAAAAAAAAAATATTTGAAGGTTGTAGCTTTTCTTATTTCCGAAATAATTGCATATAAAAAATATATATATAAAAAAATTCGACATTCGGTCAACTTTTAACTCGTCAGATATGGTCGAAAACTGCAATTTTAAGCTAATACTCTTACAGTATAGTGATATTCAATCATTTGTCTTCATTTTGAAAGAAATTGGAAGTCTCTTAGGACAATATTTAGATTTATGGTGAATTTTTGAAAAAAATATTTGTTTACGTCCGCGCGTTACGAATTCATGCATTATTTTGTGATAATATTTTCTCTGTGTTGCTTTTATCGTTTTACAATGTGTTATATACCAAAATGATCGCAATGTAGTGTACATTACAACAAAAAAAGTAACTTGTTACCTTTAACCGTTTTGCGCACAGCGCGATTTGAATACAATTATATATGAAATTTCATTTTTGCGCTATCATATATCGCATTATTTATATATGATAATGATAATTTTTTTCATTTCTGATGGTTGCATACTAAACTTCAGGCAATGACAAAAAAAAGGAGCCATAAATGAACTCTTAATCTTGAAAACTAAGGGCGCTGTGATTTAAAAAAAAAAAAAAATTTCCGCTTCCGCGCTCACTCCGAAACCCCTCCGGCACACGGGAGACAATTTTTTATTTACTGCTCCGGCGTAAGAGGGTTAAATAGCATTCAGAGTCTTCCAAAACAAAGTTTTTTGCAGTGACCAAAGCACCTATGCAGGCCATTTGTGGAACACTGTATGACCCTCTGGAGCATTGGATTAAGGCTTGAAAGGAAGCATTGGTGGGCTCCAATATTTCACTCTCCAGTATAACCTCCCTTTTAAATTCTTCCCTCTTCTGTCGGGACCTGTTTGAAGAATTTGTTGTTGCGCAACTCAATGAACTAGCCCAACAACAAGAAGATTGCACAATATATGCTGTTCTTGAAACGGGAATCTGGGAAACAATACTCTTGAGAGTTCCCTCTTCCTAAGCCTAAGAAAGCAGTATGAATTAATAGCCATACAAGCCTCCAGTCACTAAGGAAGAAAAGACAAGAGCAGAAGCAGCCCTTTTGAAGCAGACAAGGACACTCCTACAAGGGTAAAGGAAAACCAACTGGATTTCATATTAAAGGCTGGGGTCATCATATTCAGCTTCATATGCAGTGGAAGTTCTTCCCTTGGGGACCTAGTATAATTTTCATTGGCCTTAGATAGAGATGGTCTTAGCTTCCCCCTTCTCTAAAAGAATTTTTTTCATAAAACTCCCAAAGAGGGGCCAAAGACAAACAAGTGTTTATGTATCACCACTATTCAGTGTCCCCCCATTTATCGCAGAAAATTTGCCTATTCACGGTATTTTTCTATGAGAAATATCCACAAATTCCTGTTGTTTTTTTTTACCAACAAATTCCTGTTGTTTTTTTTTACCAATTTCATCATAATATACACTTTTGTGATAAAACTAGTAAAAAAACCAGGTATAAACATTTTTAGTGGGTTTTTCTTGAGTTTTAACTAACAAAATAGGAGGTTTTAAGCATTTCTATAGGGGTTCCAACTGTTCACGGGTTCTAACTATTCACGGGGGTCTGGTACGCATCCTCCGCGAATACAGGGGGACCACTGTAATACATAACTAACTGAGATGCCATTAACCAATTAGTATTGGCGGTGAAAATCACTAATTTTCGGTTATTGTCAATTTTCGCTTATCAAGCCGTCTGAACATAACCCCCGCCAATAACCAGGGACTACCTGTATAAGTTGGAACTTGCTTAACATAACATTAAAGTACTACCCATACAATATTGGATGGTACTATACTGCGCTGGTAACTTAGTATATCATTGAACTATTAGTTTAATTATCAGTAACCAGTGCTGGAAAGTATATGCTACATTCAACAGAGGAGCCAATATGTATACACATTTTCTATTCTCTTACAACATAAAAACACCAATATTAAAGATAACTGGTGAAATTTCTGCTGTTCTAACACAAGGCTGGTTTAATCTAGATAAAGAAGCAAAGGAAGAGGAAGTGCCACCTGTACAAAAAGGTTTAGTTGTCAAAAGGTGATGAATACAAGGCAATAGTGGGGGAAACTGAGTAAGAGGGTGAAAGCTAACACAGAAATGGAAGAAATAATCATGATACAGGACTAGCAAATGATTAATCACAGAAATATTGATTGTGGGCTCAGGAACTGTACTTGAGTAAATGTAATACTATGTCTACAATCCCTAGATAACTCCATTAGGTCATACACATCACTTCCACCCTCTCCATAATGGTAAATGTGAGCCGGTAACAGTGAGCACTAGTCTTCCAAATATAAATCCATCTGAGAATTCAGGCCAGAGGATGGTTGAGTGAAAGGTGGCAAAGGAGACAGACCTTGGCCCAGAAGACTAACTGACATGGCAGTTCAGAAGGTGGGCTACAGACAGACTAAGGCTCTGACACCTCTCTTGCAGAGAATACTATAAAAGGTTAATCACTATAAGGGGGAAACATAATCTTTATCCATAATATATAGACTCAAATGACTAACCAATAAATAAGAATTCCTCAATTTACTGATGATTTGAATTTCAACCACATAGTGAGCATAGGAATCAATCCATCAGGCAATGGAGAAGCAACATCAGAAACAGAATGACAAGAAAAGATTAAGTAGCCCCACGCATCTCATGATACCTTACAAAATTATTCATCTTCTCACCAAACCACTCATTATCTTCTTCACAATATAAAAAGCACATGTGTAGTTAATATACACACTGTGAACATCATGCACAATCGAAACATTCAGTTTACACAAAACTCAGTCCTGTACAGTACAGCCTAATGCTCTATATCTGCTTGCTGTATAAGACATAATGCAAAAACAGAAAACAAACACAATACCATACCGAAGAAAATCAACCAGAAATAGTCAAAATAATTACTGCCAACGCACACAGTCCCCACAAGGACACAACATAAAGAATTCTGACAATAAAGTAAACATTCCAATGCCACATGATGGGAAACAAGTGATTACAAAGACAGTTGTTAATGATCAGCCAAGCATTTTGAATGTTGATTACAGCTAACACTGTGAAGATATAAGCTAACTTTAACAGTAAGTAAGATTCATTCCAAATAACATAAAGGACCAAGAAAACTGTTCTCACTGGAGCTGACACAGAGGAAGTCATCATGGTCAACTTTTTTTTGCATACTGTACTCCTCCTCCAGCTGTCTGCCAATGGCCCCACTCACTGCTTGTTGCTACTTTTGTTTAACAACTTGATTGTTGATACCACAAAACTGGAGCACCAACAGCAAGTCATAACAACTACATCAGAAATGTGGCAATGACATGAAGGTACAACTTATAAAGTGGGGACTGTTGGAGAAGTCATCAGTGTAACAAGAAAAGTAATCAAAGTGAGTAAAGGAGGGAGCAAGCCAGAGCATCAGACAGTTGGCACATTAACAATTGATGCAGTCAGAAATCTAGATGCAGCATGACTGCTTGATGAAGTGGCCTGATATAGAAGCAGAAAATATATTCTTGCAGTTCAGCAAAAACTGTCTGACATCAAAGGTAGTGAAAATGAATTATCAAAAGACATATGTACTTGCGTAAAGGATGGTTGAAGGCAACACAGTGTAAGAGCACTTAAGTTGTTAAGCACAGTGGAAAGTAAAACAGCAGTGTGTAGACATTGGCAGACTGATGGAGGAGAAGTAAAGTAAGCAAAGAGGTTGAGCAACTGGTAACAGAGACCACCACTAGATCCTTGACCTTGACTGACAAATCAGAAGTCGAACAAGGAAGAGAGGGCCAAAGCATCTATAGTCGATTCATTTAAGGTAGATTCTTGCGCCTACGAGACGTTTGTTTGGCGGCCTCTGATTGGCTGGTAGCGGGAGGCAGACTGCTCGCTCAGCGGGTCATATTTTTGTTTGTAGCTTAGAAAACTAGCAATATGTTTACATTTCTTCATTTATCTCACGTTTTACAAAAGATAGGAAAGTTTTGGTCATACCAAAGGATTTAGTATTAAATGTACAATTAATGAATCTTTTCCTGAAATCAATAAGTTAAAATACAAAGGAATTACAACGAGTAGAAGTGAAGGGAGAAACATTTCATTCTTTATACCTGTTTTTATTCATCATCGGATTTTGCATAATTCACGAGATCAAGATAAAATGAAATCTAGTGTTTTAAAACAATAAAATCACCCTGAATACGCTGGTGCTTTCAGATTTTAAATACGTGTAATATGTAAAGAGAAAATGAAGAATATGTCTTATTATGTTGCATCCGTGCTTGACTCGGTTTGACAGTAGTGCCGAGAGACGCAAGATATCGTGGGGCTGGTCCTCTCCGCTAGAGCTGTTAGCGTGTTGGCAGTTGCCAATTGGCGATGAGAAGTTTGCAGTTTCGAGACTATGTATTTACCGAATTATTATGTAATTACATTTTCTATAAATAAATGCATAGAATTCCCATTATGACTTTCGAACATTTTTACTAAAATATTATATATGTCCGTATTTCTGGACATAGCTGATAAAAGAAAAGTAAATAATCAGATGGATGCATCTGGGTGTTGGCTTCAATTTAGTCTAAGTGAGAAATGTACATGCTTTATGAGGCTCACTGATAAATAACAGAACTTGTTTCTCTGGCCAATAACATCAAAAGCTTATGGTTTTCATATGTTCACTCAATAAACAAAAGTACAAATGTTTATTTCTTACCATAAAATTTGTTGACGATGTAACGAATATAATATACTATCTTTTTCAGAATTGCTTGAGTTACTCTTACACCAGAATGTTTATCTCCTTTATATACATGTTACACTTGACAACATGTCTACAACAATGTTTAGGAAAAATTTGCTTAGTTTTCTCCTGAGGTAGTTGATTATTCTTGAATCACTTAATTCATACCTGAGTTAGAATAGCTCCCGTAACCGTTCCCACAGCCCTGCATAATTGTATACTATATATATAGTACATGTAGGATAATGAGACTAATCAGAAGACTGTTATATCATCATCTTTTTATACAAAAAGAATGGAAATTCATGCAGATATATTATGTCATAAACACAAAAGAAACTCATACACAGTAGGCTTACATTGGTATGTCATTAGGCTATCGATATGAACAAAAAGAAATTAAAATTTTACAAATTTTCTTACGTCATCATTATTTAAAAAAATAAATAAAGGAAAATCATGCATATATACATAATCATGCCATTACCTATTGGAACAAAAAGAATGGGAAATTATAAAGATACATTGATATCCCCTTTTCTATTAAAACCAAGTAAAAAGAATTTATAAACAGATATGTACATTGTTATGCCATTAAATATTTAAAAAAAGGAAACTCATAAGGATATACTGTATTTATGAAATTGCCTATCTAAAAATTGGAAAACTATAGAAACAATGTTAGGTCTTCAACTTAAAAAAAAAAAAAAATAATGGAAAATCATTGATATATATCATCACTGTCAGTGTCATCCTCCCTAATATCAATATCATCACTGTCAGTTTCGTCATCTCCAATGTCAATAACAAAACTTTCAAACATATGCTCTCTAGCAACATCTTTCCTCCTATAATCATCTTCTAATTTCTTAACGTGGTGAAAACATTTCTTCCAGTCTTCTGTTGTAACTTTGTCTATCGCCAGTCTCGTAAGCTGCTCAACAGTTTTCAAAGATTGATTTGCATTAGAGTTATTTTTTCTGATATCCCCCTTTATTTGAGCCCATATAAGTTCTATGGGGTTAAACTGACAATAATATGGTGGCAGTCTGAGCACATCATGACCATTTGCACGGGCTATCTCATCTATCACATACCTCTGTTTTTCTTTGTGACACTTGGCAATCTGCAGCAATTTTGGCTTTGTTGCTGATGGGTCGTGGGTGACGTTATTAGAAGAAAGCCACTGTATGACTTCACTTTTTCTGTTGCTGGTTGTTGGCACTTTATTTTCTATTTTGCTATGGTAGGGAGCATTGTCCATTATGATTAGAGATCTATCTTCTATATTAGGCAATAGTTGTTCCTTAAACCACTTTAAAAACCTTTCATGGTCCATGGAATCATGGTAGTCCCCTTTGGCACCATTTTTTGACCTAAACAACAATAGCGCATCTTTGACAAACCCCTTCTCACTCCCCGCGTGCACCACAATAAATCTTGACCCCTTTCCAGTCTTAAGTTTGGGTCCTATTTCGCCTTCACCCGTTGTCCAACACTGACGTACACATTCATTTTGGTTTATCCAAGTTTCATCAAGGAATACTTCAGGTTTACGTTCAGTTGGACTACAATTCCTATTCTTTTCAATTAACCGTAGGTATTCAGTTCTCGCTGCCACTATATCATCACGTTCCATTAAAATTGCTCTTCCACTCGTCACTTTATTGTACCGGAATCCAAGCCCTCTCACAATTTTCCATAACGTTGTTCTTCCACCATTAAACTTTACCGGGTCTTCCTTCACTTTTTCCAGTAGGGCATCTAACGTTGGGAGCTCTCCTCTCTCGTAAAAAGACAAAATCTCCTTCCGAATACACTCATTTTCAAAATGATATTGTTAGTATACAATAAAGTTTTGTACATACTTACCTGGCAGATATATACTTAGCTTAGGTCTCTGACGTCACGACAGAAAATTCAAAACTCGCGGCACACGCTACAGGTAGGTCAGGTGATCTACCTTACCCGCCGCTGGGAGGCGGGTGTAAGAACCAGTCCCCCTTTCTTGTCAGGTTATTTTCTTCCACCTGTCTCCTGAGGGGAGGCTGGGCGGGCCATCAATCGTATATATCTGCCAGGTAAGTATGTACAAAACTTTATTGTATACTAACAATATCATTTTTGTACATGAACTTCCCTGCCAGATATATACTTAGCTGATTGACACCCTTGGTGGAGGGAAAGAGACACATACTTACTTAGAAAGTGGGGACAACACATGTTAAAGGAATACATAATATAAACCTCTGGTTCTTACCTGATTTAGGCAGAAGACTTGATAGTTACTGTCTATTAGTCTGCGTTGCCTAAAGAGTCTCAGCGAGGGCGTGACCTATGGCTGAAGAACTCTTTGGGTCTACCAATGGGAACTGAGTCCACTTACTTGGCAGAATCCAAGCAGGATCTGGTCAATGGGGATCAACCCGCTTACATGCCAGAGCCTATCACTACCAATTGCAAGGAGCCTCAAGCACAACCGATCACCTAACCAAATACTAACATTAGTATACGAAAGAAGGAGCTGCCTCCTGCAACCTCCTTCGTACAACCAAAAAACTCAAACTTAAAACTAACAGGGAAAAAGGATTAAAAAGGATGTGTTTCAGCTCCCTGCCCCAGCACTGAATCCGCCGATACGTTAAGGGCCACCTAGCCCAAAACACTTATCATACGTAATCGATACGTCCCTTAGGTAGTGATTAGAGAAGACTGATTCACACCTCCAAAAAGTGGCCTTCATAAGGTTTTGTAATGACAAATTCTTCTTGAAAGCCAAAGACGTCGCGATGGCCCGTACTTCGTGCGCCTTGACTTTCAGAAGGTTAAACTGTTGCTGATTGCAAGAAGTGTGTGCTTCTCTAATAATATTCCTGATAAAGAATGAGAGTGCATTTTTAGATAAGGGCCTACTGGGGTCCCTTACAGAGCACCAGAGATTGCTCTCATTAGCAGCAAGTCTTTTCTTCCTCTGAAGATAATATTTCAGGCTTCTCACCGGGCAAAGAGATCTCTCCTCTTCTGTCCCAACTAAGGAGGATAAGCTTTTGATTTCGAAGCTCCTGGGCCACGGCGAAGAAGGGTTTTCATTCTTTGGCTAGGAAAGCCGGAAGAAAAGAGCAAACCGCGGAGCCTCCTTGGAAACCTACCTCACCTTCTAGAGCCTGCAGCTCGCTGACCCTCTTCGCTGACGCTAACGCACAGAGAAAAAGAGTCTTCATCGAAAGGTCTCTGAATGAAGCAGCATGGGGAGGTTCGAACCTTGAGGACCTCAGGAAGAGCAGCACGACATCAAGATTCCAGCTAGGCACTAAGGAGGAGGTTCTTTTAACCGTTTCAAACGATCTGATTAAATCATGGAGGTCCTTGTCCTCAGATATGTTTAATCCTCTATGACGAAAAACTGAGGAAAGCATGCTCCTGTATCCCTTGATGGTGGAGACAACCAACCCGCATTTTCCCTCAGGAAGATAAGGAAATCTGCAATCTGAGTCACAGAGGTACTGGAGGAGGAAACTTTATGAGTCCTGCACCAGCGTTTAAAAACATCCCACTTCGACTGGTAGACTCTAGATGTGGAAGGTCTACGTGCATTGGCAATAGCCCTTGCAGACTTTGCCGAAAAGCCCTTAGCTCTGACGAGACTCTTGATAGTCTGAATCCAGTCAGACTGAGAGCGGGGAGGTTTTTGTGAAACCTGTCGAAGTGGGGCTGTTTGAGCAGATCGACTCTTACAGGTAGGGATCTTGGGACATCCACCAGCCATTCCAGTACCTCTGTGAACCAGTCGTGGGCGGGCCAGAACGGAGCTATCAACGTCATCCTTGTTCCCTCTGACGCTGCGAATTTCCTTAACGTTTCCCCTATAATCTTGAAAGGCGGGAACGCGTAAAGATCCAGATTCCTCCAATCCATCAGAATGCATCTATTGCCACTGCTCTTGGGTCTGCAATAGGGGAGCAGTATAGATCTATCCGCGCATTCCTGGAGGTCGCAAATAGATCGAGATGGGGCCTGCCCCACGTCCTCCACAGCTCCTGGCATACGTCCGCGTGCAGAGTCCACTCTGAGGGAAGGACTTGATTCCTTCTGCTTAGCAGATCCGCTCTGACATTTTCTTTCTCCTGTACGAACCTGGTGAGAAGCCTTATGTTCCTTTCCTCTGACCACAAGAGGAGCGATCTCGCTGTCTCGTACAGGGAGAAAGAGTGAGTCCCCCCCTGTTTCCGAACGTAAGCCAGGGCTGTAGTGTTGTCGGAGTTGATCTGAACATATTTCCCTTTTACAAGGGGTTCGAAGGTCTTGAGAGCTAACCAAATCGCTGTTAGCTCCTTCTTGTTGATGTGCCAGGACACCTGATCCCCCATCCAGGTGCCTGACACTTCTCTCGACCCGAGAGTAGCTCCCCAACCTTTGTCCGAAGCGTCTGCATACAACACTAGGTTGGGGTTCCGAACCTGCAAGGAAAGGCCTTCCCTGAACAATAGAGGGTCTAGCCACCAACGTAGATCCTCCTTTATCTCTTGCGAAATCTTGAACGCAAAGTCCAGGCCTTGAGATTTCCGATCCCAGTTCCTCGTCAGGAAGAACTGTAGGGGTCTGAGGTGCAACCTTCCTAGAGAAACGAATTGCTCCAGCGAGGAGAGTGTCCCCAACAGACTCATCCACTCCCTCGCTGTGCATACATCTTTCTCTAGAAAGATTGCTACCTTCCCCAAACCTCGGGTTATCCTCTCTGGGGGACGGATACGCCCGAAAAACCTGAGAAGCCATCAGAATCCCCAGATAGATACGCTCTTGACTGGGGATTAGCTGTGACTTCTCGAAATTCACTAGCAAACCCAGAGAAGCTGCTAGATCCAACGTCACTCGTAAGTCCTCCAGACATTTCTCCTTGGATTTGGCCCTGATAAGCCAATCGTCCAAGTAGAGGGAAATCCTCACTCCCTCGAGATGAAGCCACTGGGCAACGTTCTTCATCAGTCCTGTGAATACTTGGGGGCCGTGGAAAGGCCGAAGCATAGGGCCCTGAACTGAAAAACGTTCCCTCCCCACATGAATCTGAGATATTTGCGAGAAGAAGGATGGATCGGCACATGGAAGTAAGCGTCCTGAAGGTCCAGCGACACCATCCAGTCCCCGGGACGAAGAGCTGCTAAGACTGATGACGTCGTCTCCATAGCGAACTTCCTCTTCTTCACAAAGACATTCAGGGCGCTTACGTCCAGAACCGGTCTCCATCCTCCTGAGTTCTTGGGAACTAGGAACAGACGGTTGTAGAACCCCGCTGAAAGAGGGTCCTGAACCATCTCTATTGCCTCTTTCTCTAACATCAGCTCTACCGCTAGAGCGAGGGCTTGATTCATTAGTGGGTCTTTGTATTTGGCCACCAGTGCCCTTGGAGTGGTGGTCAAGGGTGGTCTCGAAATAAAGGGAATGAGGTATCCCCTCTTGATGATCGCGAGGGACCAGTTGTCCGCCCCCTTTCGTGCCCAGACATCTGTCAAAGTTCAGAAGTCTGGCACCCACAGTTGTCTGGAGGACACCCGAACTATTTCTTGGCCCTAATAGACCGGGAGAAGGTCCTTCCTCTTCTAGGTGGTCTCGAACCTCTGGAGGAAGAAGAGCGAGACGAAGGTCCTCCTCGAAAGGGTTCTTGCCTACTTTGAGCCTCTTTCTTCGTCTTCTGCTGAAACGAAGGTTTCGGAATTCTAGCCGAGCGAGCTAGCATATCCTGCGTCGCTTTTGCTGATAACGAGCTGGAGATATCGTTAATAGTCTTCTTGGGGAAGAGTTGCGGGGAAAGCTGTGAATACAGCAAGGAAGCTCTCTGTGCGTGAGAAACCGCCTTGGTAAGAAAAGAGCAGAAAACGGCCCTCTTCTTTACCACTCCTGCCACCAAAAAGTGAAGCAATTTCCCCGGAACCGTCTCTCACTGCCTTGTCCATGCAAGACAGAACTGCGTGGAGGTCTTCAGGCGAAAGAGTGTCTTGCTCTTGAGTCCTCTTAGCCAACACTCCCAGGGTCCAGTCAAGAAAGTTAAAAACTTCTAAGACTCGGAACATTCCCTTCAGAAGGTGATCCAACTCGCTCATACCCCACGTCGTCTTCGCAGAATTCAGCGCCGAGCGACGTGCGGAATCGACCAACGAAGAGAAGTCCGAGTCTGCAGAAGAGGGAAGAGTTAGACCCAAGGGCTCTCCTGACTCGTACCAGAACCCCATCTTACCCGTCAGCTTGGACGGGGGAAAAGAAAAACTGTCTTGCCCTTCTCTTCTTTTGAAAGCAACCAGTCGTCAAAGTTCTTCATAGCCTTCTTCATAGACACTGTAGGCTTCATCTTAACGACTGAAGACTTCTTAGCCGTATTGGTCGTTGAAAATAAGGACGGAGGAGACGGAGGAGCAACGGCCGAAAGAGACTCCCCAAAATCTTGCAAGAGGAGGTCTGTAAGTCTCTTATACGAAGAAACCGAAGCATCTTTGGGCAAATCTTCCTCCGAATCAGCAACAAATTCTTCCGAAGAATGACGTCTAGAAGCTCTACTGCCCGGAGGAGAGCTAATCCTTGGAGAGCGCCTGTTCGGAGAGCGCCTACTAGACGAGCGCTACTGGAAGAAAAAACCACCGGGAGAGCGCTTACACGGGGAGCGCCTACCAGGAGAGCGCCTACTTTGAGAGCGCCTCCCAGGAGAGAGCCTACTAGGAGAGCGCCTAGTTGGAGAGCGCCTACTAGGAGAGCGCCTACTTTGAGAGCGCCTCCCAGGAGAGAGCCTACTTGGTGAGCGCCTGCTAGGAGAGCGCCTACTTGGGGAGCGCCTACTAGGAGAGCGCCTACAAGTGGAGGCCCGTCTGTCGGAAACAGATTCTAACTCCACAGAAGAGCGTCTGGATAAGGGAGAGCGCCTATCAGGCTCTCTGCGCCTGCTAGACTCTTGGCGCCTGCCATCCTCAATACGCCTGCCAGGCTCTTGACGCCTGCCACGGGGAGAGAAAACATCCCCAGATGAATCCCTGTCAGAAGCGCGGCGCTTACAAGGCTCTGAGCGCCTATCCAATCGGGAGTGATCTAACGGAGGAGAAAACTTCCGTTGCCGCCTACCAGGCTCTTGGCGCCTACTAGGCTCTTGGCGCCTACTAGGCTCTTGATGCCTACTAGGCTCCGAGCGTCCGTCAAAAGGAGAGTGGCCACCAGGCGAAGAACTCTTCCTTCGCTCCTGACGAAAACGAGGCTCTTGACGTCTGTCAAGCTCTTGACGCCTAACTGAAGAGGAGCGGAAATCCTGAGGAGAGAGCCTGTCTGGCTCCTTACGCCTTACATGCTCACAACTCTTGCTGGGAAGAGAGGAGAGCCTACTCGGAGAAAGATCCCGAGCTCCAGCCTGCACTTCTGACCTCCTACTAACAGGCTCAAAAGCTCTTCTAGCCAAAGGAGATTTAGCCGAAGGAACGTTCTTAGACTTCTTCACCGGAAGTGAGGCGTCCTTCCGACGATGAGAAGTCCCGGCAATAGACTCCGCTAAAGACGCAATCTGCGCCTGCAGACCCGCCAGGATACGCGCAGGAGATCTCTTAAACTCCTCTACAGGGGATGAAGTCCGAGAGCGAACAGGAGAAGCGTAACCGGACGAAATCTTGGTTCTCTTGCGTTCCACTTCTGGCTCTTCCGCGAAGGATTCGGGGCTGGAAGGAAGGGCGCAAGGAT
Organism: Macrobrachium nipponense; assembly: GCF_015104395.2. Classification (NCBI taxonomy): domain Eukaryota; kingdom Metazoa; phylum Arthropoda; class Malacostraca; order Decapoda; family Palaemonidae; genus Macrobrachium; species Macrobrachium nipponense. The sequence goes on along the minus strand of NC_061108.1, from coordinate 57,229,407 downwards.
CCTTCCAGGGCCTCTTGAGAGGGCGAGACGACTCCGATGCGCTCCATATCTACGCTGAGGAGAAGGCGACGAAGATGACGAGAAGCACTGGCGCAACAACTCCTTCTTCGGTTCGATCCAAGGCAGCCTGGAACGAGCAACAGGAACTGCCGACCCCCGGAGGGGACGCCTGACCGATGGGGGTTCTCCCTAACCTTCCTGCGGCTTTCGACTTTCCTCCTCCACTGGGTCTGGGAGTCTGGAAGAGGTCTAGGCCTGGAAGCGTTAGTGAGCCGGTCAGACGCACCCTCCACTGCACTAGGTGCAGCTCTGCACTGATCACTTGCACTATCATCACTCTTACCTTGTCGAGAGCGAGCGAGGCTCTCCTTACTCCTGATCGAGGCTCTCCCAGAAGCAACTTCCGAAAACGAATCTTCGGGTTCAAAGCTGGGCGCAGGGGCTGAAACTGGAGAAGGAACTACTTCTACTACAGGATTCTCAGCGTCAACTTCACTCACCCTCGATCTACTAGAACTCTTTGAAGAAGCCTTGCGCACCCTATCCTTCTCTAACTTTCTCACATAAGAAGAGAGAGCCTTCCAACCATCCTCATCCAAATTCTCACACTCTTTGCAAGGGTTAATAAAAGAGCATTCATTCCCTCTACACGACTCACTTACCGAGTGAGGATCTAATGCAGCTTTAGGAAGCCTAACTTTACATTCCTTCTCTGAACAAACCCTAAATAAACTAGGTTTCTTAACTTCAAAATCATCCATGATTATAGATATGTAAGAGAAATCCAAAAGAAAAATCCAAAAAACAGTCCAAAAAGCGTATGCCAAGCCAACAAACAAAGTGTACTTCACCAAAATCCAAATCGTCGGCAACGAGAACGAATTTTAACTATCGTAAGGACTGAACAACAGGTGTTGTCCAGCCGGCGACAGAAAATAATCTGACAAGAAAGGGGGACTGGTTCTTACACCCGCCTCCCAGCGGCGGGTAAGGTAGATCACCTGACCTACCTGTAGCGTGTGCCGCGAGTTTTGAATTTTCTGTCGTGACGTCAGAGACCTAAGCTAAGTATATATCTGGCAGGGAAGTTCATGTACAAAAACTATCCACCTTGTCCTTCACTCGGATCCTCTTCCTGGGATATACAGGTGAAGCGAAGGGGACGTTACCACATTCAGATGACTGTCGCTTGATTTTTTTCACTGTGTTGGTTGGCACTCCTGTAGCTTTGGCGGTCTTCTCAAATACTTCATTTCTTGAGTCTGCTCCCCACTGTGAGCTGAAGTAACGATGAACATTCATTATAATGTTGCGAGCTTGACTTGCAAATCTGGAAACGGTGCGACGAATGATGCTGTCATCTTGAGACATCTGCTTGAAAAGAAAAAAAAATCTTGCTTAGTTCGTTGCTGTTTATTGCTCCACTGAGATTATTATTTCATATCACTCAATTAAGTCTCTGATATCTCTTAAGTTTGAAAATATATTCATATAAGAAAATTAGAAACAATATGTTGAAACCAACCTCATTAAAACTAAGGATGAGCTGAAGAGTGCGAAGTAGGTCCGTAGATTTCAAATTCATTCCTGGACTGAATTTCGCGCCCGCGGCCAGCCTACACCTCCAACGATACCAGATGCATCCATCTGATTATTTACTTTTTTTATCAGATATGTCCAGAAATACGGACATATATGATATTTGAATAAAAATGTTCGAAAGTCATAATGGGAATTCTATGCATTTATTTATAGAAAATATAAGGACATAATAATTCGGTGAATACATAGTCTCGAAACTGCAAACTTCTCATATCGCCAATTGGCAACTGCCAACACGCCAACGGCTCTAGCTGAGAGGACCAGACCCAACGATGTGTCTGGGCACTATTGTCAAACCGAGTCAAGCACGAATGCAACATAATAAGACATATTCTTCATTTTCTCTTTACATATTACACGTATCTAAAATCTGAAAGCACCAGCGTATTCAGGGTGTTTTATTGTTTAATAACACAAGATTTTATTTTATCTTGATCTCATGAATTATGCAAAATCCGATGATGAATAAAAACAGGTATAAAGAATGAAATGTTTCTCCCTTCACTTCTACTCGTTGTAATTCCTTTGTATTTTAACTTATTGATTTCAGGAAAAGATTATTTAATTGTACATTTAATACCAAATCCTTAGGTATGACCAAAACTTTCCTATCTTTTGTAAAACGTGAGATAAATGAAGAAATGTAAACATATTGCTAGTTTTCTAAGCTACAAACGAAAATATGACCCACTGAGCGAGCAGTCTGCTTCCCGCTACCAGCCAATCAGAGGCCGCCAAACAAACGTCTCGTAGGCGCAAGAATCTACCTTAAATGAATCGACTATAGACCTGAATACTCATTGTCCTTACAGGTGCAGTAAGTCCTCTAATGATTGTAGTATAAAAAATGGTCTGCTAATCAACCTTGGTAAACATCACAGGTGCAGTTGTGAAAGTACCAGCATAGCACAAAGCCTTGACAAATTCTCTTGGACATAGTTGTAGTTAAATGCAAACAAAAAGTCCACTGATACTACAGATTTCACAATTTCAAAACTGGTGTGTCTGGTGACATGGTAACTGCAATGTGAGCTCAACATAATTGATGAGTTTGTTATGGTTAAATACATGATCTGCAGATATGAATGGTTGCAGATACACCAGACAAGACATTTCAAATTTTTTCAGAACATTAAAAAACAGAAATTGTTATAAGCAAAATATTTACCTGAAAGGAAGGCACAATCTCCCTTTACAAATACATCTCTCACAATCTTCTTGGCTGTTGCTTTTTCATCAGCATAACCATGAAAATCTCGTACAGGGTCATTTTTGACAATCTTCCCAATGAATTCACCTGCTTCACCTAAAAAAAACCATATACCATACAAATATTATTGGTACGGAAATTACTAAAAATTTAAATAATGTTTCAAAACAAAATCTTAGCCAAAACAAAAAATTAAAGCTTTGTATTGTTGAATTCAAGTAATTGTATTGAAAATATTTCCTATTAATTAATATTGAGGAAACTTCAGGACCAAATACACCACAAAATTCAATTTAACCTCACATCAAATATTACTGAATACCAATTTTCTCACCTGGCTGACATTTGACACATAAACCATTGGCATCACGAACAATTTCCTTTGTTTCTTCATCTATCTTTAAGAGTGCCACAGGATATACTTTTGGGAACAAGACAGACACGAATCCAACAGCTCCAGCCTTGCCATCCATATTTACTGGAATACAGAACTTGTTAATAGGAACTGTAAAGGAAATAGTACATACTTGCCATCAGGCAACTGCTTAGTACACATGGCAATCAACATCATCATTATCATTACTGTTTTTACACAAGATTTTTCTTTTGCAGGGGAGGACATGACCTGAGGACTCTCCACTCTCTTTTGCATTGTGCAATTTCTCCAAATAACTATCATTTCTAGATCTTCATCTGGGTTCCTTTCTCAGCAATTTTCTCAACTTTCCTGCTGGTTTTTGACTGACTACCCTCTATCTGCTACTTTCTTGCTAAATGCTCTTCTCATCACATGTTCTAACCATCTGAATCTTTGCAATCCAAGTCTATTTGTTAAGCTGAGACAACACATCTCTCCATAAATTCCCAATGTGTAACATGATCTTCCCATAAATCTTAGAATTTCATTGTTGAATCTGCTCAGACTTGTTTTCATTTAATTTGTAAGTGCCCACATCTCTGCTCCACAGAGTAATGCAAGCATTATATATGCATCATAAAGTTCTGCTACTTACTTACATAATACTCTTACTCATTGTGATCTAGCAATTTCTTTCCGGCCTAACCATGTTTTTGCTCATTTCTTGTTGCCACCTCAACCACTCCATCACAATCCTGTATATCCCGAAGGTAACTGGTATGTTTTACCTACTCCAAGGAAGGCCATATTCCAACCGTGTGGTCCTTCTCTTTGCAATCTGATCTACTAACAAATTTTGGGCATCACAGAATACACTATACATACTGCATACTGAAAGATACATGGTGTTACGTAGCATGTAAAATGCAACCAGAGAGAAGAAAAGACCCTTCTACTTTTGGCAGAGGACAGAAAAGGAAGAGGTCAGACAGGCTGGCCTGAAGGATTGGAATGGAATGGAATACATTAGCGCTGGGACTAATGAAGTCATTCAGTGCTCTGATGAAAGAAAATAACATTTAACACATATATAAACATATGCAGAGCATCTTTTACACTGGTATGCACACACAATATATTTGTAAGTTTACATACACAAAATAAAAAATATTAACAATGATGATAATCACGATAAAGTAAAGACAATTTTAAAAATTTGTATTTCTTAAAAAGTTTATAAAGAATATGTAAGATGTGTATATTTTCATGATTCATTTTTAATTTTTATATTTGATTGAAAACTAAAATTCTTAAAAAAAAAAAAAAAAAAAATTGGTCTTATAAAATGTGTTGAAGATTCTGACAAAATTATACTTATCAATTTATGTAGTTCCAAAACTTGACAGCCTGTGCTGATTATACTTTTGATGATCACACAACTAATGTTTAATTGTTAACATTACTTACTCTCAGAACATTCAGGAGGAGGGTCATGTGGATTATTCATTAAATGTCCAAGATTCAGATGAGTAAGACCTAGTAATTGAAGATGTCAGAATTACTTGCGTATGCCTCTCTTTTTTATATGATGAGCTCCATTTTCCAAAGCTAGGTTTTAATTGCTTAAGGGGGCTGGCCGGTACCCCTATATATGAGAGTATAGGGCAAATAATGCAGTCATGAAAAAATTCACGGAGCTTTGTATGGCAAAAGAGAATGCGTATACAAAATATTTAGTCAAAATTCCTCTTACTTTTGTAGTTACAGGGTAATTAGTAAACGTAACTCAATAAGCCAAAAAACATTGAGCCGTACAAGAAAATGCAATATTTCTTCTGTTATCGTAAATTTCGATAATTATTGTCAAATAAATTGTGAGCAATGGCATCTTTAGAGATTCCATAAGTTGCAGAAGGGAAGGTTGACAGCTTACTTCCGTTCAGTGCGAGAGGAAACATAAAAGTTTGTACACGTTAGAGTTTCACTTCTGACGTTCGCTTGCTTTTACATCAGTTTATCTTTGTTTTGGCAAGAATTTCATCATGCCAAAGAGGAAAAGACAACTTGCTAACATAAAGAAGAAGAAAATTCACTGTAATAAGCCAAGTTAGTGAAGGAGAGAGAGTGTTGCATAGGAAGGAGTGCCTCGTCTTGCCTGACGCAATGCCCCAGGGTACGATATATGAGCAAAGGGATCTTCATTTATGATTAAATTATGATCAATAACATAGTTTTGGTTTAATAATACCCAATAATCATTATTTATTAACAGTCTTTATAAAAATAGAAAGGAAAACTTTGAATAGCCGTGTCTCAAAACTATACTATTGACCTTCAAATTCTATCTTCTCACCTAGTTTTAAAGCTATAGCATTGAAATTTGGTATATAACTTAGAAAGACATTTTAGAACAATCAAATCAAGCCCTTTTTTCAAAAAATTTTTTTTCGTTTTTGTTTCTCTAAATTTTTCTCCTGATTTATAGGGTTTATTTTTTACCATAATGAAAAATTCATATCTAGCAAAAAAAAATGACTTAGAAAAAAAAACTCCTCATTTAATTGGAGTTCTGCATCAGGTCTATATATAGTAGTAATCCCAGGTCTTAATATTAAATATCAAGGGAGGAGATAGAATTTGAAAAATGGTTATTTTCGGGATAAATCGCCGTGGCGTCACAAAACCGAAGGTCAGAGGCAAAAATCATATGTGGTTTGGAGATGTCCCAAGTCACCTTATTAAGTGGTATGAATGTCAAAGTACTGTCCTTAAAAAATGGTATTGGCCAGCCGGCCCCCTTAAATTTGCTATTTTCAATATAGTACCTGTTTCTACATTTTATATAGTTACTAATAGGGATGTTTTCGTTATCTATTCTCATCATATAGACTGCTTCTTTAACTGCTTTATCAGCCTTTTTGTTTCCTTTAATCCAACATAATACTATTTCTAGATTTTTCCATTATGTATTATATAATTTATGGAGTGAAAACTGAATCTGATGAGCAAGGTTATTTTTTGGGTTGTAACCAAGTGGATTCTATAGCACTTGTTGAATTACTAGAAATCACAAATTTATTAAATGTTACTTCCTTTATAATTGTCATTGCTGATATGACTGGACACAACTTTACTAAAAGACTGAGGCATTGTCAGGAAGAGAGAACTTGTTTGTTTTGTTTTGAGATATTGCTGCATAACCTACTCCATACTGTGATTCAGACCCCTCTATGTATAGTGTATGAAAGTGTTTATTTTATTCATAGTCCAATGGGGTGGTAATTATACCGTCAGGAGATATTTGTAAACTATTTATACCCAGTGTCTCAAACAATCTATTAGCTCTAATTGGGAAAGGAGGTGAATGACTGTTTATAAAAGGGATTTTGACGTAGGAAAAATCTATTTCTGGGTGATTGGCTCGTGTCGCCCTATGAAAGTATCCTTAATATCATTCTTTCTAGGTAAAATTAATCTAAAATTACCAGAGAAAAACAAAATTAAGAAAATGTCAGTAAAACTGACTCGCACACTCTATAAAAGAAGTGTCGGTATGAGAATAGGGGCGAGTGGGATCACTACCACGAGTCATTCACCATTTAGACCTTCCAATCTAAAATCCCCACCAGAGAGAGCTGATACTAAAGGGTGATGCGGCCGCTACTACTACTACTACTGACGCCACGGACAGCAGCGCCCCTAGCGGTCATCCTTAATCAATGAACATCTTGTCCTGCAGGGTGGGTAAACAAAGACAGGGTGGGTTTCATAGGGCGACACGAGCCAATCACCCAGAAATAGATTTTTCCTACGTCAAAATCCCTTTTCTGGGCTCAGCTCGTGTCGGCCTATGAAAGAGTACCAGAGAAACAGACAAGATGGGAATAAGGACAAATGAAAACCAGTTGTAAAAAAGAGGTATATAATATAAGTGAATCAGGGACATTACAGTATACAAACTAAGTACTTAAAGCTAACTTATCCCTAAAACATGACATGATAAAGAAAGCAAACAATATAAAGTACTTAAAATTAACTTATATTAAACATAGTAATATCCAGTAATGCAATGCAAATTAACAAAATAGATTCACTTAAGTAAGATATTTACATAATATACAAACACATTGTGTCCTACCCTAGCATAAAAATAAGGGTAGGGACACTGAAGTACATTATAAGTACATAGTGTGGATGTCCCTAGCAAAAAAATAAGGGACAATCCACCAAAATGATCTCAGCGGCTAAGGCTAGAGTATCCGAGTAGCATGGCAATAGGGTCAGGCATGTTGGACGAGGTAGGTAGAAAGGAGACCTGGATCTATACTATGACTACTATACAGAATCAGGAGAAACAATGTTTCCCGCTGCTACTGCAGAAAATTTTAAAGATTCCAAGGACTTTAGGTAGTGACGTTTAAAGACTGTGGGAGATTTCCATCCAGTATACTTTATAAGATCCTCAAAGTTCATATGTTGAAAGTAGTTAATTGAGGTGGCTACTCCTCTGATGTCATGTGCTTTTGGAAATGAATCAGGATTGGCTTGTTTAATGAAGTAAAGGATCTGTTGTCTAATTCCTTTTACTGATAAAGTACCACCTTTTTCTCTCATAAAGAGAGAACCTGAGGATCTTGAGGATGTGCGAGATAGAAAGGCTCTTAAAGTTGATACTGGGCAAAGAGAAGGATCTTGCGGAAGTGGGATGACTTTCCAAGGAGCCCACCTTGCAAGAGGATCCTCATTTTTAGCCAAAAAGCTACGATCCGGCGCAAGCAGAACTTCTCCTGAGGGGAGGAATTCCACATGACCCGCATCTCTGGATAGAGCCGACAGTTCCGAAATTCTAGCTCCTGAAGCTAGGCTTAATAAGAATAACGTCTTTCTAAGAAGCATTATGAATGTACAAGACGAGTTGTCAGTATCTGAGGCTAGTTTGAGGACAACATTTAAGAACCATGAGACTGCAGTAGGCCTTTGAGAAGGTCTAAGTCTAGCACAGGCTTTAGGAATAGACGTAAAATAAGATTCTGTTAGGTCTATCTGGAAACCCAACTGAAAGATCTTCCTCAAAGCCGATTTATGAGTAGTAATAGTGCTAGCTGCTAAACCTTTTTCAAACAAGGATCTGAAAAAGGATATAGCTAAGTTAACTGTCATGGTTGTAGTGTTTGATTCTTTCAGGAAGGATGCTAATTTTTTAACAGCTGAGTCATATTGTCTAATAGTTGACTCTCTCTTATCTGATTATAGGAAGAGAATGTTTTGTGGATCAATGTTAGCATCTTTGTTAGCCGCAAACTTCATGAAGTCCATAAAGTTAGGGTCTGAAGAATTCCTGAGGAAGCGAACACAGTCCTCATTTGTACTGATTGTGACAGCTTGGGATTGGGAATCCGTTGAGGTCGGAGACCCAATTCCAGAAGCAGAGGATACCAGTTGCTCTTGGGCCAGTCTGGAGCAATCAGAGCTACTAGTCCTTGAAAGTCCTCAGCTTGCTCAAGACTTTCAAAAGAAGATTCACTGGAGGAAAAACATAAATTTTTCTCCACTGATTCCAATCTAACGACAGGGCGTCCGTGGCATAAGCCAGAGGGTCCAGGTTGGGGGCCACATAGCAAGGGAGCTTGTGGTTCGCTTGTGAGGCGAAGAGATCCACTTGGAGACCTGGGACTCTCCGGCATATCCACTGGAATGACCTGTCGTCCAGGGACCATTCTGATTCCAGAGGGACCGACCGGGACAAAGCGTCTGCTATCACATTTCTTACCCCCGCCAGGTGAGTGGCGGACAGATGCCATTTGTGTTTGTCTGCTAGTGCAAAGATGGCTATCATGACATGGTTCACATGTTTGGATTGGACCCCGGGCCCTCCTCTGTTGATGCAATGAACTACCACTGCACTGTCCAAAACTAGTCTTAGATGAGACTTTTTCGGGGGAAGAAGTCTCTTCAGGGTAAGAAATACTGCCATTGCTTCCAAGACGTTTATGTGAAGCTGGCGGAACTGAACTGACCAAGTTCCCTGTACTTGCTTGAATTGAGAATATCCCCCCCACCCGGACAGGGAGGCATCCGTGTGAATGGTTAACACTGGAAGGGGATATTGAAGGGGTACTAGTTTGGCCAGGTTCTTCACTTTTGTCCATGGATGGAGCTGATTGCGAAGGATCTGTGGAATTACTGACAACTTGTCTCGAGATTTGGCGTTTGCTCTTGATCGCCAAACTCGGTTTATATCTTTCAGCCTTGCTTTCAGGAGGATGTCTGTCACTGAGGCAAACTGAAGAGAACCTAGGATTCTTTCCTGGGTTCTCCTTGATGTTTGTTTGCATTTGAGAAATTGTTTCACAGACTTGGCTATTTCTTTCCTTTTGGCCACTGGAATTGACAGATTGTGGGAAGACAAATCCCATTGGATTCCTAGCCACTGAAAACGAGACTCTGGAGTAAGTCTGGATTTTGTCTTGTTTATCTGGAACCCCAGATGTTCCAGAGATTGAACTACCTTTTTTGTGGCTTTGAGACATTCCTCGACCATTGGTGCCCAGATCAACCAATCGTCGAGGTATGCTGCTACCATTATCCCTTGAGTTCTCAACTGTTGAACTACCACTTCTGCTATTTTCGTGAATACCCTGGGGGCTACATTCAGACCGAAGGGCATCACTTTGAATGAGAACGTCTGATTTCCTAGTTTGAAGCCTAGGAATGGGCGGAAGTGCCTGGCTATAGGGATATGATAGTATGCGTCTGTAAGATCGATGGAGCATGTGACGGCCCCACGGGGAAGTAAAGTCCTTACTTGCGAGATGGTAAGCATTTTGAACTTGTCGCAACGAATGAAAGAGTTTAGCTTTGACAAGTCTAAGATTACCCTTCTTTTTGTTGAGCCTTTCTTTGGCACGCTGAATAAGCGACCTTGAAATTTTATATGCTTGACTCTCGCAATAGCTCCTTTCTGAAGGAGTTCCTCCGCGTAATCTGTCAATTCCTTTGATGGTTCCTGATAAAATGATTTGATTGGAGGAGGATCTTGATCCAACTCCAACCCAATCCCTTGGACACGATGCTCTGTGCCCATTTGCTGAACCCCCACCTGTGACGGAAGAGGAACAGCCTCCCTCCTACCTGGGGAGCCTCACTGTTGTTGGGCGGGTTGACCTCCGCGCCCTCTTCTGAATTGCCTTCCCCTTGCCGCTCTCCCTGTGCCACGCTGGCGAAAGTGGCCTCTCGCCCTGCTACCTCTCGAAAGCCTATTAAAGGCTGGGTAAGCTTGACCTTCATACATAGAGTTGAAGGCCGGCGAGACTGCGTAGGAGGTTGAGGGTTGCGACTGAGGGGACAACAGGAGGATGGGTTGGGCCTGTTTCGAAGTCGATGGTTGTCCCTGTTGGGTAACTGGGACGACCTGAACGAACTGCTGTTGCTGCTGATGTTTCTGGTAAGGCTGGAACCTTCTACCAGACTTCTTGAGTTTCTTACCAGCAGCAGGGGCGGGTTCTTGCTTCCTCTTAGAAGAGATGCCCCACCTAGCCCTAAGGCTCTGGTTGAGCCTAGCAGCCTCGTGGTGCACCTCATTCACAGCGGACTCTGGGAAGAGGTCCGCCCCCCACATGCTGGAAGCCAGGAGTCTATTAGGTTCGTGCCTAATAGTGCACTCCTGCAGAACATGCTTTCGGCAGTTCCTCCTAGCTTGGAAGAAGTCGAAAGCATCCGTCTGAACTGTTTGAAGCTGAGACTTGGCCAGAATCTTGAATAGCGGTTCTGTGCCATACGACAGTGCCGCCATTTCAGTGATAATCAAGGAGTTGAGGGACCTCCAAAACCTAGTTCGAGCATCGAACTCTGCCTGAATCAAAGTATCAGGCAGCCTTGGAAGCTTTTCGCCAAACTGGTCCATTGCGCAGTCTGGCTTAAGCTTACCAATCGTGAATGTGGCAGGCAAATTCTCCCACAATTCTCCAAAGGCTGGAAAGAGCGGAGAAGTAGAATCAGCTTCCCTCAGCTGTGGCATGGGCTCATCCTTGAGGACTGCCTGAAGAGTCGCTTCCACTATTTTGGTAGCGAACGGAAGAGAAGCCTCCTCCTCCGTCGCAAAAATAGTGAAAGGACTCTTGAAAGCCTGGAGCTTAGTGTTGGTACACTCCCAGTCCTCCAGGCAGTGAACCCATTCCCGCTGTGCGTGCTCTCTACTATATAGCACGTTTTCTCGGGAAATCTTGTCCTCCCTAGTGAGGGCCGCCACGGTCAGCCTAGCATATCCAATGAAAGGCTGAGTTAATCCCGGAGGATAAAACTCGAAGTCCTCAATCCTTCGAGTTCCACACTCCGGGACAGAGATCATACCGTCCTTAAATGGAGCGTAAGCGGCCACTCTCCATGGGTTATCCATGGAGAAGGCTGGTAGAGACTCATATGGAGGTAGCTGGAGAATGCCAGTACCTGCTACTGGGGAGATTGGTTGAGGAGCCTGAGAAAGCCCAGCTACTCAGTCCTCATTCTCTCTAACTCTGTTAGAGAGATCTTGGATGGATTGGCCCAACTGACTGAGGGTGTTTGACAGCTGCGCAAACATCTGTTCAAACCTGGTTCCGAGGGCGGAGACCTGCGAGCCGACCATCTCTCCCACCTGTTGCATCACCACTGCTGAGAAGGCAGTGGGATCAAAGGAGCTCGGTCCCGCTACTCCAACCGGCGTTGCCGGAGTGGATGCGGTGGAGGCCGGAGAAGGCGTTGGCTCGGCTGGAGCGCGAGCCTTCTCTTTAGAAGCCTTGCTTCTAGAGCTCTTGGAGTACGAAGAGCTCGGCTTAGCCTTCACCGCGTCAGCATAGGAAGTCGAAGACTTCTTTGCTGAAGAAGACGACGACGACTTCTTAGAAGTTGTCTTGTGGAGGGTCTTCTGTTCTCTCTGTCCCTTCACCTTTGGGGGTACAGAGAGAGCGGGAGAGCGGGCAGGGATCTCAGATCCCGTAAAGCCTTGAAAAGAAGCAGTAGAAGGGACAGGAGAAGATCCAGGAGCGCCCAAGGAAAGACCTTGGGCGCCCGACACACCTACCTCAACCAACAAATCCTCCGCCCTTACCGCCATAGGTTCAATGTTCAGGTCCAAAGTTGCGACGTCTGGGACCGGCTCCTGCGTGGCCGCGGACCCGAACGACTGCTGCACCTCTTGCTGTATGGAAGCGATGAGAGGGGCTGCCGAGATGGGATCAACGTATCCTGTTGACTTGCCGCCGGGGAAGATCTGAACGGCCAGCTTCTTATCTAAGATGTACGGCTGGCCCTTGGCGGCGTTCTTCCCGAAGCCGCCCACCCAAGCCTTCAGGGTTGCTAAGGCGACTTCCTTCACGGCGGCAGCCTGAAAGAGAAGGCGAAATGAAGCTTCTAGTGGCGGGGACGGGGTTTAACAAGCTTATGACTAAGTGTTATTAGTAATACGATAAAGAAGTCTAAAAGTCGACTTACCCCCCCCACCAGCTGACTGACAAGGTCATAGCAAATGGTGCAGGCTTCTGGGTGCCAGACGATCATAGCGTTGTGGGTCGTGGCACATGGGGCGTGAGTCCTGCACTCATCGTGGGCGCAGGGGTCGTAAAGCGTCGCGTTACACCCCAGGACCTGACAGTTGGTAGCCTGTAAGTGGAAAGATACATAAGTATCAGGAGAACACTTACAGCCTAACAATTGCTCCGCTGCATGCCGGAGCGTGAAAGTTAGATTAAACCAGAGCCCCGCCATAATACGTGTGGTAACTAGGCGGTTGGAGTTGTCTAAGGCTACGCCGGAGACAGGAGAAAATATCCAACCAGGTGTGGTGGTGAGCCATGAAACCACGACGGAGAACGACGGAGATGGTATACACAAAGTTAGTTAATACTAAAATTCACCGTAAAATTAGGGTACATCCTTATATTTATAACGAAATATATATAAATCTTTTCCCCGTCTACTAGAAGAGTGCCCGGGTAAGAAGCAAGCTCTCCTCCGGTAGCGGGAAAAAGGCAGGATATAGTAGGCAAGCAACAGACCACTAGTAGTGACCACCCCGCCCGCTGGCGGAGCCAGACGAACTATAACCAGGCTCCGTTCGTTACAGTAGGGGAAAGGTGGGACTGAGCAATGGGGGGGGGGGGGGGGGGGGGGGGGGGGGTTTCCCGGCGTAACGCAGCGGGAGAGAGAGAGGGAGGGGGTGGCCTACTCCTCCCCGTCCCTACAACTACCCGCTCGGTGACCCGGTACCCGAGACAAGTGGTCGCCCTATACCCCAGCTGGGAGGGAGCTCCTGGCCTCCTCAGAGAAAGAGGGAGGAAGGCTACTGTGGTTGTCATGGTAACCAAGGAGTCCCCCAGACCCCTCCCTATACCTGGTAGGGAGGGAAGGGGAAGGGTAAGGTGCTATGGAACACGTGACCGCAAGTGGCCTAAGCCGTGATAGCAACACAACCGTGGAAGGGCCACGTGAACCAGACTGTACCAACACATGGGACATGCACCTAGGCTAGCCTACCTAACACCCTAAATAAAACAAAATAAAAATACATCGTAAAAGAGGAAGACACTTTTAGTAAAAGAAAAAGAAGCCCAGGAGGAGGCAAACTGTTCCGAGGAACAGTTGACTACTCGGAGCCAGCGATAGCCGATGAAGAGCAAGAGCCGGGATGCTGGGCCAGAAACACAGAATAGCCCTAAATACCAAACTAAGAGAAATGGTAAAAGGGCTGTCCTAGCTATAAAAACGATGTAATAAACGATGAACGTGATGTAGTAAGCCCATAAGTATAAGAAGTCCCAGTATGGGAGACCGGGAATTCTTAACATGAGGCGGCATGGCGCCGCCACGAGTCAACCGGGAGACCGTATATGACCTATTAGAAGGAAAATACTGGTCCCTGGAAGACTAAAATAAGGTAAAATACTACTTATGAGGCACTTAACTTAGCCGATGCGATGGCAGCACGTTCCATGATGAATAAAAGTGGTAAATCCCAAGAAAACACAGCACGAGAGAAAAAAGCGTACAACGTGTAAGTCTAAAGATTAAGGATAACCGCTAGGGGCGCTGCTGTCCGTGGCGTCAGTAGTAGTAGTAGTAGCGGCCGCATCACCCTTTAGTATCAGCTCTCTCTGGTGGGGATTTTAGATTGGAAGGTCTAAATGGTGAATGACTCGTGGTAGTGATCCCACTCGCCCCTATTCTCATACCGACACTTCTTTTATAGAGTGAGCGAGTCAGTTTTACTGACATTTTCTTAATTTTGTTTTTCTCTGGTAATTTTAGATTAATTTTGCCTAGAAAGAATGATATTAAGGATACTTTCATAGGCCGACACGAGCTGAGCCCAGAAATATATCTCCTAGATCAAATTGTGTTTCTGTATATGAATCACTTCTCTTGATTCTTAATGCACTTTTCATTGTTACTAGGTCTCTATGGAGATACAGTGGTAGTTCGCCACATTCAACTTGAACAGAGGAGACTGGTGAGGATCTAAATACTCCTGTGCATTGTCTTATGCCTTTATTGTGAATTGGATCTATGTATTGTTTTCAGTCATGCATCTGATGCTGAACCAAACACATTTTCACTTTCATAATCAATGATTGATAGCACCGTTGCTTTATGCAGTATTACATATGTCTATCAGCTCCCCAATTGGTATGAAGTAGTTTTTTAAATTAGATTTAACACTTTTCTGCATTTTGATTTTACATATGCTATATGGGTTTTCCAATTCAAGTGTGCATGAAATACATAAATTTTGCTGCTTGGCTAATTTATATACTGTTTCTTGGCCTTTTTTCTTATTTTTATTCTTACAAAACATGACTGCTTGAGTTTTTTTCTATGGAAAATTTAAAGCCTACAGATGAGGCCAATTTGTCTATTTTATTATGGCTTTGTTAATAAGTTTTTCTGCATGCTTTGTGCGTGATGCTACATAATACATGGCAAAGTCATCCATATAAAAGTTGCTTTTAATCCTGACTGGAAGGTTGTTACTAATATCATTAATTGCCAATATTAACAATGTGCCACAAAGGATGCTTCCATGTGGAACTCTACTTTCAAATGGAAATGTTTGAGATGAAACACTGGCAATTCTCATGAGAAGAGAGCAATCTGTCATAAAGTTTTTCATCAATTTTGGTAAATGGGCACATACGTTATTTGTACGTACAGTAATGTTTTTAATAGTGCATACCTGCATGTAGTGTTGTATGCCTTTGAATGTCAAAGAAGATAGTTAGAGAAATTTGTTTTCCTTCAGACCCCTATGTATAAGGTCTTCCAAATTGGACAGAGAATCTAATGTGGAGATATTATTTTGTAAACCAAACTGGGTGGGACTCAAAATTTTATTTTTAAAATGTGCTATGTTAGTCGTGCATTTACCATTTTCTCCAACAAATTGCATAAACAACTTGGTCTGTAATTATTGACATTACTAGGATCCTTTCCCAGTTTGGATATAGGAATTATTACTGCATTTTACCATTCATCTGGAAACAATTTTCAAAACCATGAACGACTGTAAAATTGTAATAAGTATGATTTTGCCAAAGGTGCCAAGGGGCAGATCATGCAAAAAAAATAATGTCACTTCCAGGAGCAGATTTATTTCTGTTCATAAGATAATTCTCCAATTCTTACGTACTGAATTTCTTATTATAATACATATCTTCTATTGTTTCAAATTCACTGGAATAATTCTATCTTATTTTTCTATGTGTGCAAATGTTTATTAAAACTTTTATCATTGCTTACATTTGCCAAGTTTTCACCAATAACAATACGTACATACTTGTATTTCTTTTGGATCTAGTATTCTTTTTCCTTCTTTTAATATGGCATGTCTAGGTGGTTTGACATGGGCACCACTTATTTTTCTGAATCTTTCCCATATTTTTGTATAACTTAATTTTCAACCCTTCGAACCTAAGTCTCCTAAGAACTTCCTTGAGCACTTCCATGTATGCTCGATCGAGTGTTAAAATCAATTTGTCATCTATGTACACAAAAATGTTTTTGCCTAATATTCCATGCAAAACTGTGTTCACCAACCTCATAAAAGTCATAGGACTACCCGACAAACCAAAAGGCATCTGCATAAACTCAAAATGTCCCTTGGGCAGTTCCTCATTGGACGAGTGGTTTTAACACTCGACTACCAGTCAGGTGATCTGAAGTTCGATTCTCGGCTCTGCCAATACGGAATCAGAGGAATTTATTTCTGGTGATAGAAATTCATTTTTCAATACAATATGGTTCGGATCCCACAATAAGCTGTAGGTCCTGTTGCTAGGTGACCAATTGGTTCCTAGCCACGTAAAAATATCTAATCCTTCGGGCCAACCCTAAGAGAGCTGTTAATCAGCTCAGTGGTCTGGTAAAATCAGCTCAGTGGTCTGGTAAAACTAAGTTATATTTAACTGACTGCAGCTCTCTGCACTAAGAGGAATCTGCAAAAATCCCTGCATAAGGTCTATTGAGGAATATATTCTACATCCCCCAATTTCTACAAAAAGGTCTTTTATGCAAGCGACTAGATAACGGTTAGGAATTGGTTTTTCATTCAGCTTGCGAAAATCTATGTATACCTGGACAGAAATATCCTTCTTAGGCACTGCCAACCAGGGAAAGTTGTATGGGGACACACTGGGTCTAATAATTCCTTCCTCTTCTCATTTAATAACCTCTATCTCTAACTGTTCTCTGATTTTGTAGGGTATACGGTATGCAGGAATGAAGATGGATTTGGTCCCCTTTTCTAGATTTACCTTATGTTCTAACACGTTAGTCAGTCTTAACTTATCCCCTTTTAAAGATACAATATCCCCAAATTCAGCTAAGACTTTGCTTACAGCCTCTATATGCTCCTTGTAGTCTGCATTAGCTAGGTGTTCCCTAAAGACTTTCTTCCTTATTTGCATTTCAGCCTCTGAAAAGTCAGTTTTCCCTTCAACAATAGCCACTGACCCACTATCACTACTCCAATCTTGGTGGTCTACCACATATGTATTCTTCTGATATTTCCTAACTGTATCATTACAATTCAACAATTCTATCCAACAATCTCCTGTATTTGATACCTTGCTCACCGATACGGTTGTAATGACACCTTTTAATTTTTTGCTACCCTCAATTATACATACCTCTTTGGGCATTTTCACTTCCCTCAGCTTGATTCTTACTATATTCCTTGTACCTGGATTTAGAATAACATCCTCTGATAAAACACCTTTATATTTGTGGTTATTACAAAAAGTACCCTCATGTTCCATATCTACATAAATATCACTCTTATTTATATACTTATTCTCTATTCCATCCGCCATAACCCCAATGTTAGCATCAGTATCACCACTGTTATTTCCCATACCACCATTGTTAATGCCACCAAATTATCACCAGTGTCTCTATTATAACCACCACTATCGCCACCATGATCACAAATGTCCCCTCTAACACCACAATGATCACCAATATCTTCGGTAGTATAATCACCAATATCACCGCCAGTATTACCAATATCACCAGTATTATCACCAACATCACCGCCAGTATCCCCCACATTAACCTCTGTATCCTTATTTACCTCAATTCCATGTACACTCTCATATGGAATACAAACACCTAGTATCTCAACCATTATGCCACTATAACCTGTATGGACCGATATCCTGTGTCTCCTACATGCAAGATGGCCCAGCAAAAGTCTGTTGACCAACACAACCCCTTTTATCACCACTCCTACTTGCAGGATGACCCAGTAAAAGTCTGTTGCCCAACGCAACCCCTTTTATCACCAAAAATGGTTCTATCAACACTATCACCCAGAGTGAGCCGTATTCTTATAAAACCTGAGGTAGTTAATCTATGGACTTGCACATCACACTCTGTCTCCGTTGAGGATTTCAAAGGATATTCGGAGAACATGGACTGATACAAATTATTGTCCATCATGTTTACGGAGGCTACTGTATCAATAAAAATTAGGATCTTTATGTTTCCCACTAATCCATGTACAACTGGCCTGGGCTCTGGGGCGTCCCCCACAAGACCGCAATGGTATGTACAAATCATCTCTACCCTTTATGTTGATCGACTTTCCAAAAATTTCACCGATCTCTTTGCCCCTTTGAGTAACCTGCTTGGGAAGTTCTCATACTATAACTCCCAGATTTCTGAGGTGTGGGTCTTGCATCCCTCCGTTTCTGAGACGGACAAGACTGCCAAAAGTGAGCTGCACTTTTGCATGTTCCACAATATTTTACTCTATATACGTACTTTCTTTGTGTGCCCTGGTTTATTACAATTGAAACAATGCAACTTTTGCCCTTGATCGTTAGATCCTCTCTTGTATTCCACTTTTGCACACAAATGGGGCGAAGGAAAATTTGAATCCCTTGTGTTGCATTTCTTGGACTGGTTCCATTAAAAAATGTACTGTCCACTGTGCAACATTTCGACATGTTTCTGAATTTGGGAATAAATCAGTTCCTCACCTGATGTAAGTTCAATCTTTTCATTAAAGCTATGTACAACGGCATCCGGAAAGTCGAGTAGAAGCTGGGAAAAATGAATTTGTTTCTGAAGGTTATTAAGTGCAATATTATTACCAGTTACCCATGCGGAATTTTTCAATTTCTGTATTCATTCTACCTCTGAGTCAGAAAGTTGAGAACTGTCCTCAGACCTTTCCTAATCTTGTAGAAACCTCTTAGGTCTCTCACTATATCTCTGTGTTCCTTTGTTCCATAGGCTGCCCTCTGAACGCTTGTAATTCGATCCATGACCAGCATTTTGTGTATTGGAAGTTACGGCATTGATGTGCCAAATTGCCTCTACTGAAATCCAACAAGGCTTTTGCCTCTGTGAATACTTCTGCATCTCTTATAATTCCCTCTGCATCACTTGTAATTCCCTTAGCCTCTAGGAAATTATTAACTCCTTTGATAAAAATCTGCAATGGATGGGACAGAACTCCATCAACAATGCCCCAAAAAGGGCAAAGCCCTGCTGCAATGTTTGTTCCTTTATGCAACAAAATATGATCACTGTTACCTGCTGTGAGTATTCTGTCTTTCTTAGAGAAACTCTTATAATTCAGGATTTGCCCCAACCTCAACAACATCAATAATGTTTATCCAGTTTTCCCTCACAAATCACCAACACAAAGGAAAAATGTATTAATTACCAACAAAAATAAAAAAAATACATGTACCAATCCCCAACACAAATATTTTCAGAATATGTAAATGTTTCTTGAGTCTGCGGGAGAAGATCCCATGATTGTTTCATGGTCATGGTTATTGGCTGATCAAATCTGTCATTGTACCCAACAGAAAACGGGAAGAAGAGAGAAGGAAAGAGAATGGGAGACAAGCCTTCGCATCTTGCCTTTAACTCGATACTTGCTGAATTTGTGCAGTAACCCGGCCAGCCTATCTGTCTACCTTTCACACACTCATACAAAAAATGAAACACGTCGGGTCATATATTCCTATGCATGGCAATTGAGAGCAAACCACTACTGTTCCTTTAATCCCGCAGAGAAAATAAAAAATGAAATACTACACCAGTGAGAAAACTGTTAACATAAAAAATGAAAGGGGATATTAAACACCTAGGATGTCAATAAGGGATGGCACATTAACCACGGCGAAGTCATCTATTCCTGTATTAGCGCATACAATTGTGACCGCACATAATTGTTCTCTCCAGAAGCGTAATCTAAAGGCCTGACTGCCTTTCTCGATCTGATTTCCACTTATATATATCTAGTGTCTATTTTATATATATATATATATATATATATCTTTCCCTTAATCTCAGACATCTCCTTTAACTAATTCAAAACAAACATTTGGTCTACACATCCTCTTCCTCTTTTAAAGACACTGTTCTTCCGCTATTAAATCATCAGTCATAGCTTCTTAATCAGAATTCAACCATATACCTTCCCTGGTAAACTGTGCCTTGAAATTCTCAGTTTCCTTGATTGCCTTCACCCTCAAGCAAAGAAACTGTTCACCTCACACACTTGTTTGGAACCTTTCCATTTTCTAGACACACCTTGGTCAGCCACTCAACATTACATACTCTACCACCATACTACAACAATACTACTGCATCTCTTAGTCTTTCCATTTCTTAGCTTCTTAATTGCCCTGCTAACATCCTTAGCAGTAGCTTCCACAAACCTTCTCAAATTTACGCTTACTCCACTTAGTCTTGAAAAATTCTGCTCTGCCTCCTCTTACTTTCAAGTTATTCTTAAAATATTCACTCCAATGACCCCAGTCTGGTCTCTAGACAGCATCTCCCCCCGCATTAATTTAATGTCCCTCCCCCTAATAGCACTACTTACTACTTCTTCTTTGCCCACTTTCTCCACCCTAACTCACATGGCAACCACTCTTTTCATTACACATCTTTTAGTCCTCCTTATATATCCTTCCCTCTTCTTTAATTGACACATAAAACTATAGATGATAATAATAATAATTAAAAGACTGCAACTTACTGATATTAGTATTTCCTTCTGTTGAGCCATAGAATTCGCAAATTTTTGGAATTGCAAACCTCTTTTGGAAGTCCTCCCATATTGTAGGTCTCAAACCATTGCCAAACATGAGACGAACCTGTATGTTGAGAAAAATCACCATTAATAATTTACCTGAAAAATCTGGGGTTATTCTGACACTGAAAGGATATTTTTACTGCTATACACATACAGATTTTACATTAAATCAACATAATTTTGCATCTGAGGCATCTCAGATATTCCATATAAGAAAAAACAAGAAAAAACTCCAAGACAGATTGTACCAATTGTCTTATGTTCCCTCCAGTCCCAGGGTGGAGCCTTGTTGTGCATTCACTGACTTGTCCACAGTTCACAAGTCTTCCCAGAATTCTTTTCCTTACTGGAATTACTATGCTAATATTAGTTCAATTAATACATTTTTAATTGTTAGATGCCTTTCTGTATGTACGTACAGATAAGTGCTCCATTTTCCATCAAGGGAAAATCTCTCTGGGAAACTTGAGAAGGTAGCTGATGTAATTGCTACTGTATACACAATTTTTTTTCTTTGTTATACTCAGTTTTGGCGTCAATTTTTGTCGGCGGGTTATTTAGTTCCTTTGGTGTTCTTTATTTTTAGTACAGTTTTATTATTATTCAGGACATGAACTATTCATATAGAAAATCACACAGGAACCATTGAGTTGAAATTCAAGCTTCCAAAGAATATGGTGCTTATTTGAAAGAAGTAACAGAAGGTAATAGGAAATACAGAAATATGATATCACTTATTAGAAAATAAAAAATAAACACATTAATAAATATATAAAAATAGAAGAAAATTATTAAAATACAAGGAGGATTGGTTTGGGGTAATACTATGCTGAAATCTTTGTTTGGACCCACAAAGTTCCAACTGCACAACATTCTCAAAGAGACTGTCCCACAGTCCAATGGTGTGAGAATAAAGGACTTCTGGAACTGAGAAGTTCGACAGCGAGGCATTTTACTGCATATTGATTGCTCTTGACAGGGAAAGAGGATTAGTGAATTTAAGGCTAGCAGAAGCTGTTTTGAAAAATTCAAAAAGTGAACAAGAATACATAATGTGCCTACTTCAGTGATTAAGGAAGTGTCTGAAAAATGGGATGATTTAAAAAAGTTTGTGGAGAATTATCATCGCAACAAAAATGTTGTAATCCGTGTCTCGAACATATTTAACGACAATACCATGTTTCCTTCAGACAAATTTTAAAGCGGTGCCATAAAAAATGTCTCTGGACAGTTTTGTTGTGTGACAGGAGTCCAAGTCGGTCCCAATGCCAGTAAAAAACGATGAGGGGGAGTTAACCTCAGATAGTGCCAGTAAAAAACGAAGAGAAGTAATCCCAGATAGGTCCTTGATAACTGAAGTCCCTCTGGAGGGGGATTCCTCCTCCAAACAATAACCTCTCCTTCCTCTCCCCCCCTCTCTGTCTTCCATATCCTAACAAGAGTGTTCCATAAAGGTAAGAGTGAAGTTAAATGTTTATTTATCCATTTCATACGAAATTTTTATTTCTCAATGTTTTCTGCATGTAGAACAGTTTATTCTTTATAAAATGTATTTTTTTTAATATTTATATACATAAAAAAATGTATATATAAATATATTATATATATATATATATATATATATATATATATATATATATATATATATATATATATATATATATATATATATTATATACAGGCGGCCCACGGTTAACGGCGCAATCACTCAACGGCGAATCGGTTTTACAGCGGTCGTCAAAAATAATCATTAAAAAAATAAGGCATTTTAAAGGTATCTTTACGGCACAAATTTCAGTTAACAGCGCCGCTAGCGCCGTTGTCTAACGAGTTCATACATATGTAGAAATGCCGTTCAGACCATAAAGGTTATGCAAATTATATTAACAAATTTTATGGAGAGTTATTATGTAGGTATTAGGGTAAAATATATGCCTCTGACGCTGTTCTATGCCGAAAATATCGAGTTACATAAGTGCAAATTTAGCTATGGATGTGTCTATTCATAAATGTTCATGCTTTTGTTTAAAATATGTATGAAAATGTATTACGTGAAAGGCATTTTTATATCTGTACAGAAATATGATACAAAGGCAGCTTTTGAAACTGCCCTTCACGTTATCAAATACGATGTTTTTTCATGTTCTTTCTTGGTGTTAAGCCGCCGCGCCGCTCTTCGAAAAATATCAATTTAAAAAAGTGCAAATTAGTGATGGATGTGTCGATTTTATAAATGTTTATGCTTTTATGTTTAAAATGTGTATGAAAATGTATTACGAATAGGGTATTTTTATTTCTGTGCAGAAATATGATAAAAAGGCAGCTTTTGAAACTCCCCTTCAAGTTATCGACTACGATGTTTTTTTCAAGTTCGTTCTTGTATGCCGCCGCCTGCCGCTCTTCCGAAAATATCGATTTAAAAAAAGTGCAAATTAGCGATCGATGCGTCGATTTTATAAATGTTTAAAATGTGTATGAAAATGTATTACGAATAGGGTATTTTTATTTTGTGCAGAAATATGATAAAAAGGCAGCTTTTGAAACTCCCCTTCAAGTTATCGACTACGATGTTTTTTTCAAGTTCGTTCATGTATACCGCCGTCTGGCGCTCTTCCGAAAATACAGAGTTAAAAAAAAGTGCAAATTTAGCGATCGATGTGTCGATTTTTCAAATGTTTATGCTTTTATGTTTAAAATGTGTATGGAAATATATTGCGTAAAGGTATTTTCATTTTTGTACAGAAATAAGATACAAATTAAGGCAGCCTTTGTAACTACGCTCCACGTTGTCAGGGGATGGTTTTTCATGTTCGTTCTTGTCCGCCAGTTCCGAAAAATGCATTGAGTTATTTTATTAATTATGCATCTTTTCCATAAATCCTTTAAAAAGTTATACATTATTTCACTGTATCCAAGAATATTGTATGTATTCTCATATTAGTGTATTTTAAAATACTACGGGAAACTTAAGCCCGTATTCCGCGGAGCGGCCAATGTTGTGGTTAGAAATCAGCTGATGAATAAGAGTCTGTTTCACCATAACGCAATTCTGAGCGAATCCTCTTGCTTCTAGTTAGCATAAACGAACATCTATATACTTGACTTATATGAGACAAAGTTATTTTTCCATATACAGCGTGTTTTTAGGCGGAAATATTTATTGAATATGTCTCGTTGTGAATGTGAACTACTATTTTTTTCGTTAACAGATTACGTTGGCGGCATGTTTATTGCGTAAAAAATTACGTGATTCCGTTCGCAATACGTAATCCTTTATATCATCGTAATACGAACTTTACGTTATTTATCTTATATCAGCGTGAAACCAACAGTAAAATGTGTTCTTTCAAGCACAGTAGTTTTGATTAAAATGATTTTATCCCAATTTTATCTACCGTTGTGTGTGATGGCAGACGTTTACTGCATTTTATCCTTGTTGCCGATGTACGATAATAGTCATTAGCAGCTTGAACAGTTTTCTCAGCTTCAGTTATAACTAGGTTTAAATTTAACGGTATACTTCCCAATTGATCTTTAATCTATATTGATCTCTGATCTATAGCGAATAAAGTTATTACATTAAGATATCTCAGTTCTATTCTATACATAACGCCATTTATAACAAATACGGTAATGTTGCACTGTAGTACGATGATCGAAATACAAGCCAGACAGATGTTATCCAGTTCGGTTGTACTTAGAAAAAAAAAAAAAAGTTTCTCGTTCGGTTGTTCATGGCTGTACACGTTCACGCAACAAGTATAACGTTAAAACCATACTTTCATCATTCTCTTTTGCTGTTATTGAACTTATGTAACTAGAAGATGGATAAAGTTAGGCCATTGTAATTTGATCTCTCATAAAATCGAACTATCGTAAGACAAATGATCGTAACCTGAACACTACAGCTACCTGTACACTGTATAAACTTTATTATATCTTTACATACTCTAGACACCCACATGTACTGTACAGTAAATTCTATAGTACTATACTGCATAAATATAATTTTACTTATTGCGCCGTTGTGGGATTACGGCGCCTTTGACTGGTCTAGAGTTTCGAAAGATGGTGTGCGGCGGCCGTAGGCTTTAAAATCGCTCAGCGTCGAAAATCGCTTGGCGTCGGTGGCCAGGAACGGAACCCCTGCCGCTAACCGAGGGCCGCCTATATATATATATATATATATATATATATATATATATATATATATATATATAGGACTGGTAAATATGTTCTGTTACAACAGAATTCCATCTAATAAAAAGAGCCCATAAAAACACCAAAATATAGAGAGAAAAGTACTATGTTTCAGAGACTGCTGTCTCTCTCTTCAGGTATATGAATGAGAAAGGTTTACAGAAAAGGTGGTATTTATACCAAGAGATCCTTCCACAGGTAAGCCAATTTAGGTCACCCCCGCTGATAATCTTCCTTTAATCTTCTTCAGCGTTGGTTGAATGAAAACTTCGTCCATCACATCTGAAATCCACGCTCCTTTTGAGATGTTCATTACCTGCCTCTCTTTTATTAAGGCCGATTCCATCATTTGACTCTTGTACCAGCAGTTGCTGCTATAAATTATACATGACAAATTCCAGTTTATTCTATGGTTATGTTCATTTATATGGTTGAAAATAGCTGAGTTCTGTTGTCCATACCTAACTGACTGTTTGTGTTGTATTAATCTCTGGGGAAGTGATTTGTAAATCCGATTTAAGATTGGTCACAGTCCTGGCATGGGATCTCATAAACCCCAGTGTCTTTGGGCGATGTCTTTTGTTGGACGTTAATCAGGGATTTAGCTAAGGTGTTCGGGTAAGTAAATGCAAAAGGGTTAGATTTTCCAAGGGTCTGAGTCACCTTTGTAATCATGTCCAGGTGGGGAATTTTTATTTTGTTGTTGGGTGTATCTCTGGTCTTGTCTTTCGGGGGTCGGTAGAAAATTATGTTTGCTTTGTGAATTGCTTTCTCAATTATATGGTCAGGATACTTTAAAGACGAAAGTTGCTTACGAATTAGTTCAAATTCTTTTTCCAGGAAATCTGGGGAACAAATTCATAAGGCTCTTAAGAACAGATTGCTGGCTACACCTATCTTGATAGCAATGTCATGATAGCTAAAGTAGTGAATGTATGAAAGTGAGAACGTTGGTTTTCTGTATATGGTAAATTTGTATTCTGTTGTGTCTCTGATTATTTAAAACATCAAGAAAAGGAATTTTGTTGTCTGTTTCCCATTCGACTTTAAATTTGATGCTGGGCACTAATACGTTTAATTTTGAAAGGAATTCATTAAAATTGCCCCACCTATTATCCCAAAATGTTAGAATATCACCAACATATCTCATCCAAAGCATGTTTTGGGGTTTTATTGCATTTATTACTGTAGTTTCAAAGTATTACATGTACAGATTGGCTAAAACAGGGCTTAAAGGACTACCCATACTACACCCAAATTTTTGCTTGTAGAATGATTCCCCGAATGAAAAGACGTTATTAGATGCACATAATTCAACTAACTTTATTATTTTGTCAAGCGCTAATGGGAAATGATCTGAATAGGGGGATAATTTTTCCCTCAAAAACTGAAGAATGTCCTGTACTGGTACTTTTGTGAATAGGAAATCTACATCAAGGCTTAGAAGTTTTATGTTGTGAAGTGGTATATGTGCTTCTCTGAATTTGTGACAAAAATCTTCCGAATGTTTAATGTGACTGGGAGAAAAAGTGCCTAAAAAAGGGGAAAGGAGGCCAGCTAACCATTTAGAAATTTTGTAACTGTTGTAGTATTTCATTGTTTATAGGTCAATTTAGCTTTATTATGAAATTTACTGGGGTGTTTTTGGAGGGCTTGGAACGGATTAGCCATTTTACATGTAAAATGTGGTCCAAGATACGTAAACCTCATGAAACAAGGATAAGTAATTTTTGTGGCCATAATGCACCGAGCTCCAGTTATCAGCACCAATAATAAAGTTATGATGCTGATACATATCTAACAGAGGCACCATTAACTGATTATCGCCGCCATGAACCACCAAGCTTCAGTTAATGGTGACTTTCGTTTATCATCAAGCCAGTCAGAATGGAACCCCCACCCATTACCAAGGATGGCCTGTATTAGGTATGCGTCGGCACCAATACAGGCAGTCCCCGGGCTACGAAGGGTTCGGCTTACGATGTTTCGAGGTTAAGACACTTTTCAATTATATTCATCAAAAATTATTTCCAGGGATACGACGCCTACAACGCTCATCTGGCACAAGAAATATGACACCAAAAATGCAAAATAATCAATATTTGAAGGTTGTTTTGATGAAAAATGCAATAAGAATGCAGTCTAGTACATAGTTTTTATTGCACCCAAAGCATTAAAAGTAAGGTCTTTTTAGGATTTTTGATGACGTTCTGGCTGATAACGAGCGACTGCCTGTACAGTGAACTCCCCCTATTCGCGGACTCCAGATTTGCAGACTCACGTATTCGCGGATTTCTCTCTTGATCATATGGCCCCTTTATTCACACAAAACTCGCCTATTTGTAGTATTTTTCTTTGAGAAATATCCATAATTTCATCATAAAATGCACTTTTTGTGATAAAACTATTTGAAAAACCAAGTACTAACATTTTTCGTGGGTTTGTCTTGAGTTTTAACTATAAAATTAGTCAGTTTTAAGTTTTTTTATTATAGGGGTTTCAACTATTCGTTGGTTCTAGCTATTCCCAGGGGGTCTGGTACCCATCCCCGCAAACACGGGGGACACTGTATACATATACATACAGGCAGTCCCTGATTATCGGTGATCTGGTTTGACAGCACTTTTCTAACCCCGAAAATTGACTTTTTTTGTTCCTGAAATGAGCTGATTTCCAGTTATTGGTACCAATAATAGAGTATTTGCACCAATACATACCTAATACAGGCAGTCCCTTGTTAATGGCATGGGATCTATCACCAATGTGGGGACGATAAACAAAAATCGGCAATAATAGCGCCGAGCCTCAGTTATTGGCGCCAATGACAGAGGCTCAGTTCTGCCGATAAGTGGAGGTCGGCACAGAAAATTAGGTTGTGATTGTCACTAAACAGGTCCCATAAAACCAGATCACCAATAAGTGGGGACTGGGAGGAACTCCTCTTGGTACCTTGGAAGCAGAACTAGCAGGTCAGGCAAAAGGCTAAGTCTTCCGGTATTCATTTTCAATTAGGAGTGAAAAATTTTTGTTGAACCCCTTGTGTATTAGAAAAATATGGAGTGAAGATGAAACTATAAAGTTTGTCCCAAAATATTATCCTGATTCATTGCAATAGCCCATGGGTCAGGTTGCGATTGAGCAGAAAATCTACAGACTTCTGTTGTAGTACCTGGCAGTAAACAGAAAGATGATAAGGGAGTCTTCAAGACAAGCAATCTCTCCGTGAAAGACTGAATGAAGGAAGCCCTCTGTCCCATCACTCGAATCCAGAGACTGAGTCTGCCTGCCAATACATTCCATATGGAAGCGTGTTTGGCTAATAGAGGTATTGAGTGTACTACAGTTACACTTGAGCGCCTGCAAAGTCAACCGAAACAGGAGGGAAATGAGGCCCTCTTGTTTAGTGATAAATGCCACTGTGGTGCTGTTGCTCAACAACACCAAGGGTTTCTCAAAAACCAAATCCTGAAACTCTCGAAAGGCCTGAAAAGCTGCCTTGGGTTCCAGGATGTTGATGAGACGGTACTTATTGTCTCGGTCGCACATCTTGAAGATAACTTTTCTCTAGGTATGCGCCTATTACGCAGTCGGTGCATCTGATAAAGAGCATGTCGTAAGGAGAATATGCAGGCATATTCAAAGGCTCCTGTTAATCGAGCACCAGCCTAATTCCTTCCTCATCATTTGAAAGAGAAAAAATAATTAAGGCTGGAAGCAGGCCTCATTCAATCTCTAGTGAAGAGAACAAAGTTGAAACTGCCCTAAGAGGAAGCTTCTATGGCGACAACAGGACACCGAAGATGATTAGCTCTAGCCCAATTGGTTGTTACCAAACGGGACCACAGGAGAGGAGACAGCTCAGAAATGCAATGAAAGATGGCCGAGAACAGAAGAAAGTAGGTTCCTCTCCTGAAGGATACCTACTACCGGGTCTTGGCTATGTCAATATCTAGTCCAGAGACTCGACAAACAACCCTTCTTCAAAGCACCAGCAGTAGGAGAATGCCTGTTACAAGCTTTCTTTCCTTCCTTCCTTCTGCCCTCTTCGCAATTGGAAAAAAGGTTGAAAGAGACACACGTGTGTGTACTTTCTCAGAAGAGAAAGAAGAAGGCTGGCTATTTCCATAATTGTCCTTCAAAGCCTGAGACTTCTTAGGGGTCGAGGAAGAGCTGACTCTAGGAATACAAAGACCGAAGGGTTTTTCCATTGTCGGAGGACAATGCAGACGTCCTGGCATGATCCTTGACTACCACAGTATTCACCACTCTCTGAAAGAGTTTGGCAGAACCGAATAATGGTCCGTTCCTAAGGGTCAAGACAACCTCGGGACTTACAAAACTGGAGATCCAAATTAGAACAATGTTCCTTTCTTAGCATCAAAATTGCCCACAGGTTGCTGTCTGGTGCTGGGTAGGGAAGAAACACCTCACCCCGACCAGTCTCCAGAAGGTAGAGTCCTCTCCAGGAATGTTTGCATCTGAGGAGACAAAACCTTGAAGGAGTGAAGGATCAAAGATCTCATAGGGGACTGCCTGGAGGGAAACCACAGCGGTGTCTTCCAGGCTTGCTGTGTCTCTTGTGATAAGGGATATCCTTCAAGGCAAGAAGAAAGTGTGAGACCTGAGTCCAAGTGAATCAGAGACAGGACAATCTGCAGTTGGTACAAGACCCCTCCGAGGTAAAGAAGAATCGCTCCTGTCATGGTAGCAAAGGGGAAGAGAGCTTGATTGGGCATCTCGACAAACCGTGATGGAACTCCTTATCCTGAGAAAAGTATTCATCTAGTCGAGAACACCTTCACAAGCAAGGAATGTGGCGCCCCTAAGAAAAATGGTCTCTCCTGGAAGAACAAAGGCCTTGAGCAGTGAAGACTAATCACTGGGGAAGCCGCAGTCCTATCCCCCAGATCAATGTGCTGACGAATCAGCGAAAAGATCTCTGTTAAATGAAAATCGTGGGTATTAGTATCCCAAAGAAAAAACCCTTGAAGCTTACGGGGCACTAAACTCCTAATTTTCTCTCCTTGATAGGACCCAAGGAAGCTTTCCTTGACTACTCTGGTGTACGAGATGATCCGAGGATCGATCTCCAGATACCAACCCTTGTAGCTGAATTCCGAATAAGAGAAAAATTCATTGAAATTTTCTCTGTTCACCTTGCACCTCTCGGAACAACCAAGAGGGTCAAACGAACAGGTTAGGAGAAAAGGCATGCCTACCTGTCCTGCTAGAACCAGCAGGAGGGGTAGACCGTGAGTTGTCATCAACATGAGGAGACCGGAAAGTTCACTCGAACAAAGCCGAGCCAGCCGAACTAATCATGTGAAAGTGACCAGGGGCCTAGCGTGGCAAGTAAGACTAGCCGAGACAAGAGAGCCAAGCCTAACTGAGCTGAATGTGTGAACACAACCAGGGTCCTGGCTTGGCATGCAAGTCAAGCCACGAAGAGAGGGCTGAGCAGAGCCGAGTCGATTGTGCAAATGCGAGCGGGGCCTGGGTGAGCAGTACTCGTCTGCTAAGAACTACAGTGGTCCCCCCATATTCGCGGGGGATGTGTACCAGACCCCTCTGGAATAGTTAGAACCCGCGAATGTACAGAACCCCTATAAAAACGCTAAAAACAGCCTATTTTGCTAGTTAAAACTCAAGAAAAACCACTAAAAATTTTCATACTTAGTTTTTTAATAGTTTTATCACAAAAAGTGCATTTTATGATGAAATTGATCATACAAACCCGGAATTTGTGGATATTTCTCATAGAAAAATACCGCGAATGGGTGAATTTTCCGTGAATAATGCAGGGAAACGTTCCTGAGAGAAATCCGCGCATGTGTGAGTCCGCGAATCTGGAGAACACGAATACGGGGGGCCCACTGTACTACTTCCCTCCCTAAACGCTCTAGTCTCCTTCAAGGCCAAAGCCCCTCGAGAAGACAGCTTAAAGGGGGATTCTGTGTCTGTTATTCTGCATATTTGGACACTAAGGCCCAAGACATAAAGGATGGGACCTGACCAAGCAGCGCTGGCAGATGGTGTCGAAACACACACATGTCTCAGCATCTACTTTTGTTCTGTGCCTAAACAAGACCGAAGAGCTAACTCTCTGACACTGGTTTGGAAAGTGTCCGATATTCTGCAGAATCCCTGGCACTCAAAAAACTAGTGCTCGTAATTCCAAGGAATCTGAGTGCTTGGCGAATACACCGAATCTTGTAAAAATGATCATCATGAGTGGTCTCCTCTTGGCTTCAAAGAAACTGAGAAGGGACAGGCACAGTACCAGTCTTAGATGGAGATTTTTAAAACTGGGACCGAGAGTGTGGCCACAAGAGGTCATGCCCTCGAGACCCCTGAAACACGAGATTCCAGAGGAAAATGCAAATCGGCTCCCACTCTAAAAGTGGGAAGAGCCAATGAGAGAACCCTGCCTCCCCGAAGAGAGGCAGTCCCATAGATGTTCCATAAGACTTCTGAAGTAAATCTCCACCCTACTTCCCCAGGTGCTTGGTTAAAGACTGAGGCACCAGATGGGGCTCTGGCCAAGTACTGGTGTAGTATTGGCAGGGAGAGCTGAGACACCTGCATGTCCTGGCTCTTTCTCTCACCCTGTGCCTGAACTGGGAAGGTGAGAGGTCTCTCCAGCACCAGTTCAGGATGCTTGAGATTCTGTAGAAACTTGAGTGCTCAGAGTATCTCACCTAGGCCAAGATCCCCAACACAGCACCAGTCTTAGGAGCAAACTTCTTAGAAGTGGCAAAGGGAGTGCAAACTGAAGTCTGCACAGCTGATGGCTCCTGAAAATGCAAGACTCTGTGAGGTATGCAATTTGTTTCCCAAGCCCGAAGGCCAGGATGAGCCAAACAGAGAATCCACTGCCTCCTCGAAAGGAGGCAGCCCCTTAGAAGCCCTGTGAAGGGACTTCTTAGGTGGAGGAGGGTGAGAAGCTGCCTTATTCTTCCTCGACCAATGAGCCTTGGAAGAAAAAGGGGAGAAGGCAGCAGAGGATGCAGATGTGGATAAGTTTGAAGGTGTTCATCTCATAGGACTTCTTCCTCATACTCCTCTCTGACATTTTCTCCAGGGTGAAAGTCAGGAAGCGCAATTACCGCCAGCAGTTAGGGCAAGAAGCACAACAGGAGTGGCCTGAGTGACATAAACATCAGGAGTAGCAACAGGAGCAACAAGGGCACCTGCAGCTGCAGCTGGAGAACATATAGGAGCGGCCTGACTGGTAAGAGCTACAGGAACGTCAACAACAGCAACAGGAGCAATTAGGGCAGGTGGGGCAGGAGGCACAGCGGGAACTGCCCAGTGACTGGTCGCCAAGAAAACAGGAGCAATCAAGATAGGAGGCATAGCAGGAGTAGACAGCCATAGTTACAACAAGACAGTGCCACAGCATACAGGAGTGCCAAAGTTGAAAATCCTAAAGGGAAAAAACCAACAATGACAAGCCAGCCATCTACTGCTGCGTCTGCGATGCTCACCATATACCTGAAGAAAAAAGCAAATATGAATGGTAGAGAAGGACTCCTCTCGCTCCGAGGGTGATTGCCCTATGGAGTGGGAGGAGGCCCTTGTGAAGAAGTTGGCTGACTGGGCCCCCACCCCTGCAATCTTAGCCTGACAAGCGAGCAAAGAGGGCAAAGGAAAGATCTCGCCTGAAGGAGAGAATGTTAATTCTTATTTTTGTTTAAATATTGCAATTTGCATTAAGAGCATCCTCATAACTGCTGCAAGAACTCCACATTTCCCACTGACATCCTTCTCTGGGATTTTTAAATTCGTATTTCTGATATTTTTCCATATTTCAAATGTCATTCATTTACTTTCATAATGAAAATCAATAGGTATTTGACAAATATGAAGAATAAACAAATTCTTCATCTTGGTCTCATGGTTTGTTTTAATGATTAAGGTAGGCCCATACTTTTTACTCAAAGGCTTTAAATCCACAGAGGGCAAATTGGTTCCTCAAATTAAACTGGGTTAGAAGTGTCTTTACAAGAGTCAGGAGTCATTAACAGCATTAAGGAATCATCATCGAGTCCTAGAGTATGTGAGTAGCTACATTTACAGCACAGGGAAAAACTGTCTGAAAATCTCAAAAAGTCTCCAATAGTTTACGGAGTTCATTCCTCCATAAATGGCACCAGTAAGAGCCACACTGTGTCAGCTCCTTACCCTACCCCTGAAAGGATGGCACAATGATTAAGGTGGTTCAAAGATAGGCCACCCCCTCTTGATGGAGTAGAACACAATCATCTCAACTCTAATCAACTTGGAGAGCAAATTGGACAGAATGCTGAGAATACCATCCCCAAAAAGGAGCCACCCTGAAATCCACAGACTAGTTCTGAAAGAAAATCCTCTCCCTGAGATATTAATAGGACTACCATCTTGATACCTCTCATATCCAACCATTGTCAGGTGGTTGCTGAAATCAAGACAGTGAAGAGGAGGCTGAAGTGGTTGGACAGTTATATAAATATAAATATCTACATTGAACCCACAGACTTTAACAAGGCATTCCTTGACTGAGGGCAAACCCAGTCAGTTTTGTCAGTCACCCCAAGTTTGAGACTTACTTTCTACACTAAATATTTTTTGTTAATTTCTCTTGCAATTATTATGAATGACTTGACAATTTATAATGCTAGACTAGAACATCAAAATGAAGTAGAAAATAAATATGAATATAAGGATGAATTTAATTACATATCGACAAACCCCACACAACCAATTAAAATAGATATTCAACCTAACCATGATTGATTTACTAAGTATGTATAGTCCAAGCCTTAAGAAAACAAACTGCTTAGCAAACCAAAATTATGCTTTGGTGGTTACTGTAATTACCTTGTGCTGTTTATCCTCTGGTTTCTCTGGAACTGTAAGGAGATAGCGGCATATTTCTCCAATGTACTGTGCAGCCTACAGGAATAATGAATAAAGTATTTCAATCATACATAGCTTGGCAAACATATTCTATATTCATTAAAATAAAAATTTCCCAAATAAATATTTTCACACAATACAGTACAAAATATTGAAAACTTAACAAAATTATTCACTTGTTATCTAATGCTGAATTCTAACATGCTGAGTTTTCAAGCAATAGATGAAATTAAATTGAGTGACTCAAGAAATAAGTGAGAACATTTTACATCACCGTACAATCTTGACATAAGCAACATGCAATAAAATTACTAGATGCAAAGCCAATAACATATGTACTGTGCAACAAAACACCACTTAAGCAACACCAAAGAGGTTAATCTACGGCAAATATTTTACTGCAACGACGACAATAGAGTTACATGAATTACATAGGAAAAATAAAATTTTCATACACTGGTTTTACCTTCTGGATTTATAATAAGCTTAGGAAAAGAGCTTATCAATTCTTGACACCTCGGCATGAAGCAAAAAGAGTAAACACAAAACTAAACCAAGAAGCTACAAACTTTGCAAATTTAAAAAAATAATTCACTGCAACAAACATCTTTACTAAGCTCAGAAATAATAAAAATGATGTGATGAACATGAAATTTTAAAGGAAAATCATAGATATTTTTTGGAAACAGGAAAAATATAATAATTAGGTTTGGGGAGTTTGTTTTATACCTAAATTGTGTAGAAATGTTTGATCTTTCACGTGAAAGCAATAATTTTGCTATAAATATGTTTGCTAATGAGTTGTAATTGATTAAAATATGCTAATATTTTACGGAGTGCAATTTTCAGATTTTCCAACCTACTTATGTTGATGTTTTGTATCGTAGCTAAGTAAGCTAGCAGCCTCAGGTTTGCATTTTCTTCAAGATTCATCATCTGTTGACCCAATAGCGTCAACTAGGTTTTTTGTGAATTTTTCCCGAAAATAACTTACATAAGTGCACTTACGGAAAAAAATTTATTGACGCGCTACGTGTCATCAGATCACGAGAGGGTTAACAATGCATTTACGTATGTCTTTTTACTTAAAGCATTTATGCATTTATGTCTCGGCCTAGGCATCTACATATGCAGCTATGTTCTATCATTTGGAAAAGGCAAGATTCTCATTTGAAGTATCACTCTCATGTAAAGCAGAAGAATGTTTCCTAGATCTTTCTGATTCAGAATGGAAGTTTCAGTGACTATCCACTTCATATCAGGGACCAGTGACCTCTCTCCGAAGGAAAGACTCTTTGTCTGTTAGTTGGTAAATAAATACTAAAAATAATTATGGGAATTATCGTACCAAATACTGATTGATACATAAAATCAGTACTGCTAAGATTTTAAATTGTTTGGCAAAGCTCACCGTAATGAAAAAGTACTTTTGTATAAGGCAAATATCATGACAATTTTCACAACACCTGTGAAATCACTACCGACAGAGTAATCCCTGTTGGAGTAAATCCGCGTGAATGTGTTCCTTTAAGATTGAAAAGAACCCTAATATTACGGTAAGCATAACTAGGGAACTGTGTTACCATAAAATCATTAGTTGACTGTAAAATACTGCAAAGAAAATACCAACCTTTAGTAAACACCAAATCTCGCTAGTCAAGCACGACTGGGAACTATGATCACTATCAACTATGAACTATGACCTGTTTCATCAATGTTACAATGACATGATTTACCCTTTCAGTAACCTCAAATTATCTATCAATGTTCAAAAGGTCATTGTATAATAAGTTTCAATCTCAAAATTGTTTAATATTATTCCCCTAATGCTAATTATCACTTTGTCAAACAAGACAACACAGCATGGCAATTACTACAGTGATGATGATGTCTTTAAAATGCAATCAGTTGCTGATTTTAACACTTAATGGATGAATACCCTCATATGAGTAGCAATAGCAGGTTTTGAGTGATGGACGGATACACTCCTGCAAGCATCAATATTAGTACATACCATACAATTTCGCTAGATCAAGCAGCAGAGAGTTTCTATTACTTCAACGGGCTATAAATGACTTTTGGCAACTGAACTCTCAGGTCCCTTTAGCCAGATGTGCATCTCATGAGGTTAGTTGTGTTTGGACTTCAAGGGGAATGTTATACTCTTTTTTTCTTCCATGACATATCTTTATTTATTTGCTCATAAATACACCCAGGGGTTGCTATAGGTTGTAGTTCTTATATTTTATAATAGTATATGTCAGTTATAACTGTCATTTTGCAATGAAAAGTGCAAAGAAATATTAGAAAAAACAGGAAAAAAGACAAAAATATTAGAAAAACATGTATGCCTCTAAATATTTCATCAATATTTTACCAGAATGCAAATGACACCTGATCACTATGTTCATAAATTAATTATAATACAATAATAATGTCACACTAATGCATGACATATAATTGCATACAGTATGTACTACTAGTGTTTTATTAAAATTAACATTAGTCTTCAACTGTATTATTTGATTTTTCAAATTGATATCTGTACAATCGTCTGTCTCTCTCTCTCTTACTACAACTGTATTATTTGACTTTTCTAAACTGATATCTGTAGGTGTTACAACCCAACTGTGGCCAATAGTTTCTCTCTCTCGCACGTGCGCGCATACACACACACGTGTAGGTTCAAAGAAACAAAAGCAGCAGACTTTTTAGGGTTTTGTTTTTAGGGTTTTGCTGAAAACAAAAGCCAGAAAAATTTGAAGTGCCAGTAAACATTGAGAGGTGGCAGGAGATCAGAATTTGACAGTGCGCTTATTAAGTGGTACAAGCTCTGACTAGAGAAGGCCTAAACATTTCCCGGGAGATGCTTACGGGGCAGGCAAGAATTTTCATGAGTTAAACCTAACAAATGGCTGTGACTATTCATAAGCTTTATTCTACTTTTGATAACAGCAATATATACGTATGTGGAATGAGCTGG
Source organism: Macrobrachium nipponense (assembly GCF_015104395.2). NCBI lineage: Eukaryota > Metazoa > Arthropoda > Malacostraca > Decapoda > Palaemonidae > Macrobrachium > Macrobrachium nipponense. The sequence continues at coordinate 57,192,569 of NC_061108.1, read as the reverse complement.
CAAGACTATGTTTACATAGGAATATTTTAGGGGGGATTTTGGTCATCCAGCATTTTCTGCTGTTCGGCAGTGGCCTAATCCCAAGGGCGTCATATTAAAGAGGTCACACTGCAGCAAAATTTTATGAGAAAAAATACTGAAGATATTGTTCAAACAACAGGTAGGGTAGGCATGGCAATAACTATTTGTCATTAATTGATTCTAAGGGACCCAGATAGCATACTCAGGTGAAAAAGGAGACATTTCTTCCTCAGATGTCTGAAGACAACTGCCATTGAAGATACAAGTTCACATATAGTAATGGATGTATATGAGAACAAATTAACTTACCCATAAAACTGTTTACCTCTGTTGAAATATTAACAGATGGCTGATGATCTACCATAGCTTGCCCAAAAATAATTAATCAAGAAATATTGCCTCCATTTATTTAAAAAACAATGTTGGAAAATGTGGAAATTTAATTTTTTAAAAACTAAAACAATGAATTGAAATGCAGTCGTAAAAAAGTCAAATACAAAATTAGAATGGGAAATAAAGAAAAATTTAAGGATTTTGCTAAGAACAAAACTGCAAAGTTATATGCAGACTTCAGTGTTACAGAAATTGTACTGCATGAGGAAAAGTAGATAAAATGAATGGATGAGGTTTGCAATTACCAGATGCTGAACATTCCTTTAGTAATGCTTATAGTATTGCACAGTACTTCCCCTAAGGGACAGTAAGCACACACAGCTATGGTAACATTAATAATACATACAACACTTTAAGAATAAGGATCCAGTAAAATCTGCTATCATTACCGACCTTGTTATAAACTATTTCTCATGTGTTTTAAATCTAATTTTTATGAGTCATTTTTATCAACCTCCTTGATATCAAGAAATGGCTTCTTAATTGAAGAGGCAGTTAATATTCACCTTTGCTTACAATCTGGAGTAAAATAAACTTCGAGTAAAATAAACTTCAACATGCAAAGTAGGATCCCACTTAGTGTATTCTTACTTATTTTTTTCCAATACATTTGAAAAGTAAATTTACCAATAGTGTGTGATGACCTTCACTGTCTATCTTTTTTTGGACTATCACATCCTTTCCCCTGTTTGCTTTCCAAACCAATGTTGATAATCATCACTGACAACCTAGATGAAGTTTGTCAACTAGTCTAATGAGAGAAATGTTCATTTTAAAACAAGCAATATCTAGTAAAGTTTTATGCATAATGTACCACCAAAAGAATGTAAGTGTCTACCAATAACACAAACAATTTCTTACTATATGAAGTTATGAAATTCTCATTACAAATTGCCAAAGGTCTAAGTATGATTATGTATTGTTATATAATGCATATATATTTGTAATCTGATTTACTAATCCTAAAAAAAGTTTTATCATTAAAGAAGGCAAGTTACTATCAGTGTATCAGTAACATATTCTAATGTCATAAAAAACTTTAGCCAGCAATTACCTACTTTCTTTGGAATATGGATTAAGAAAATTAACTAGATTAGTGTTTCTACAGGAAAGTTTTCCTTTTCTTACTGACGACAGTTTATTCATTATGTACTTCTAAGAACATCAAATCATTCTTCAGCAAAGCTTACTTTTCATTAATTGTTAAATAGCAAACAAAGATGTTATCTCTTTGGTCACCTATAATAGTTCTATAATATAAAGGCTTAATGCTTTTTAAGGGTCTTTTCACCCTGTACCCAAGATTCAAAAGTAAAGGGATTTGACCCTGAACTGTAAGTATTAAAAAAAAAAAGAAGCATTCCCAACATGAAGGGTTTGGTAACAACTACTCCTTTTCATGATAATTATGTAATGGAAAGTTTACAATTAACACTGAATCTTCAATCTTCAAATATATGTACATTTTCATTGTCATATATGTATATGTATGTACTGTATACAACCAATAATTCAAATGCATACCAAATATCTTCAAAGCAAGACATACTAAAGGATACATAATAGCTAATTTTGATCCTTATGATCATGATTATCTGTGCCATACAGCATGCAAGCAAACATTCCTGAAATTCAGAATTCTATTCAAAATGATAAATAAAAAGTTCTTATAGGTATAAAAATAAGTACATACCACAAACTAAAAATCTATACCTAGATTTATAAAATAAAAAGAAAAACTCTTGTGCAATAAAATCTTTAGAACTGCAACTAAAACTTTCAGAATTTTGTATTTGGCTAGAGAATTTTCTTTAGGGCTACAAAGCTTACAAAATAAGTTTTATAATACAACCATGCTCTATACAACTCCCTACCGTTGCCTTATACTTCTGGACATCTGACCAATATTTAGATGCAGAAAACTTGTTCCTAATGATTGTAGAACAACCAAAAAGGAGTGCTTGACCAACTCCAAGCATACCTCCCGCAGTATGGTATAGGGGAAGAGGGTCGTAAATCACCTCGTCTGGACTGAGGGCCACAATATAATATACACCAGCAGTCATAAATGAAAACCTACCATGCAGAAAAATAATTTCATTCCAGTTAGAACCTAGAAATTTTCAAATCTATAGTATTCACCTAGTTTGTACTTTTATTATGAAAATAATTCAGAAGCATAACAGTGTTACTCTCCTGTATTATAAGGATAAAAGCCTTACTCTATTCTAAAAATACAAGAACAGTATAATTCAAAATCAGATGCATCTGTAAATATACTTAGCTTAACACACTTCAACACAATGCCTGGGGAAGAGTTTATATGATAAACATTTTTGGTTCAATTCCCAATTCTCATTCGTATTTATTGTATATAAAATTTTTTTGCCTCTGATAAGACCTCCATACCATATAATTAGCAAAAGTCATGGAAGTTCTGTCCTAAATCAAAATAGTAGGAATAAAGACAATAAATATCTAATATGCTACAGAGAGTTTCTTACACAACAGAAAGTGGCAAGAAAGGACAAAAGTGTTCCTTCTTCTGGCCAAAACCCACAGAAAATGATAGAATGAAAGAAAAATAATCAGTCTAGCAATGATTTGAGGAATAAGCAAAAGAAAACAGAAGCAAAAATAGAATTACAAAGATTGCAAGAACAGAGAAAGAACAATCACCAACTCATGTAATGAGAGCATTATAGATTTCCAAAACGTAACTGTGGAATTAGTGGATTGACAGCTGTTACGAAACTGCTGATGGGATGAAAAGTCCTTCTTAACCTTTATGATAAAGTTCTATAGTATACTTTTTACTTCAAGTGCCTCCTTAATAGGAGTTCTTTCCACCTCTACTGGCACCGCACACTTTCTGCCCGAGTTCCCATCTGGTCTCCGTCTTCATTTCAGCCCCTTTTCAGGATTTTCTGTGGCTTCCTACTGGTCTCCTGTTACTTCCTAATCTATAATTTTCTGACTAACTGTTCTTGAACTTTGAAATAATTTTCATACTGTTAAAAACATATCTAAAATTCCCTCAATTGTAATATAATCTTCCCAAGCGAATCCAGCTATGACCCTTCACAAAATATGTACTCTTCATTTTCTATATCAGTAATCATGTCTCTGCTGTACAGTTATTACTGATACATTCTTTTTGCAAGCATCATAAGATTAGCTTTATTTTATTTATATTATTACCAACAGTCTAGCAATCTCCTTCCACATCATCCATGGCGTTTCAGCTCTTTTTACTCTCATTTCTTTATTGCCCCCTTAATATTGCTTTAAGGTATACTGCATCTTCATGGTAATACCTAGACATGTTTTACCTCTTTTAAGAACTGATTTATGGGATTAATTTGTTTCAATGCAAAACTCCATCATTCTAAGACAGCCTTTTCGAAGTAGCCGTTGTTTCCAGAAATGCCCCAGAAGAAAATGTCCCCCTTCCAACTAGATAGGCCCCACAGCTCTTCTACTGGTTGAAACTCATCATCTTGTTCTGCTACTCAGCCAACAACTGCAACCTCATCCCAACTCCCCCCCCCCCCCCCCCCACCCTTTTCACTCAAAAATTTCTTTAGGGATCCATAAGTAATTACTTCCTGAAATCCATAACTAATCTTCTTTCCATTACTATAGTGGTTGTATTTCTATGACTTGCAACACTTTTAAAAATTTTTGTTGTGTGCATATTTTGCCAGTCTGGGCTTCATAAATGAACTTACCTCTTGGCAGCTCTGTCAGTATGTGATTCTCGGATCAGCCGACTGTTCATGTGTTTCTTCAACTTCCCTAGATTCAAACCATATTTTTTTTTCTTTTTTTACTTCTGCATACTGCTTAGCTCACAGCTTGGTAACCTTGAGCCATTGCTTATTTTCATTATACAAACTTTCTTGAATTATTTACAAAATATCCCATAAAAATTATAATATTTGGTTATTGTTTAAGTTCTATTCACGTACTACTTACCTTTCATTTATCAAAAAGTACACTAGCTTCCTCAGTGTAGGTGAGCAGAGGCTCCAATTAAAGGATACCACAGTTTCGCATCCACAACTGAGAATACTCATGGTTTGCAGTGCTTGCAAGGGTCAATATGCACTCTAAATTTGTAATGTGAAACACGTAAAGACTGGACGGCCTCTCCTTGGATGTTTCATAGTACGAAGAGGAACTGTCAGAGGTCCCAAAACTTTTAAGGAGAGTAGGGCTTCATCATCTTTAAGTTCCTCACTGTTGTCAGACAACTTAATCAGGAGAGACAGAATTTGAATACAATAAACTAGCCTTTTGCACTGTCAACTGACAAAAGATGAGCATAACCTTCAGGACTTAGAACCTTCCTGGGAATATGCTATACAAGTTAGAACCTTGCTTTCCTTCCTCTCATCACTAGATTTCCCCTTCCCTTGAAGGTTTTCAACTGCTGTGAACAAGGGCTCATGTAAAGTCGATAGTGCACTGCTTGACACCTGGGAGTAAAGTGCCCACTAATCTGATGCTTCTCAAGATTCCCCTTCATTATAGGCAGTCCCTGCTTATCAGAAGCATCAGTTAATGGCATTTCAATTTTGAGACGCTTGGCTAACAACATCATTAACTTGATTCTTGGCGTTGGTAAGCAAATTATCAGCACCAACAAGCGATTTATCAGCATTGGTACATGGTTTAATGGCATTGGTAAGTGGTTTATTGGCGTTGGTAAGTGGTTTATTGGCGTTGGTAGGTGGTTTATTGGTGCCAGTAATCAGTTTATCGGTGAGGGTAGGCAGTTCATTATTGCCAATCAGTGCTTACGGCATCATAAATGTCCCTTATTACCATAATCACTGTGATGTTCTGATTACAACAATCTTTGGCTAGGGCGCCCAGCCAGGAATGGAACTCCCATCATTAACCAGAGACTGACTACCAGAATCCCTTGCAACCACCATGTCCCATGGACTATGTTGTAGCAATATATCACAAGTCTTCTTCTAGAAAGCTGAAATGGGTTTATATGCCAAGCCCTCTAGCACTACATGCACTTCTCAACATGCATCAAGTAATGGTAATTCTTTTGTGGAATATTCATCCAGTGCCCATTTTCTGAGAAAAGATTAGATCAATCTTTTTCTCCCTCAAGCATGTTTTAGACACATCACAAATCACACAAAAGTTCTGATCACGTGTCACAAGTCATAATCCAGCCTCCTCATCTGGAGAATCAGACCACAGCACTTGATGCTATTCTCAATTAAATATCTTCTAGAATGGAAGACAAAGGATCTAAAGAAAAATCTGATTAACCTTTGGTTGCCCCTTATCTTAACTCTACCTACGGCCTACTCAAGACACTTGTAAGGGGTATCGGGGGCAGACTTCTTAGGCTTCAGCTGGACCTCCTGGTTTAAAGACGCCGGTGAACAACTTCTCAACTTCTCTTTCAAGACCTTCAGTTGTTTTGCCTCCTTTAGAGACAGACAATAAAAAAATTCTATGGAAGTTGTTGATATTTGCCAACTGGAAGGAATGGATAATGATACTCAGCTGATTTGCTGGATGGTCCTTCTGTAGACAACAGAGGGATAATGAACGTGAGAAAACTTGTAGCCTCCCCCGGCAAGCTTCCATCTTAAATGTAAAAATGTTGACTAAATTTGATTGTCATAACAATGATGAAAAATATTTGCATTTCAAACCCTCCACAATCAGCTGACTTCTTCTATCTTTGACTTTTTCTACATGATGGATATAATGGACTCTCATCTCTTTCCCACAGACCTTGTGAGAGAGATCTCATGTTGGTTGGATGTTCTTAATATCTGGGAGGCCATGATTTCCACTGGGAGCACTTGCTCTTCAGGGGCCCTATTTTGCCATCAGATCATGGAAAGAGAGACTTTTCTTACTATATCCCTTGCCTTGTCTAAGAGGTAGAAAGAACTACAAATCTCATGAGAAACTAACCAACAGGTCTTCTTCTGCTCCCCCTTTTCAGTGCTTTTCACTGACCTTGAAGAAAGTGAAATTTACTTTCACCCTTGTTCTTATCTATGCAGTAGTCCCTTTTTATAAACGGTTTTGATTAAACATGGTTTTAAATTTCCCGCCTGCAAGTACAGTGGTCCCCCCGTAATCGCGGGGATGTGTATCAGATCCCACCACAAATAGTTAGAACTCGTGAATACAGGCAGTCCCTGGGTTACGACGGGGGATCTGGTCTTGAGACGCATTGTAAGCTGAAAATCGTCGTAAGCTCGAACATCGTCAAAAACCCAAAGAAAACCTTACTTTTAATGCTTTGGGTGCATTAAAAACTATGTAAACTACATTCGTATTGCATTTTTCATAAAAAAACCTTCAAATATTGAATATCTTCCATTTTTGGAGTCATATTTCTTCTGCCAGATCAGCGTTGTAAGCATCGTAACCCTGGAACATGCGTTGTAAAGCTGGAAATAATTTCTGATAAATAAAAGCATTGTAACATCGGAATGTCGTAAGCCAAATCTGTTGTAAGCTTGGGACTGCCTGTAGTTGGAAACCCTATAAAAATCTTTAAAACCTCCAATTTTGTTTGTTACAACTCAAGAAAAACCCACTCAAAATTTTTATACCTGTTTTTTTTAATAGTTTTATCACTAAAACTGCATTTTATGATAAAATTGATAAAAAGAAAAAAAAAGAGGAATTTGTGGATATTTCTCATAGAAAAATATCGCAAATAGGTGAATTTTCCACGAATAATGGGGGGAAATGTTCCAGAGAGAAATCTGCAAATGCGTGAGGCCACGAATGCGGAGAACGCGAATACGGGTGTCCACTGTGTGTTTTCACTCTACATGTTCCTCAGTCTGTGTGCGTCTGTAGTCCCAGCAGCATCCATAGTTATTCAGCAGTATTTTTAGGAGCTTTGAAGCGGTTAAAAGTTATTAATATGGCTTCAAAACTCCCTTCCAATTTCAAAGAAAACAATCCAGCAAAAACAATAGAAAAAGTTCTTTGTTTAGAAGAAAAGAATTAAATTCTTAAGAAATAAGTGATGGAATGAGTTATGCAGGAATAACTTGTCAGTATGGAATGAATGAATAGAGCGTTCACACAATAAAACACCAAGAAAAGAACATAAAGGATGCTCTGTCTATGTGCATACCAGGATCGGCAAAAATGACGATGCATGTGCCGGACGATAATGCTTTTGTGAAAATGGAAAAAGCCCTAAACTTATGGATTGAAGACCTGAACAGACAACATGTGCCGCTGAATTCCAATTTCATTACTGCAAGAGGTAAGCATCTGTAAGCTCAATTTGCTGGTGATTAAGTGCTACAGACGATCATGTTGAGTTAGACAATAGTGTTGATGATGATGATGATGATGATTACAATGAAGTGATATTGGTAGGCCTAACAGTTGTAGTGTAAGTAGCAAATAAAAATTTGTAGCCAGCAAGGGCTGGTTCAAAAAATTCAAGAAAAATTATGGCCTATATAACGTACAAATGACTGGCGAATTGGCCTCAGCAGACTATGTGGCAGGAGACACGTACCCACGTGAGTTTGCTGAAATCATAAAAGAGAAACTACAGGCCAGAGCAAGTTTTCAATGCAGATAAGACTGGTGTATGGTGGAAAAAATGCCCAAGAGAATACTTATTTCTGGGCTCAGCTCGTGTCGGCCTATGAAAGGATCCTTAATATCATTCTTTCTAGGTAAAATTAATCTAAAATTACCAGAGAAAAACAAAATTAAGAAAATGTCAGTAAAACTGACTCGCTCACTCTTAAAAAGAAGTGTCGGTATGGTAATAGGGGCGAGTGGGAATCACTACCACGAGACATTCACCAATTAGAACTTCCAATCAGAATCCCCTTAAGAGAGAGCTGATACCAACGGGCGATGCAGCCGCTACTACTACTACTAGAGGACGCCACGGACAGCAGCGCCCCTAGCGGACATCCTTAATTATTAGCGCTAGCGTCAAGACGCATTATTTTCTGTGCTGTGCTAATTTCGGGATTTATCCTATTCTTCACCATGGAACGCTCTGCAATTGCAACGGCTAAGTTAAGTAACTCATAAGTAATGTTTTACCACATTTTTATCTTCCGGGTACCAGTATTTTCCTCCTAATAGGTCATATACGGTTTCCCGGTTGTCTCGTGGTGGCGCCATGCTGCCTCGTTAAGAATTCCCGGTCCTCCATACTGGGACTTCTTATACTTATGGGCTTACTATGTTACGTTCATTGTCTTTTACATCGAGTTTTAGCTAGTTTAGCCCCCCTACCATCTCTCTTAGTTTGGTATTTAGGGCTATTACTATTATTCCCGCCCAGCATCCCGGCTCTTGCTCTTCATTGGCTATCGCTGGCTCCGAGTAGGCTTCTGTTTCTTGGAACAGTCTGCCTCCTCCTGGGCTTCTTTCTCTTTTACTAAAAGTGTCTTTTCCATCTTTTCGATGTATATATATATTATATTTAGGGTGTTAGGCTAGCCTAGGTGCATGTTCCTTGTATTGGTACAGCTTGGTTCACGTGGCCCTCCCACGGTTGTGTTGCTCGCGGCCTAGGCCACTTGCGGTCACGTGTTCCATCGCACCTTACCCTGCCCCTGCCCTCCCTACCTGGTATAGGGAGGGGCTGGGGGACCCCTTGGTTGTCATGACAACCTCAGTCGCCTTCTCTCTCCCTCTCTGAGGTGGCCAGGGGTTCCTCCCAGCGGGGGGTATAGGGAGACCACTCATGGAGGTACGGGTCTCCGAGCGGGTAGTCGGTGAGGCGGGGAGGAGTAGGTCCATCCCCCACCCTCTCTCTCTCCCGCCGTGTTACGCCGAGTCCTTCCTCCCCCCTCCCCAGTTGCTCAGCCACCTTACCTCGCTATAACGAAAGGAGCCTTCCGTCGCAGCCGGGGCACCTTTGGTTATAGGTTACTGGCTCCGCCAGCGGGCGGGGTGGGGACTACTAGTGGTCGGTTGCTTGCCTACTATATCCTTACTTCTCTCCCCCGCTACCGGAAGGGAGCTTGCTTCTTACCCGTGCACTCTTCTAGTAGTCGGGTGGGGAAAAGTTTGTTATTATTGTTATTTTAAGGATATACCCTAATTTTACGATGAATTGTTTAATTTTATTATTTATATATCTACCATCCCCGCCATTTTACGTCGTGGTTTCCAATTACCACCACTCCTGGTTGGTTTCTTTTTGTGTCCCCGCCATCAGCGGAGCTATAGCCTAGGACACCCAACCAACCTTGTTACCACACGTATTATGGCGGGGCTCTGGTTTAATCTAACTTTATCGCTCCGGCACCAGCGGAGCAACTGTTAGGCTGTAAGTGTTTTCCTGATACTCATGTATCTTTCCACTTACAGGCTACCAACTGTCAGGTCCTTGGGTGCAACGCGACGTTGTACGACCCCTGCGGCCACGATGAGTGCAGGTCTCACGCCCCTTGTGCCACGTCATTTAATGAGATGATCGTCTGGCACCCAGAAGCCTGCGCCATCTGCTACGACCTAGTCGGTCAGCTGGGAGATGGGGTAAGTCCATTATAGGCTTCCTTATCATTTTACTAACAACTCTTAGTCATAAGTTTGTTATCCCCGTTCCGCCATTAGAAGCTCATCTCGCCCTTTCTTTCAGGCTACTGGTGTGAGGGAGGTCGCCCTCGCCACCCTGAAAGCGTGGGTGGGCGGCTTCGGGAAGAACGCCGCCAAAGGCCAGCCGTACGTCCTGGACAAGAAGCTGGCCGTCCAGATCTTCCCTGCGGGCAAGTCAACTGGGTATGTTGACCCCTTGTCCGCAGCCCCTCTGATAGCCTCCATCCAGCAAGATCTCCAGCAATCCTTTGGGGTCGTAGCTTCCCAGGAGTCGGTCCCGGACGTCGCTGCCCTGGACCTAAACGTCGAGCCCATGGCGGTAGGGGCAGAGGATTTGTTGGTTGAGGTAGGTGTGTCGGGCGCCCAAGGTCTTTCCTTGGGTGCTCCTGGATCTTCTCCTGTCCCTTCTTCGAGCGCTTCTTTCCAAGGCTTTGTGGGATCTGAGATCCCTACCCGCTCTCCCGCTCTCTCTGTACCCCCAAAGGTGAAGGGACAGAGAGAACCGAAGACTCTAGCTAAGACAACTTCTAGGAAGTCGTCTTCGTCTTCTTCGGCTAGGAAGTCTTCGACTTCCTACGCCGACGCGGTGAAAGCCAAGCCGAGTTCTTCTCACTCGAAGAGCTCTAGAAGCAAGGCTTCTAAGGAGAAGGCTCGCGCTCCCGCCGAGCCAATGCCTTCTCCTGCCTCCACCGCTTCCACTCCGGCAACGCCGGTGGGAGGAGCAGGACCTAGCACCTTTGATCCACTGCTTTCTCAGCAGTGGTGATGCAACAGGTGGGCGAGTTGGTTGGCTCGCAAGTCTCCGCCCTGGGGACGAGATTCGAGCAGATGTTCGCACAATTGTCGAGCACTCTGTCTCAATCAGGCCAGTCCATACAAGATCTCTCTAACAGGGTTAGAGAGAATGAGGACCGAGTAGCTGGGCTCTCTCAGGTCCCTCTTCCAGTCTCCCCAGTGCCAAGCACTGGCATTCTTTCCTCCTCCGCCCAGCCATAAACGACTCTCTGCCAGCTTTCTCCATGGAGAATCCATGGAGAGTAGCTGCCTACGCTCCTTTTAAGGATGGGATGATCTCTATCCCGGAGTGTGGAACTCGGAGAATTGAGGACTTCGAGTTTTACCCTCCGGGTCTGACGCAGCCTTTCATCGGTTATGCTAGGCTGACTGTACGGCTCTTACTAGGGTGGGGAAGACAAGATCTCTAGAGAGTCTGTTCTATACAGTACGGATCATGCCCAGCGGGAATGGGTTCACTGCCTTGAGGACTGGGAGTGCACGAACACTAAGCTCCAGGCCTATAAGAGTCCTTTTACTATTTTCGCGACGGAAGAGGAGGCTTCTCTTCCGTTCGCCACGAAAATAGTAGAGAAGACCCTTCAGGCAGTCCTCAAGGATGAGCCCATGCCACAGTTAAGGGAGGCGGAGTCTACTTCTCCGCTCTTCCCGGCTTTCGGAGAATTGTGGGAGAACTTGCCAGCTACGTTCACGCTTGGTAAGCTCAAACCGGACTGCGCCATGGACCAGTTCGGCGAGAAGCTGCCAAGGCTGCCTGATTCCCTGATTCAGGCAGAGTTCGACGCGCGAACCAGGTTTGGCAGGTCCCTCAATTCTCTTGTAATTACGGAAATGGCTGCTCTATCATATGCGACGGAACCGTTGTTTAAGATATTGGCAAAATCCCAGTTTCAGACGGTCCTAACAGATGCTTTCGACTTCTTCCAAGCTAGGAGGAATTGCCGAAAGCACGTTCTGCAGGAGTGTACTATTAGGCACGAGCCTAATAGACTCTTAGCTTCTAGCATGTGGGGAGCGGATCTCTTCCCAGAGTCCGCTGTTAATGAAGTGCACCACGAGGCTGCTAGGCTCAACCAGAGCCTTAGAGCTAGGTGGGGTATTTCGTCAAAGAGGAAACAAGAATCCGTCCCCACTGCTGGTAAGAAACCGAAGAAGGCTGGTAAGAGGTTCCAGCCGTATCAGAAACACCAGCAACAGCAGCAATTTGTGCAGGCCGTCCCGGTTACCCAACAGGGACAACCTGCTAGTTCGAAACAGAACCAGCCCATCCTCCTGTTGTCTCCTCAATCACAGCCGTCGACCTCCTACGCAATCTCGCCGGCCTTTAACCCTACATTTGAGGCTCAAGGCTACAAACAACCGAGAGGTAGGGCGAGAGGTTACTTTCGCCAGCGTGGCGCAGGAAGGCGACAAGGAGCAGGCAGTTCAGAGGAGGGTGTGGTGGTTCACGCCCGCCCATCAACAATGAGGCTCCCCAGGTAGGAGGGAGGCTGTTCCTCTTCCGCCACAGGTGGGGGTTCAGCAATTGGGCACAGAGCATAGTGTCCAAGGGATTGGGTTGGAGTTGGATCAAAGATCCGCCTCCAATCAAATCATTCCACCAAATACCATCAGAGGAATTGACAGATTACGCGGAGGAACTCCTTCAGAAAGGAGCTATTGCGAGAGTCAAGCATCTAAAATTTCAAGGTCGCTTATTCAGCGTGCCAAAGAAAGGCTCAACAAAAAGAAGGGTAATCTTAGACTTGTCAAAGCTAAACTCTTTCTTATTCGTTGCGACAAGTTCAAGATGCTTACCCTCTCGCAAGTAAGGACCTTACTTCCGCGTGGAGCCGTCACATGCTCCATCGATCTTACAGACGCATACTATCATATCCCTATAGCCAGGCACTTCCGCCCATTACCTCAGGATTCAGGCTAGGAAATCAGACGTTCTCATTCAAAGTGATGCCCTTCGGTCTGAATGTAGCCCCAGGGTATTCACGAAAATAGCAGAAGTGGTTGTACAGCAATTGAGAACTCAGGGAATCATGGTAGCAGCATACCTCGACGATTGGTTGATCTGGGCACCAACTGTCGAGGAATGTCTCGAAGCCACCAAAAAGGTAGTTCACTTTCTGGAACATCTGGGGTTCCAGATAAACAAAACGAAATCCAGACTTACCCCGGAGTCTCGTTTTCAGTGGCTGGGAATCCAATGGGATTTGTCTTCCCACAATCTGTCAATTCCAGTGGCCAAACGGAAGGAAATAGCAAAATCTGTCAGGCAATTTCTCAAATGCAAACAAACATCAAGGAGAAACCAGGAGAGAATCCTAGGGTCCCTTCAGTTTGCTTCGGTAACAGATATCCTCCTGAAAGCAAGGCTAAAAGATTTAAATCGAATTTGGCGATCGAGAGCAAACACCAAATCTCGAGCAAGTTGTCAGTAATCCCACAGATCCTCCGCAATCAACTCCGTCCATGGTCAAAAGTAAAGAACTTAGCCAAGAAGGTACCCCTTCAATATCCCCTTCCAGTGTTAACCATTCACACGGATGCCTCCCTGTCCGGGTGGGGGGGATACTCTCAGTTCAAACAGGTTCAGGGGACTTGGTCAGTTCAATTTCGCCAGCTTCACATAAAACGTTCTGGAAGCAATGGCAGTATTTCTTACCTTGAAGAGACTGCTTCCCCCGAAGAAGTCTCATCTAAGGCTAGTTTTGGACAGTGCAGTGGTAGTTCATTGCATCAACAGAGGAGGGTCCAAATCCAAGCATGTGAATCATGTCATGATAGCCATCTTTGCCCTAGCAAACAAACACAAATGGCATCTGTCTGCCACTCACCTGGCAGGGGTAAGAAATGTGATAGCAGACGCTCTGTCCCGGTCAGTTCCTCTGGAATCAGAATGGTCTCTAGACGACGGGTCATTCCAGTGGATAAGCCTGAGAGTCCCAGGTCTCCAAGTGGATCTCTTCGCCTCACAAGCGAACCACAAGCTCCCTTGCTATGTGGCCCCCAACCTGGACCCTCTGGCTTATGCCACGGACGCCCTGTCGTTGGATTGGAATCAGTGGAGGAAAATTTATGTTTTTCCTCCAGTGAATCTTCTCTTGAAAGTCCTAAGCAAACTAAGGTCTTTCAAAGGGATAGTAGCTCTGATTGCACCGGACTGGCCCAAGAGCAACTGGTATCCTCTTCTTCTGGAATTGGGCCTCCGACCTCAACGGATCCCCAATCCCAAGCTATCACAATCAGTACAAATGAGGACTGTGTTCGCTTCCTCAGGAATTCTCCAGACCCTAACTTTATGGACTTCATGAAGTTTGCGGCTAATAAAGATGCTAATATTGATCCACAGAATATTCTCTTCCTAGAATCAGATAAGAGAGAGTCAACCATTAGACAATATGACTCAGCTGTTAAAAAATTAGCATCTTTGTCTTGAAAGAATCGAACACTACAACCATGACAGTTAATCTAGCTATATCCTTTTTCAGATCCTTGTTTGAAAAAGGTTTAGCAGCTAGCACTATTACCACTCATAAATCGGCTTTGAAGAAGATCTTTCATGTAGGTTTTCAGATAGATCTGACTGAATCTTATTTCACGTCTATCCCTAAAGCCTGTGCTAGACTTAGACCTTCTCAAAGGCCTACTGCAGTTTCATGGTTCTTAAATGATGTCCTCAAACTAGCTTCAGATACTGACACTCGTCTTGTACATTCATAATGCTCCTGAGAAAGACATTATTCTTATTAAGCCTAGCTTCAGGAGCTAGAATTTCAGAACTGTCGGCTCTATCCAGGGATGCGGGTCATGTGGAATTCCTCCCATCAGGAGAAGTTCTACTTGCTCCGGATCGTAGCTTTTTAGCCAAAAATGAGGATCCTCTTGCAAGATGGGCCCCTTGGAAAGTTATCCCACTTCCCCAGGATCCTTCTCTCTGCCAGTATCAACTCTTAGAGCCTTTCTATCTCGTACTTCATCAAGATCCTCAGGTGCTCTCTTCATGAGAGAAAAAGGTGGTACTTTGTCAGTAAAAGGTATTAGGCAACAAATCCTTTACTTCATTAAACAAGCCAATCCTGATTCATTCCAAAAGCACATGATATCAGGGGAGTAGCCACCTCAATTAATTACTTTCAACATATGAACTTTGAGGATCTTAAGAAGTATACTGGATGGAAATCCCCGACAGTCTTTAAACGTCATTATCTAAAGTCCTTGGAATCTTTAAAATTTTCAGCAGTAGCAGCGGGAAACATTGTTTCCCCTGATACTGTTTAGTAGTCGTAGTATAGATCCAGGTCTCCTTTCTACCTACATCATCCAACATGCCTCACCCTATCGCCATGCTACTCGGATATCCTAGCCTTAGCCGCTGAATCATATAGTGGATTGTCCCTTATTTTTTTGCTAGGGACATCCACACTTGTACTGATGGTGTACTTCAGTGTACCTACCCTTATTTTTATGCTAGGGTAGGACACAATGTGTTTTGTATATTTTGTAAATATTTTCAAGTAAATTCCTTTTGTTTATATTACACTGCATCAGTTGTAATTACTGTGATTACTGTTTTTTAAGTACTTTAATACTAACGTTCTGTTATTTTACTGCTTAGTATAAGTTAGTTTAAGTACTTAGTTTGTATGCTGTAATTGATTTACTTATATTATATCCATCATTTTACAACTGCTTTTCATTTGTTCCTTTTTTTTTTCCCCATCTTGTCTGTTTCTCTGGTACTCTTTCATAGGCCGACACGAGCTGAGCCCAGAAAAGGGATTTTGACGAAGGAAAAATCTATTTCTGGGTGATTGGCTCGTGTCGCCCTATGAAACCCACCCTATATTGTTTTCCCCCCCCCATGCAGGACAAGATGTTTTTAGATTAAGGATGTCCGCTAGGGGCGCTGCTGTCCGTGGCGTCCTCTAGTAGTAGTAGTAGCGGCTGCATCGCCCGTTGGTATCAGCTCTCTCTTAAGGGGATTCTGATTGGAAGTTCTAATTGGTGAAAAAAAAATTGGGTTTTCTCGTGGTAGTGATTCCCACTCGCCCCTATTACCATACCGACACTTCTTTTTAAGAGTGAGCGAGTCAGTTTTACTGACATTTTCTTAATTTTGTTTTTCTCTGGTAATTTTAGATTAATTTTACCTAGAAAGAATGATATTAAGGATCCTTTCATAGGGCGACACGAGCCAATCACCCAGAAATAGATTTTTCCTTCGTCAAAATCCCTTTTATAAGCAAGACAAAAGTACTACCAGTTTCAAAGCATCTAAATATCAAGTGTCTGCGTTATTGTGTGGCAATGCAGCTGGTCATATGATTAAACCGATACTGTTGTACCGCTCCAAATGCCCGCATGCTTTGAAAAATAGGGACATGAACATGCTGCTAGTGTTTTACTGATCTAGTAAAAAAAGTATGGATGACAACTGCACTGTTTCTTGACTGGTTCCAATTATTTTTTTACGGGAGATGGAAAAATACCTGTCCGATAAAGGAATAGACTTTAAAGTATTGCTCATCATTGATAACTGCCCAGCCCATCCGGAAAACATCAAGTTTGCTCACCCTAATGTTGAGGTTGTATTCCTTCCTAAAGAGTAATCGCTGGGCTAAATTCGCTGAGAAAACATTCACGATGTTAAGGGAGTCTCTCAATAAAAGTGAAATCAGTGTTAGAGATATATGGAAGAAATCTAGCATAACCAACTGCATTTCTTTTATTAAAGAAGCCCATGATGAATTATCTACGAAGTGCGTGAATTCATGCTGGAGAAAATTATGGCCCGATGTTGTGAATGACCTTGAGGGCTTTCTAAGTGTTGTTTCTCAGATCAAGAACATTGTAAAGATGGCTCAGGAAGTTGGTGGTGAGCAATTTGATAATTTACATCCTGATGAGGTGCAAAAAGAACTTTTGGGTCATTCAAATTAAGCCCTTATAGATGACAAACTAAAACAACTCATCAGGGAGGAGGTGAAAATGGAAGAAGATGAAGAATTTAATAAGCCACCTACACTAATACTGGAGACGATTGGAGAAGTGTTAAGAATGACACGGAACATCACTGATAGAATTTTTGAGATCGATCCTTCACTCGAAAGATTTCTCTAGGTCAGTCAGGGGCTCAGAGAAAGTTCATTGGCGCCCTATTACGAGATGCAGAGATCTACAAGGATTCGAGGAAGGAGATCTCATGAACAACAATCGGACACTTCTTCAGTCCTGTCCTCAAAAAAATCAAGTGGTGAGTACATTATTGATCACTCTTCATTTAACTGTTTAATTATTGAATATCAAATTCGTTCTATTACAAGATAAATTTTTGGTCAATTTGATGAATTTAAACAATCAAATATTTCCTGCGCATTAACCGAACAAGGCACAAAGAGCCACATATCTTTTTGTTGCATGTGAATTTTGTGGGGAAATAGTTTTATTTCACCGTTAAGGGGGGTGACTGTATGTATGTGCAAAAAATTCATGAGATTGCAGTGCTGGCTCAATTTTTTACTGTAGATCAATAGAAGGAGCAAGCTATTGTGCCGAGAGAAAGAGAGAGAGAGAGAGAGAGCACCGCAAGCAGTATCGTCTGTAACATATGAGAGCAAGGGATACTGTTCTCGTGCATCAATATTAATTATTTTTAATTTTCACATTATTAATATATAACTTTTTTAAATAAAAACATCTTCTAAAATATTAAGATTTTCATTAGTCAAAGTAATCTATTTCCATGAAATAGTTCAAATAACATCCACATAACGAATAGTTGTTGAATGTAGCCTGAAAGCTGGGGGTTGGAGATAAACATCAATATGAAAATATCTTCATGTAGATTACAGTATTTTATAACTAATGGCAATGAAAGCATTTTAATAGCATACTAAAGGTTTTCATTAACCTAAATCAGTAATCAATAATTTCCATGAAACTTTTCACATAACTTCGCAATACAAGTAGCCTAGTTGGTTGTAGTTGTGACTAGCCTACGAGATAGTTGTTGATCATGTCAAGAAAATTTCATCCGAAGTTAAATATCTTATAACTTACATAAATAAAAGCACTTTAAAAAGGTCAAAAAGTATTTCATCAGAGAAACCAATGGCTTTCCATGAAACATTTCAAATAATGTGCTCATAATATTTGTATTTGTTGAGATTACCAATAAAATTAAATACTTACCGGGACCAAAATTGGAATACGTACACAGATTTCTTTTTGCACAGGGATCTTTGGAACCAAACCCCCATGTAAAAAGAGGGACTACTGTAACTTCATGGGGCTTTTCTCCGGAAGGACTGGAAACAATGCGAGAGAATATAGTCATACCCATTGAAATAAGAACACTCATGGAGTGTTATTACCTGCCCTATTGAGAACCAATTCAGTGCCAGCAATGAGGCTGTTGATAGAGGAGGCCATATAGAATGTGACAACACACTTTGATGGGTTCTAAGCCAACCCTTTGTTGTTCCCAAGGCCTTGAGGTGGCTGGGGACCCATCATCAATCTTACTCCTCTTAAACAGTCCTTACTTCTGAACCCTTCCACGTGGAATCAGTAGCCTTAATATATTGTTCTACTCAAAGGGCAGACTTCTAGCATCAGTGGATCTGAAAGAAGTATACTTCCAGGTTCCAATGCATCATTCCTCAAGTAAATACATTTGGTTCTCACGGAAGGGCAGTGATTATAATTCAACCCTCCAACAGCCCAGAGATCACGGTAGCATCAGGTTGATTAGGTTGATTATGTGCTTACAAAACTGGATAGTGATGGCTTCAAAAGAATGTCATCCTCACCCCCTTGAGCCTTTGCTGGAGTGTAGTTATCAACTGAGAAAGGTTGGATCTACTTCCTCTCTTCACAGTCAACTGTTTTGGAATGTAAGCACACACCATGGCACCCTTAGTTTGTCCAACATAGATCAGGATTCAGAGATGTCATTTGCTCAGCACTTCACCTGCCAATCACTGCTAAATTCAGTGGTCTCCCCATATTCTGCTACACCTCTTTGCTTCTTCCCTACTTTTAAGTGAATCTGCCATAGCAATAGCTAGTCTACGTAGCTCCACCTCCTTGGTAGCAAGGGGAGTTTCCATTGCTGCCATATACTGTGGTCATGTCGAAAGCTAGGCAGGTAATGAGGGCAATGACCTCAAGTTGACTGTCTGACTGACAGTTCTACTTTTTACGTATGGATGCTCATCCATTGAACAGTTGTGGTGGACTGAAAGGTAAACCTGAGCATGACTACCCAGCCTAAGAGATACCCAAGAGGAGAATCTTGTCTCTCCTAAGCAGCAATCAGATACTGAAGAGTACCCTGATGAGGTTCACCCAACCCCATCTGAAGTGTCTGTACCTTCACCACAGAGTAGTGTTGATGAAACCTAAGAGTGGTAGTTAACAGACTCCAGCCAAAAGGTTTTCAAATAAATGGGAACAAGTCCCGCCTTATATCCAGCAGACATTTTCCTGAGGCTGGGACTTGTTTGGATACTCTTCATTCCCAGCTGTCTCTTCCCAGCAGCACTCAAACTAGAATAAGGAAGGCCCTGAGAAGATTCCTTGCACAGCCCAACTTTTCCAGACAACAATTGGAATGAAGTCTGGGCCTCGTGCAGTTTCTGTCTGTGGTAGTTCTAATCCTGAGATTGCAACTGTAGGATGTAAGCAGAGTCTAGCTCTCATATGCCAGGAAAGGCTTTGTGATCACCTTCATCTAAGGTTATGAAGATATAGGTAGTTCCCAGTTATTGGCAGGGGTCTCGCTCTTGGCAGGGAGTTGATAACCAAAGACTGCCATTAACCGAAACTTAGTAATTTATGGCACTTAAGATGCAGATAACTGGTTAATGGTGCCCCTCTTAGGTATGTTGCGGTGCCATAACTATTATCAGCGCCTTATGGCTCCGATAACCGGAACTCAGCACATTATAGCATCATTAATCGAAGATTTTATGGCGCTAGACAGGTATATTAAACTGGATTGCCATTAACTAAATCTGCCTGTGAGGTTTCCGATTACCTGGTTCCTGGATAAGATTCTTAAGACTCCTGTCAACACCTCAATTCAGTGAGCCCAATACTACTACAATTCATACGCCCCAAAAGGCAGTTTTCTAGACTATTTTGGCTCTTTTAGATGGGGGGAGTGCTTCATCACTCACACCTAGTCATCATTTACTGTTGTCTCCTGGCTTATCATTCCTGAATAAGAATGAGAACCTTTTAAAGGGAAAACATTATTTTCCTGATCAAATTAAGTTTCATTTATACTTATCAAGTAATTACATAGCTATAGTTTCAACTCGCACGGTAGCTTGAATTTTAAAAATCGCAGCAGCACTCATACTGTTTTTGTATAGGTGGCTGACCCACCCACTTTCAGGGAACAATGGGTACCACAAAGGTGAAGAGCTCAATTTGTTTGTGCCCTTTTATCCATGAAAGGGGAGAATGAGGGCTATAATCTGTAATTACTTGGTAAGTACATAGAAGTAACCTGAAAATAACATTATCATATATAAGTAACTTACCAAGTACGTAATTATATCACTGAATCCCACATTGACAGTAGGTGGGATACATGGACATATAACACTCCAAAACATTCAATCAAGTTAATGAATTTGAAACAGAAGAGCTGCTAGCTACTGCAGGAAGATACTGCCTCTGGTTGAAGCTCATCTTAACCTGTAGTAGTATGGTGGTAAAGCTGTGGAGTGCCTCTACTTAAGTGGGAGCTTTGCAGTGAAGGATATGTCTGATGTCTAGTAAAGCATCAATAAGTGCCCTTGCCCTGGCTGCAGTACCATATTAAAAAGCAACCAGACAACACTGTCACCTACACATAATTAAAAAACCACCACCCATTCACCAGTGTGTCAAGGCAAATACCATGCCAGCCACTGACAATGAATCCAGGGTACTGCAGTTTTCAAATACTGTTCCCACTTCACATAAATAAAGCGTTGTAAAAATCAATTTATGCCTCCAATATGTGGACTGTAAAATAGAGGAGATAGACAAGTTATGTCTACGTAGTAGCTAAGAGGTAGTGTAGTGGCTGTTATCATCTCATGGGCTTTAACCTTAAACGAAGGTAAAATGTCCACTGGATCCTCGAATGTGTCTCAGTAACACAGTCCCTTTAAAAGAATGGGGGTCACGAAGGATTCTTCACAGAGCACCAGAGGTTGCTAGATGGGCCTCTGATCCTCTCGGTCCTGTCCAGAGGTAATACCAAACTGCTCTCACAGGGCAAAGAGCTCAGAATAATTAACAAAGAGCATAGAAGACTGGCATCGTTGAAAAAATTGTACCACAATATGCAACTGTAGCATGCTGGGCTGATCAAACGCAAGGACATGGCATGGTCTGCCATCCATGCCAAACAGACAATCATCACACAGACAATACATGTGCCTACTGCTCAAGTTCAAGGTGAGAAGCATATGCTCCAGTCAGCCTTCAATCAAAAGCACTTTTGTGTTGCAGGCATCCTCCTTCACAGGGTTTTGTGCAGATACTCCTAGCAGAAGACCTTCTCTGTTATTTACACTGCTCCTTGTACAGCTATGCTCTTAGGTGATACTACATGATTGCATACGTTTTCGTTCAAAATTCACAAACTGGCAACCTAACATGTTACATATTTTATCTCTTATTTCAATGCAAAACACGATTATTTCATACAATAAGGCCATACATAATATGTTCCCTAAGAGTGAAATCTATCATGTAATTCAAAACTGTAAATAAATATCACATTTAGCCAAATTTTGGAAAAACAACTAAAAACATTTCGAAAACTTTTGCTCACTCATCACTGATGCATTTGACAAAAAATTTCATTATCAAACCTCAGTTCAAATGTTAGAATAAAAAAGAAATTGCTAAAACATTAATATTCCTTCCAGTACCACAGTAAAATTTACGCATAATCCTATTTGATTGTTTTTATCCCTCAATGCTGAAAAAATGTAAATACTACGTAAGTAAATACGAAAGTATTACTGCAGCTAGAGTGCATCCACTTATTTCAATGGGTGAGTGGAGTATGTGACGCAAACATTAACCCTTAAAGCTCCTCAGGTTAGGTAAACTTTGAGGTTGGACAATTTACAAAAAAAGCACATCAATGGAAAGAGGAAGATATGCAAATATACACGGTGAAAGAAAAAAAAATTCTAAAAAGTTTTCCATACCTTCCATGAGAAGTTGAAAATGACTATTTACAACCGCATGTGGGGCCTCTTTTACGAGACACTCGTAAATTTTACCAACTTAAATACGTTTTTTCTAATAAATAAATTTATTTTATTTTGTAAAATTATAATTATTGCTCACACAATATCAAAAGAGATAAGAAATAAAAGTAGTAACACATTGTCAGCATATTTGTTGAAAAATATTTACATAAATTTAATGAGATCGAAGATTCAGTAACTTTTTTTCCTTTATGTTTTTTCTAAAATTGCTTTGCAATTTTCCTTATAAAATTACATTTACAACCAACATACTATCGTAAAAGACAAGAACAAAAAACAACAGCAACCCCTTGGTATATTTATGAGCAAATTTACAAAAAGACATCATGTGAGAGAGAGATGCAGAACTTTCCCCTTCCAAGTCACAAGCACTACTGAAGTTCTGGGACGTTCATACTCGTGATCTTAGTCAGTATAAGAGTTGCCATTAGTGAATTTATGGGGTATAAAAGTACTGTCACCCCTTTCCCGCCCGATTCTTTCCAAATCGATGGTGCATATTATTGTTTAACTACAGGATCAATCCATCCACCACCCTAAACCTGTTATTACTACTCCTGAGGATCAATCCATCCATTAAGGGTTAAAGTGGCGGCGCAACATGAACCACCTGGGATATAGGTCTACAATGAGTAGCGACAGTGAAATTCATTTCACATTTGTTAGAGGAATATTTGGATTTTCATAAAAATAAAATTTTTAACATTTGTTAACCACATAAAAAATTATGGCTTTCTAGCTAGTACAAGCAGTCCCTGGTTATCAGCGGCTCCGGTTATTGGTAATCCGGTTTTATGTGCCAATTTCCCATTATCGGTGCTGATAATAGAATACTGGTACCAATACACACCTAACCGAGCTGCCATTAACCAATTATGGCACCAATAAACGCCTATTTTCAGTTATCACCGATTTTCGCTTATCGTAAAGATGTTGGAATGGTATCACTGCTGATAACCAGGGACTTATTGGCAGTGATGAGCAGTTATAACCAATCTTTGGTTATCGTTGATTTTCGGTTATATCATCAGGCCATCAGGAACGGAACCCTTGCTGGTAACTGGGGATTGCCTGTAATCCCTCTGGCGCAGAGGCATTTGAGAGCTATCTTCCAACAAAGAAGTAGGTAAGTATGTCAGATAATTCAATCACAGCTCATCTCGGGAATGAAGGAAGTGCCAAAATTGAGGATTCTGTTTGGAGCCAAGGATCACAATAGCAATCTAATCTTCAGATGCTTCCCAGGGAGGTGCAGTGTGATATCTGATATATTGTGCAGAAAAACTAAGTACTTCTGGCTGATTAGTCCTTGCATCCATAGAGATACTGCATGTTTTCGACACAGTAGGCATTCCCTTCAGGTTTATTTACCACAGACTCTGTCACAGTCTTCCAAACTACTGCTGAACCCTACCAGACCAAACAGCATGTGAAAGCAAAGCTTTCATGGTTCCCTGGGAGAATCAGCAAACCTGCTTCTTGGACCTTTTTGAGTATCTAGTGGACCTCAAATGAGCCCTCCACAACTTGAAAGAGCCTCCTACAAAAGCCTTAATCTTCAGGCAAAGTGTCTCTCCAGAAGTGCCTCACCTGGGGAGGATTTTTGTGCCAGGCTGCTTCCAAAGGTTTCCACTCTGCCCTCTCGGAGATACTCAGGAGCAGGAAGTTGTTGCTGTTGTTAAAATGCATGCATATCCAGTTCACTGTAAGAACCAACCACTTGTTAGTACTGCACCACCGAGGGATCTATCTTAAATACAGCAACCTTAATAAGCTTAGCTTCTGCTATGAAAGTGAGTTATGTCCTCTCTCTAGTGTGGTTTCTCACTCAAAAGAGCTTGCAAGGTATTGGCCAACCCCACATGACTAATTTCATGGCAAAGACAAAAAGCAATTCCTCTCAACATAATCCTGATATTTCACTCTTACCCTTACAGCAGCACCAAAATGTTCTGAAAGGGGAAACCACTTGTTTTTATCTACCAGCACAAGTGCAATAGCATTGTCTAAAAAATATTTCATTCCAGTTACTTATTACTTAAAAGTTAATCTTTAAAGCTTATGATAACACTCCAAAATTTGTAGCATCCAGGGGTTATGATATTAAAACTTTATCTACATCTCTAGTCTTTAAAAGAAATACTGAAATTTCTTCTTACAGAGATTCCTTTTCAATTTATCTTATTCATTTGTTGCACAGTGAGGTCAGCTGGGGCACTTCTATGGTGCAGATGAAGAGTAAATACTTGGGTTCACTATTTAGAACATGTTCAGTACAGACTAGTGTTACAAAGTACTAAGCCATTTCATGACCCCTCATTAGTCTGCAGAACTGGACCAAGGCACAGTAATTCAGGGTTCAAGTAGCAGCAAGGGAGGACAAACAACCTAAAACAGGATGCTCTGATTTTAACAGTTATAAATTTATGTGGACTTATGTACAAAGCCCAATTTCTGTGCAGCATTTGCTGACACTGTTATTAGATGCTTTTCTAAAGTAAGATGCGAGTCAAAAGTTATACCATGTAGAGTTAAGCTTCAGACATCAATCCCTTTAACACTTACATAACTTATGAGTATGAATAGTATTGTAGACTCTGATGCAACAAACTATTTTTTGAATTTCCACTTTTGTTAAATTTACTCTTACATTGTAAGTACAACTCTTCAACAAATATTTCCCAAATAATAGAGGTCTTCGTTTGATAAAAGCAAAAGCCTTGAATATTGGTGGAGTTTCATCACCGACTTCAAAAATGCTCAGCTATGAGGCTTATTTTTTGATTCTGCACTCTACTTGCTGGAGTTGTTAGTAAGGCTGCTTTATCTTTATATAATTAGGGATATGGAAAATTTCTTAGCTAATTCCTGAACAATTTTTATTTGGGTTATAGAAGTCACCTTGTAAGAGGGGTTACTTTTCACTTGAGTGATGCATCCTTAAACTATGGAAACCAACAGAGCTATTCCTTTTCAGTCAAGATCAACAGATGTTTTGCCTCCGTGTCTGAGTCTAGGTTTGCACCTATTTTCACCCTGCCTGAAAAATATGGATTTCCAGACTATCATTCACATAAAGAATGGGTCAGAGGGTTTCCCCTGTAACTCCCTTAGTCAGTAGACCTCTCTATAGAAAGAATGTCTCCAAGCTTTTTTGCAGAAACCAGTTGCTAGTCTTACTTGGTTTAGTGACCAGCCTGCAGGTTTCCAATAAGGATCATGCTCCACTGGTCCGATGTTTGTACATAGGAAGATATCAGCACCATGGAAATCATGATATAACTGGCTGGGTTCAGATAAATGTTTTTGAGGGACATAATATATCTTTTAGTCTAAACATTTCTTTTCAGCTAAAACTTATTTTCCTACAGCTTTACGATCTAACACCTTAAATAAGATAATTCTGAGTCTGCTTTTTGTAAGAAAAACTCTGGCTGACACTCCAGAAGTTTAGATTCTTTAGCTGAAACAGAATATAGATTCAGGAAACTTTATTCTTTTGGCTCTGGGAGGTTTTTGTTTTACATGATATCACTTTGAATGATTTCACCACCTAAACATTAATGAAATCTCAAGGTTGACTTGACTTTGGGCCAGCACCTTAAGCTCATGACTACTTTATTTCAAGAGAGGATGTAAGGTCTTCATAATGTGATACTCATCCTTTCATTCCTCATGGTTTAAAGGTTTTCAAAAAGGATTCCAGTTCATCTAACAGGAGGAGGAGGAGGAGGAGGAGGAGGAGGAGGAGGAGGCGGAGGAGGAGGAGGAGGAGGAGGAGGAGGAGGAGGAGGTCTTTTTTTCACAGATCTACACCAATGAGTATCCTTGTCCTTTTCATGCCCAGAATATCAAGCAGTCAGATGTGCCTCCAACTTAAGCTAACATTCACATACTTTAAGGTTATTGACTTGTGGTAAAACATATATAATTTAAACAATTATTTTTTTAATACAAACCAATAACTTTGATAGAAATATCCTCATCCCAATCCTTTATCTCCATCACAG
The DNA here is from genome assembly GCF_015104395.2 of Macrobrachium nipponense. NCBI lineage: Eukaryota > Metazoa > Arthropoda > Malacostraca > Decapoda > Palaemonidae > Macrobrachium > Macrobrachium nipponense. The sequence continues at coordinate 57,166,480 of NC_061108.1, read as the reverse complement.
CTGAATCAGATTCAACATTGAAGGACTCACGAGATCTAAGAAACCTTAGGCATGAGCAATAATCAACCTGGACTACTTCATCTTCGTGTTCTACCAGTGGATTCACTTATCTAAGATTCTCCTAATATGCATAAATAGGTTGTTACAGTAAAGGGTTTGTACTGATAAAACATTTCATTTTTAAAAAATCATATGCATACTTACATAATGAGGGAACAGATCTATGTATTACCATGACACCATTAACCAAATACTTGTGCATATTATTCATGCTATACTACAGTATAATCTTGATTCCAAACAGAATTCTGTCTTCCATTCAACAGAAGAGCACAAAATTTTTACGATATACCATTGTATTCCTTACAGGTTTTTTTTAGTTACAAGATGCAATAAATATACATTAAAGGCTGTACATGAGCTACACAGAGAATAGGAACTGCAGCAACATCAACAAAGACATAAGCTTCCTATACTGTACAAGTCTCCTTCAAATTAGTCAGTGCATGAAATTTATGAAAAATGTTAGTAGTAAAATAAAGATACTACATTGCTTCATATGACCAAGCTTCCCAGCACCCAAAATGACCTTCATGGAAAATGTTAGTACATTGCCTCACTATACCATAATCAAGCTTCCCAGCACCAAAATGACTTCATTATTTTCAATAAGCTGATAACCATCAAGCAAGAACATCTCCAGACAAGTGTGAGATAGATTTTAAAAAAATGTCACAATGCATAGCCCTGTTATAATCACATGCCAAGTTTTCCATCTTGGGCAACAATCCTGAAACCAGATCCAAACAATAACCTTCAAAGTCGTTTCCATCTGTCAATCCACAGACTCTGTAACTTAACTATTCCAACATTTACCAAACCCAATTATTGTTGTGTTAATACTATAATCCTAAGCAAGGCTTAGTCAGCATCCTTACCGTACACCCATACTTTGCACAGTCCAACCAATACTGGGAAACAGAGAATTTCCGTCTTATAACAGTTGAATTTCCCTGTAAAAGAGTTTGTCCTACCCCTAGGATACCCCCAGCAGTATGGTATAAGGGTAGAGGGTCATATATGATATCAGAAGATGTTACACCGATCATAGTCCTCATTCCAATAGCTGCAAATGCTGCCCTGTTAACCAAAGATAATCTTTACTGAACTTACAAAAGTAACATGACTTAATTTAGAAATTGTAACCAATGGAATGGATTCAAAATAATAATAAAATCTCGTTAATGACTTTTCTTAAAATATACATAATTTTTGAGCAACATAAAAGGTTTATAAGCCACTTGTCAACATGCTGTAAAAAAATGAATCTGGACATCTGAGGATTTTTCTAAGAACAAATTCCTCATCAGCATTCTACCTAAGGCAATTTTATGCTTGGAGAGGGAAAGATTTTTCTTAACTACATGTGGTAAGGCTTAAAAATAAAATGATAATCCAGTGCTAGATGGTAATTACAGCATTTCACCACAGACAAAAGAAACCTCCATATTAACACATCAAGAATTACTGCAGCAATATATAACCTATATGTAAATAAAGAACCAACAGACTAATTGCCTTGAAAAATACCAGACTCCAATCATCGTATCTGAATTTACTATCCACCTCATTCACGGACTGTTGCTCAGTTTAAGGATGTACAAAGACACCTGGTTAAGATATGTATGGAATTACTCTGATGTGGGTCATGTTCAGTGCACATCTCTAAACTGCCTCATGTGTCTGTGTTTTGAAATTAAGTGAAGCAATACAAAGCAGGGTTCAACACATATGTACTGCATGACCTGTGTCCCTAGTTCAATAATATATGAAATGTGTGCAAAATAGGGAGAGAGTAAAGTTCTGTTGAAAAGATATCACCCTGACAGAGCTGTGACAAATTATGTTATAAGTCTGCTGAGTGACAATGCTATCTCTTGCTTTGGGAACATTTAAAATATTATTGGACAAAATTTTAGTGAGAAAGAAACTGCAAATCTCAAGAAGAAAGGATTAGAAATGAGACAGAAAAGAGAAACAACCATCCAAGCACAGATGTGTGAAATTTTTATAGAATGGAACTCTCCTTTCAAACAATAACAACTTTCCTCCTCTTCACCTTTCTCACTACCTACCACATATGCCATCAAATCTCCCAATTACAGGTACAGTGGGAATAAATTTGTTGTAGCTCATAGAGAACGTCTAACAGCCAGCTAGCTGGTGCTAGTAGTTCTGGTGTGTCAACCATACCGCTCTAATTTCTGCAAGTTGATGTGGTCCTCCCTCTTACTCATGCCCTAAGATGCTTCCTTCTCTGATGGGGCCAGGATTAGCCACTTGTTTAGGTATTTTCTCAGCCATATTTCTCATGAAGTCCAATTCTCTAATTGATGCCCTAACCAGCTGAGGAGTTTTCATCAAGAAAGATGTTTACTGGAGGATGCTTTTTAGGGCCAAAAGATCTATCACCAGCTACTACTGCCTAGGGGCAGTAGAATCTGGGAGAAAGGTTTTATTGAGCCAAAGGGCTGCCTGTATCCTTGCTTGAGGAACTGTCCACTCCTGCAATCTGTAATACTGCCACACTGTCCACTTGTCTGCCAGGCAAACTCCCCCACATTCATGTTAACTCAGGGGGACATCTCCTCACCTGGCTCCTCCCCTCCTGCCAAGGTTGCTTCTTCTGTGGGTAGGCTAAGATTATCAAAACATTTGGCTGCTGTTGTCTCCACCCCTGCTGGATCCCCAGTTCTGTCCTTTGCTTTTGGAATCTCAACTGGAGGAAGAGTCTTCTACTGAGTGTCACTGCCTGCTGAAAACTGCCAACCTGTTTCCCATACCTCTGGCCAATTAAGTGGGTTTGGCCTTCTGGATCTATTTGAGAGAGAAGTAGGGGGAATCAATCATGGGCCTGTCTCTCAGGCTCAGCCAGATCTCCTGGGAGATGTTCTTATGCACTACTAACAGGAATGCATCTCTTCTCTTAAGAATGATGTTTGGCCAGATGGCCAATGCTCTATGATGACTGATTCCTGAATCCACATTAGCTGTGGCCCTTGCCAACTGTCCAACCAAGAGATGTCTTGAAGGTCCTCGCCAACATCAGTTTGATGTTGTTGCCTCCATTTGGTTGAACATAAGGCCCTGTTGCTTGAACCTCTTGATGGGGACAGGGCATTGTTACCCAACCTGCAGATAGCAGGTCGAGGCTCCTGGGTTTAGCAAAGTTAACAGAAGTGGCAACAGTTTAAATGACCTGGCTGATGCCATGGAGTTCTCTGCACCAGTCATCAAGTTATACAACTCCTCCATGTGGCCCCGCACAAATATGTTAAGTGGGATGAATGTTTTACCTCCAAGGTGGTCTCTGCCATTTGTTGCAAGTAGGAGAGCCAGGAGGAGTTGGGATGGGGGTTGTCTGCCAGTCCCAACTCCTGCCTTAACTGCACAATGAACTTTACAAATCCTTTCTCCTCCTCAGAGGCCTCTTGTTGTGCGGGGCTCTCCCTGTCCATCATGTGGTAAGAACAGATAAGAAAATTACTGTATACAAATACATTAATAATGATAAATCTATGGTAGGCTATATACCTACTGAAATGGGTATCATTTAAAAGAAAGAAAAAGAAGTCTTGCTTTTTCCAAATTATACTCATATAGTATACTTTGTTACAAATACTGGAAAATAAGATAGTTAACTAATTTCCTTTTCCATAAAGTTTTCAGTTTAAAGTGCAATGATTGTTGTTTATAAGCACACTGAATGTTTATGGTTGTCCCGTATTGGCAAGGTAGGGGAAGTGAGGGTACAGAGTTGCCATTTTATACCTGTACATTTTACTACTTGACCATATCTAGATTTTGCCCTTATCTGGCAAGGCCTTGACACTTAATCAACATAAACAAATAATCAGATGAAATAAATGCAAGTTTGTTCTCACTTTACATGTAACTGGGAGAATTGATGGTATATGTAGTAGGTGGTGAGAAAGGTGAGAAGGAGGGGGAATCCCCTTCTTTTAAAATGACAGGCAATTTTGTTCTTGAGTCGTTCCTCTATTCAGTCTCTGTTCTTGGGTTGTTTCTCTCTTCAGTCTCTTTTGCTTACCTCTTGAGACTCAAAGTGTTTCTTTCTCACCTTAAAAACCTATTCAATGAGGATTGGTTTTGCCTGCATTTTAAAATGTCCCTAAAGTGAGAAATAGTATTGTCATTCATCTGGTTTATAACACTGCTCCAACTTTGACAGGATTATATTTTTCAACAAAACTTTGAACTTTTCCCAAATGTGCACATATTTCTTTCATTGCTAAACTAAGGAGATCTTCCTGTCCCTCAAATACAATAGCCTTTGCAACAAGGCCTTCAGTGTCCCTTTCTACTATAACACTTGTGCACAATTTCCTCTAGGCAGAGTTCGTGGTCCTGCAAGACACATCCCCTAAGCTTAGTCTAAGAGGCTTATGCAATGGACCCTTTCTACTATAACACTTGGGCGCAATTTCCTCTATGCAGAGTTCATGGTCTGCAAGACACATCCATCCCATAAGGCTTAGTCTATGAGGCTTATACAATGTAGGATGCTGAAGTGATTCTTTCAGAATTCTTGTAAAGTTTCTCCAGCCTACTTGATGAGCAGGAGCACCATCTAACCCAAGAGGGGCCTTAAATGGCAATTGCTCTTTCAATTAATGTTTTAATGGTAAGGCCAGTGACTTCTTTCACCCACTCAATAAAAAATTGCATGGTTACCCAAACCTTACTTTTAGCAATCCACTACACATTTATTTTTCATTTCATCAACTTTTATAAAAACCCTCAGTTTATACATACATACACACATATAATATATATATATATATATATATATATATATATATATAATATATATTATAATATATATATATATATAATGTAGTACCTCGAGATACAAAATTAATCCATTCCGAGGCAGCCTTCGTATCATGAGCTTTTCGTATCTTGGACTGCATTTTACATGTAAAATGGCTAATCCGTTCCAAGCCCTCCAAAAATAACCTTAGTAAATTTCATAATGAAGCTAAATTGACCAATAAAAAATGAAATACTACAACAATTTGGACCATTCAATACCTAACTTAATACGTACTGCTAATATACCTGTAAATAAAGTGTATTAGTGTACATGGTATACAAGAAATACTGTACGTACATACGTACGTATGTAGTAAAATGTGGAAGTTTACCTTTCGAGTGAGGCTATCTCCGAAAGTGGCGACAGAGAAGGAGGACAAACGGCAGATATGTTGGTACACTTAACTTTACAAAACACAAAAAAATGTAAGGAAAACATAAACTAAACTTTATGAAACACATTAACAAAACTGTAACAAATAACTTTACAAAAAACTTGAAATTAAAAATTTTTTTATTCTTTTTATTTTTACTTTTACTTTTTTATACTTTACGTTTTATTTTACCAAATTTCAACTTCTTCACCACTTTCAACTTTCTGTTTTTTTAGTATCACTTGGTTCTTCCTTTTTGCTTACTACTACTCCTACTAAAGGCATCTTTAAAAAATAACTATCCAAGGAAGATTGCTTCTGCCTACTTTTGACAATGTTCCTGAAACGACTCAGGCAAACGTCATCGAACTGTGCAAGCATACGAACTGTGTAAGCCTTTCCGGGGTATCTCTTTTCTACGAATGATTGCACCTTATGAAAAGCAGCCAGAGCATCCTTAATTTCTGCCGTTGTCATAGAGTCGTCGTCCTCCTCCTCGCTGCTGTTAGAGAACTCCTGAACGAGGTTATGTTGCTTGGCCTCCAACTCCTTCAGGTCATCCGTCGTAAGCTCCTCTTGGTGCTCCTCGAGAGGGTCATTGATGTCATCCTCGTCGACGACCAGCCCTATGGACTTGCCAAGTGCAACGATCTCGTCAAGATCTGGTTGCAAAAGTTTCAGGATCGTCAACTGTTCCTGAATCTGCAGCACCAGCTTCGCCCACGTCGAATTTCGAAGTCTAGGATGGATATGGCATCAGGCCAGAGTTTCCTCCACGAGGAATTCAAGGTTCGCCTTGAAACCTCCTGCCAAGCTTGGTCGATGAGTCGGATGCATATGACGATGTCGAAATGCTCCTTCCAAAATTCTCGCAAGGTGAGGTTTGTGGTATCGGTAATGTCGAAACATCTCTTGAAAAGATGTTTCGTATACAGCTTCTTGAAGTTTGATATCAATTACTGGTCCATGGACTGGAGGAGAGGGGTGGTGTTAGGCAGAAGATAAAGAACCTTGATAAAAGAATACTCCGCTAGGATATCTTCCTCGAGGCCAGGAGGGTGGGCAGGGGCATTGTCCAACAACAGCAGACACTTCAGAGGGAGGCGCTTCTCTTCCAAGAATTTCTTCACTGTCAGGCCAAAACACAGATTTACCCACTCGGTGAACAAAAGCCTCGTTACCCAGGCTTTCGCATTAGCCCTCCACATCACTGGAAGCCTTTCCTTAAGCATTTTGTGGGCCTTGAAGGCTCGAGGAGTCTTGGAATGATAGACCAGTAGGGGCTTCACCTTGCAATCCCCACTGGCGTTGGAACAAAGTGTGAGCGTAAGCCTGTCTTTCATAGGCTTATGCCCGGGTAGTCCTCCTCTTCCTCCGTGATGTACGTCCGATGAGGTATTTTTTTCCAAAAAAGGCCAGTCTCATCACAGTTGAAGACTTGCTGAGAACTGTAGCCTTCGTTGATCATCATATCGTCGAACGTCTTTTTAAAGGCTTCGACCGCTTTCATGTCTGAACTGGCAGCCTCCCCATGCCACACCACCGAATGGATGCCAGTCAGTTTACGGAATTTCTCGAACCACCCATGAGAAGCCTTGAAGTCTGGGGTTGGCATTGATGTCCCTTCTCCTCCATCGTCTTCGGCCTGGGCAATCAAATCACCGAAAATAGCATTGGCCTTGTGGCAGATTGCCGTCTCCATTATCGTATCACCAGTGATTTCTTTGTCTTTTATCCAGACAAGAAGAAGCCTTTCCATTTCATCATGCACGTGGGTCCTCTTGCTGGACAAAATAGTGATGCCCTTGGAAGGTGTAGCTGCTTTGATGACATCCTTCTGCATAAGGATGGTGCCTATTGTCGACGGATTTCGGCCGTATTCCTTGGCGATCACACTCAATCGCATACCAGCTTCATATTTCTTGATAATCTCCATCTTTGTCTCCAAAGAGAGCATCCTCTTCTTTCTGTGAATTTAAAGTTTCTTGGGACCCATGACTACGTATATACCGTGCGTAATTATGTTATGTAGTACGTATACATATACAGTAAAGTTCTCACACAACACGATAAAGTATACTACAATGAATTCACTAACAAATTTACGTTAATAAACGAAATCGTTAGAACGAACGAATACCGCATGCGTACGATACAGATGGTGCCGTGAAGTGAAGGAAGAAGCAAGCCGTTGCGTAGATGCATCATGGGAGGGATGCTGACCTATTGGAGAGAAGGATCTCATGGCGGTGACTAGCATCAGGAACCAATGTGAGAGCGGGAGGATGGTGACGGGTCTACTCAGTTGGCGGCGCGCGAGTTTCAAAATTGTTATAGGTGGTCCGGAGGAATCTTGGACATTACAGCAACAACCTTTCGTATCTTGAGCAATTTTCGTAAGTAGAGCAGTAAAATTTTTCGTATTTGCTTTCGTACCTCGAGTTTTTCGTAAGTTGAGCCTTTCTTATCTAGAGGAACAGATAATTCTCTCTCTCTCTCTCTCTCGTCTTTTGCTACACCAATAACCCAGATTTCGGTCAGCTGATAACCTTGACCATGGGAGCAGAAAGGGTGCTTTTCTGCCTGTAGAGTGTGGGAAACATTTACTTTGAGAATATTTATGTGTTGGGGATTAGTATATATTTTTCTTTTATTGGCAATTTGTGGGGGAAACTTGGAAAATATTGTTGATGTTATTGAGGTCGGGTCAAATCCTAAATACTAAGGGTTTCTCTAAGAGAGACAATATGGCAGAAGGAGAAAATAAGGACCACACTTTGTTGCATAAAGTCACTAAGGCTGCAGCAAGAGTTCGCCCTTTTCAGGGTATTGTTGATGGCGTTCTTTCTCAGCCAGTGCAGATTTTTATTGGGAGAGTTAATAATTTTTTAGATGCCAAGGGAATTAAAAGTGATGCAAAGGCATTCACAGAGGCAAAAGCCTTCTTGGATTTTGATCTAGAAGACTTAGCACATTGCTGCCGTAGTTTTCTGTATACAAATTGATGGTATGGACCGAACTACAAGCATTTCTGAGGACAATCTATGAAACAAAAAGAGCATGGGGATATGGTCTGAGACCTGAGAGGTTTCTACAAGATTACAAAAGGTTACAAGACCATTGCTGAGCATAGCTCTCAGCTTTATGATGCAACAGGAGAAAGGATACAGAAATTGAAAAATTCCATACAGGTAAATGGTAATAAGATCTCCCTTGATAACTTGCATGATTGTTGCATTCTTCCTGGCTTCTACACGACCCTTGATAACTTGCATAGATTGTGGCATTCTTCCTGGCTTCTACACGACCCTTGATAACTTGCATAGATTGTGGCATTCTTCCTGGCTTCTACACGACATCCCGGACACCATTGTAGATAGCTTTGATGAAAAGATTGAACCTACAATGGATGAGGAACTGATTTATTCCAAATGTCCCACAGCGGATAGCACATTTTTTAATGGGACCAGTCCAAGGAACTTAACACAAAGGGATGTAAGTTTCCCTTCTCCCCGATTCTGTGCAAATGTGGAATATAAGAGGTGATCCATGGATCCAGGACAACAGTTGCATTGTTTCAATTGTAATAAGCAAGTGCACACAAAGAAACTATGTAGAGTCAAATATTGTGGAGTATGCAAAAGTGCAGACCATTTTTGGCAGTTTTGTCCATCTCAGAAAAGGAAGGATCCAAGACCCACAACTCAGAACTCTGGGAGTTCTTGTACAAGAGCTTCCCAAGCAGGTCACTCAAAGGAACAAAGATATCAGCTAAATTCTTGGGAAGCCAATCAATAAAAAGGATACAGATGATTTGTACATGCCATTTTTGGTGCCCAGGTTGATAGTACAAGGAACAGTGGGGATGTGAAGATCCCAATTTTTATTGATACAGGAACATAAGTGGTGATGTGGAGCAGGATCCCAATTTTTTTATGTATACAGGAACATAAGTTAATTTAATGGACCATGACCTATATCTGTCCATGTTCTCCCAACACCCTTTGAAACCCTCAACAGAGATGGTGTGTGATGTGCAAGACCAAGGATTAAATACCTTAGGTTTTATAAGAGTGTGGTTCGCTCTGGGTGATCTGATGTTAAAAGAACCATTTTTGGTAATAAAAGGGGTTGTGTTGGGCAACAGACTTTTGTTGGGCATCCTAAATGTAGAAGACACAGGATATCGGTCCACACAGGTGTTAGTGGCATAACAGTTGGGAAATTGGATGGGTGATAATAATGGGGATATTGGTGACTCCGGTGGTAATATTGGCAGAGATATTGGTGAAAATAATGCTGATAATAATGATGGTATGGTTAATAACAGTGATATTCATAACAATGGTGATACTGATACAAACATGGAGGTTATGGTTGATGGTATGGGGGATACTTATATAAATATAGGTGATATTCATGTGAATGTGGAACATGGGGTGAATAACCGTCACAAGAAGGTGCTGTATGCGACAGTCGTGTATCAGAGGATGTTATTTTAAATCCAGGTAAAATGACTATGGTGAAAGTCAGATTGAGGGAAGTGAAAATGCCCAAAGGGGTGTGCATAATTGAGGGTAGTAAAAACTAAAAGGTGTTATTAGCACAGTGTCTGTAAACAAGGTATCGAACGCAGGTGTTACATGGGGGAATTGTTGAATTGTAATGATACAGTTAGGAATATCGGAAGAGTACTTATGTGGTAGACCTCCAGGATTGGAGTGGGGATAGTGATTCAGTGGCTATTGTAGAGGGGAAAACTGAGTTTTCAGAGGTAGAAATGCAAATGAGGAGGAAAATCTTTGGGATCATTTAGCTAATGCTGATTACAAGGAGCATATCAAGTTTTAAGCAAAGTTTTGGCTGAATTTGGGGATATTGTGGCTTTAAAAGGGGATAAATAAGGGCTGATTAAGGTGCTAGAACATAAGGTGAATCTAGAAAAGGGGACCAAACCCATTTTCATCCCTGCATAACGCATACCCTACAAAATCAGGGAACAAGTAGAGAACGAGGTTAGTAAATGGGATGAGGATGGAATTATTAGAACCAGTGTGTCCCGGTACAACTTTCCCTTGTTTGCGGTGCATAAGAAGGATGGTTTAGTCTGAGTATGTGTAGATTTCCAGAAATTGAATGAGAAAACAATTTCTGACAGTTATCCAGTTGCCTGCATACCTGACCTTTTTGTGGAAATTGGGGGATGTAGGATATAATTTTCAATAGACCTTATGCAGGGATTTTTGCAGGTTCCTCTTAGTGAAGATAGTCAGGAATTTTCTGCATTCTCATTGCCCAAGGGGCATTTCGAGTTTATGCGGATGCCTTTTGGTTTATCAGGTAGTCCCATGACTTTTATGAGGTTGGTGAACACAGTTTTACATGGGCTATTAGGCAAGAATGTCTTTGAGTACATGGATGATAAACTGATTGCAACAGATTCGATCAAACATCACATGGAAGAGCTTCAGGAAGTCCTGAGGAGACTTAGGTTAGAGAGCTTGAAAATTAAGTTAGCCAAGTGTGACTTTTTGAAGAAGCAGATTGCATATTAAAGTCATGTCATATCTAAAGAAGGAGTTAGAGTAAATGATGATAAAGTCAAAGCAATTGCAGAATTTCCTGTCCCTACGACAAAGAAATAAGTTGGGTCATTCTTGAGGATGGAAGGTTTTTTTCTAGGTTGAAGGGTTTTTCTATCTTGGCAGCTCCTTTAACATATGTGTTGCAGGAGGATATTCAATTTCCTTGGGGGGAGCCACAACAGGTTGCTTTTCAGAAAGTTTAAGATGCATTAATGAGTCCCCCCAGTTCTGAAATTTCCGGATTTCAATGAACCTTTCACACTAGTGACTGATGCCAATCAGGAGGGTATAGGTCCTTGCCTTATGCGGAAATTCAAAGGGCAATTCCATTCAATAGGTTATTATATCAGGGTGGCCTCCTCCTCCTCCTCCTCCTGCTCCTACTCTCCTGAACCTGAAGTGTCTTCTTCCTTGTTGGCAGCCCTCGTCGGGTCTTCCAAATACTGGTCTGTCAGGGGATCAGTGTGGGCATCAGTGAGGGTGCCAACTTCATCCTCAGTGATATCGTCAAAGCCTTCACCATCAAGAATCCTTACAACTGGACCGCCTTATTCATTGACGAATGCTGGACTGCCTCAGAAGAGAAGCTTGTATAATTATGGATACAATCCGGCCACAATTTACTCCAGCTGCCTCCAAGGTCTATTTCTTCATGTCCTTCAGCAATCTGTCGATGATGGACAGACACGAGGCAATCGTGAATTTACGCAAATACTTTTTCAGAGTAAATTCACTGTCATGGTCCATTACATCAACAAGGCGCTGGAGGAGAGTGGTGGTGTTGGGAGGGAGGAACTTGAGCTGAACTCCCTTGTAATGAAGATCGAGAGGGTGGCCACCAGCATTATCCATAATCAGCAACACCTAGAACTACCTGTCTAAATCGCCAAGGTATTGCCAAACTTGGGGAATGAAGCTCTGATGGAACCAGTACTCTGTTTGTTTGTTGACTTTGGTGATCCAGGCCTTGGGATTATGCATCCAGGTGATGGGCAGCGATGCCTTGTTCTTATTCTTGAGTGCCATGGGGTTTGCAGCCTTGTAAATGAGGCCTGGTTTCAGTATAAAGCCAGCCGCATTCCCACACATTAGGAGGGTAACCATATCTTTCTATGCCTTGAATCCAGAAGCTTTGACTTCATCCTTCATATGGTAAGTCTGAGACAGCATCTCCTTCCAGAACAGGCCAGTCTCATCCATACTGAACACCTGTTCTGGGCGGTATCCTTTCTCCTAGATTATTTTCTTGAAGGTCTTGGGGTATTTCACAGCTGCCTCTTTGTCTGCTGATGCTGCTTCCTGGGTAGGGAACCAAACTTTTGGTGGAACCACTTCTGGAACCAGTGAAACCATCCTTTGCTCGCCTGAAAGCCCTTCAGGAGCTGAAGATGGTCCCGGTTGTGATGCTTCCTCTTCCCCTTCTTTGTCTTATTCAGGCACAAATTCATCAAAACCCACGAATTCTAATTCCCCATCTTCATCATCTTCCTGTGCCTCTATGTTGCCACCTTCCGTAGCAGTTGATAATTGCTGGTAGAGCTGTTGCGCTTTCTTGCACACGATGGAGTCATGGGGCACATTCTTCTTACGGCAGTCTTTGATCGAGTACATGAGTGCGGATTCCATCCGTGCAATTGTTTTATCTCGCACAGTCAACATTGTTGTAGCTATACCAAAGTAGCTCATGCTTACACTTTTTCTGATTTCACTTCTTTTTTTTTAATAACGTGTCTCACCATACTCTCATTCACATTAAAAAGGTGGCTAACAGCGGCGAAACTTTTGCCCTCTTCAACATATCAAGAACTTTCTTTTTCTCATTGATCTTCATGAAAGCCTTCTTTCTTTTGGGCTCTTTGCCAGAAGCCTTGGAAGGAGCAAGGCGCTTTTTAGGAGTCATTATCGGCATGATTCACACGGAAAAACACAGATTCGTGATTACATCCTCATATATCTGTAACTCTCTATGCAGTGAGGCTGATGAAGAAGAGATGCGAGGTACCGATCGTTCCATCTTTGCGAAATGGGACTTGAGTTTTAACCAATCAATGCCAAGTGTACACCTATGAGTGTACAGCTAATGAGGGCCAAGAAAAATGAATGTTGCTCCTGGATTGGTTGATTTGCAGATGACAGCCAATAGCATGTTGAGTATCATTTTGTCTGGGTATTGCTCTAAGAAAGCGTCACAGTGTTATACAATTTGTTTATCTGCGGAGCGCTGGCTTGGGTGAAGCATCTTTTAAGAAAAAAATTATGTTATTGAAATTTTGCTGCATTTATATTAACTTATTACTGAACTGTAATATTTGGAAATTGATCAATCTTTTTTCATCACAAAAAATGTAGTCACGAAAATATACTTAGTAGGTATGCATGAAAATACTATGTACCGCAGACGGAAACAGCTATTCCTATTGTCTTATGTATTTTAGATATGCTCTGCGTAATTATAGTATCATCCTAGAACACTTTATGTAAAGTGAGTATAATATTTAAAAATCATCTTAAAACAAAAATTTCATAAAATGTACAGTCTGCGCATAATATCAATGCGCAACTTATGCCCAACTGACCCAATGCAGTTCAATGTTCTATCATTTGTGTGTGTTTTGCATGCGCAGTATGGTATATACTATGGACTAAGAATATTCCTTAAAATGTCCTCTAAACGTTTTGCTTCTCCTAAAGCTTCTGGCAAAGAGCTTAAGTGTCAGAGGCCCTTACAGTTAATGACAGATGAGAATAGACAAGATTGTTATGTTAAGAGAGGGCAAAAGTCATGAGAAGTAGCAGGCCATTACAGCATGACTGAAAGTGCACTTGCCTGCAATGAGAATGAGTATAAACATGGTAAAATACTTGTGGAAGTCATTCTTGCAGAAATACTCGCCGCCCTCTTTACTACTATCCTACCAACGGACCAGTACTTTAAAGAATTTCGTGGTCTCTATAATCTGATCCGGGGAGTCAGATAGATACAGACAATGATCAAGGCAAGGGATAAAAATAAAGAAAGGGTGACATATTTTACCAATACTGTTACTGAACTCATGAAGCCCTATCATAACGCCTTTGTGAGCATGTACAGGTACCTCCATATGATGCAGCCTTTGGATATACCTGACAAAACACCTCCTGAAAAAGGTGAAGAGGCCAGAGGATATGAAACTCCTCTACTTTGCTGTGAAGTTTATCTTCATCGCCATTCATCAAACTGCATAAACTAATATCATCATCATCTATAATCAACACTCATCACCAGTAAGTAATTGTATGATTTAATATTAGTCTTATTATCATATTTAATGTCACATATACAGTAAATAATATGAAAATACAGAGTAATGCAGTACGAAAAAAATTCATATCCATGAATAGTGGGGACCTGTGAATATTCTTATAGATACATTCCACAGAAAAACCTGCGAACGAGCTAGTCCTTCCATGAGTTTTTTTAAAGAGAGGTTCCACAGAAACCCACGAATAGGCGACTCTGCCAATCTTGAAAACATGAATATGGGGGGTACACTGTACTGTACTATATACAGTACACGGAAAATCTGAATTTTCACAGAAAGTGGGGCCAGAAATATAGTTTAAGAGCTTGTAAAGCTGTAGTGATAATAGTGAGCAGAAAAGAAATTAAAGTAGATGCACATGCCCACACACACACACACACAATTGTTAATACGAGAGCTGATCATTCTGCAGAGTACACTGAGTTAAGAATATGATAAGAATATGATCCCAATTGTGAAAAATACTGAAACAATTATAACTGTGACTGTTAAAGAAATCAAGACTGACAAAACAGGTCTTAAAACACTCAAGGAAATAGGAAAAATGTTGATCTGGATAAATAGAAAATTTCAGGTGGTAGTGTTACCAAGGCCCTGAATTATGAAAAAGCAAAAGATAAAATGAAGTTACTTTATGCAGCATTTATCTGTGTTAAATCTAATTATTGTTTTCTTTATTCGTGACTATGTTGTGTATTAAAGTAAAATACAAGCCCATCGTTGCAAAAAGGCCATCTACACTGGCACTGTCTAGGGTGATCTGGTACGAATGATTTCACTGCACAATATTTTTAAAGGGAAAAATTTTAGTACTCGTCCTTTTCGACACTTGTGCCTTCTGAAACCAATTAATGAGTACTGAGGTATCACTATATATATGACAATAGCATGAAATATAAATAAGATCATATGTCACAACATGAAACAAAACAAGCTGTAGGAAGTTCTTTGACGTTAGTGAATGACTTTGTGCATTCGTATGTATCCTATGCAAATGACTGCATTCATCTTTTAGTATTGCAAAAATAAAAAAATGAGAAAATACAGCAAAAATATAAATAAGAATAGCATAAAGTATAAATAAAAAAATCATAAGCAAAATATGAACCAAGCTCAATCAAGTCCTCCAATGTGGAGAGTGAGTTTATGCATTCGTACATACCCAAAGAAATTCTTTTGAGTAGTAAAAATAAAAAAAGAGACAATACAGTAACAATATACATGACAACACTGTAAATTATATAAAAGAAAATTACAAAATGGATAGGAATCCTCTAGACAAGTAAACGTGCTTAGTTGCAAATTTCAACTATTTACTTTAGAAGCGGCAGCAATGAATTAAGTCAACAGAATTACCATTTATTTTGCAAGTCCTTCACTAAAATTTGACTTTATTTTCATCTAATAGTATACTATCTTTTTTCCTTATTATTCAACTTTTACTGATTTACATGGTATTTTAAAGAGAGGATGAGGTGGTTAAATGTTAAGTGTATCCTAACCAAAACAGACTGTAATCCATGAAAATCACTAGTTCAGCACCCTGCAGGTCCCAAAGTTGCCAGATTAGTGATAGTTAACCTGTACAGTAATATGAATATATACACACAGTGAAAGGAAATTGAGGCCATTTTGTGATATATATATATATATATATATATATATATATACATATATATATATATATATGTATATATATATATATATATATATATTAATTATATATATATAGTATATATATATATATATATATATATATATATATATATATATATATCATAATATATATATATATTATATTATATATATATATATATATATATTATATATATCTTGAACTACAAGAGCAAAACAAGTAGATGTTCTTACCCCACATATAAATCTTGACAAAAACTGAATGACTAATGAACTCTAAAAAGCACCTTATTTAACTTAGTTCTACATAAATATCCTAACATTCCCACTATGCCTTTCAGTTGACAGCCAATGAAGTACATTTTTATTATAACTTAATATTCCTCCAAAAATAACTTTAATGCAAAAGTATATGTTGATCTCAGAAAAGCATTACATAATCATGCTCAGGCGGAAAAATACAACAAAATCAAAATATCTGGGAAAGTAATCAAGTCATCAAGAATACTTCATCGGTTGCAGCATCAATGGCATAACAGAACCTACCCTGACAATAAAGCTTCACACATTCCCCTGAATGGCATACCAGAATCTACCATAACAATATAGCTTCAAACATTCCCCTGAATATGTTACGGCTCTCTTACCGTAACCTGATATTTTTTACAGTCTTTCCAGTAGGCCGTAACAGAAAATTTCCTTTTCAAAACCACTGACATTCCTCCTAACAGAGCCTGGCCTGAACCCAAAATCCCTGCTGCCAAGTGATAAAGAGGTAGTGGAGAGTAGACAACATCAGAAGTCCACAATCCAATCATTACTTCTCCTGCTAGCACTGCTAAAATTCCCCTGGTGGGCCAAAGACAAAAGATATGAATAGTTTAAGATGAAAAAATGGCTGTAAAAAATCAGCTATTACATATTCCAGTGATGATCATAGATATGTTAAGTAAATAACACTAGTACAAAACAATTATGACCACATCAGACACCTGGACTGAGATACTACTCCTTAATCGACTCAAAATAACTGTAGTTATTACCCTTTCTTTCAAGGCAATGACAGGATTTCGTAGGTGTTGAGTTTTTCCAGTTTTCTCTAGTATGCCTCTTCTTTCCCAACGTTATCCCTACGTTAAGGGGTCGGTTGCTTGATGCGCCTTCTCCACTGCCTTTTATCAAAGGCGTCACCCTCCACCAAACCACTTCTCTCCATATATTCCTTCACTTTATCTCATCATCTAATTCTCGGTCTCCCTCTTGATCTTCTTTCTCTAACAGGTTCTTCCCAAGCCCTCTTCACTCACTTCTCATCACCCATCCTTAACACATGCCCATACCATCTCCATCATGACTCTCTTATCACCTTTGTTATCTTTACCAAGCCTGCTCTTCTTATTTCATCATTTTCCAATCTCTCAAGCAGTGATATTCCCATAATCCACCTCAGCATTCTCATCTCTGTTCTCTCAAGCTTTACTTCCTCTTTTCTTCTTAGAGCCCATGTTTCCGATCCATACATTAACACTGGTCTTATCACTGTGCTATGGATCTTGACTTTTAGTTTGATTGGTATTCTCTTATCTCATACAACTCCAGCTACATCTCTCCACATCCCCTAAGCTGCTTTTATCCTACTGTCCACTTCAGCCTCTCATCCTCCCTCTTGGCTTAAAGTAGAACCTAAGTATTTAAACTTTTCTACCTGTTTTATAATCAAGCCTCTTTTTTCTTGTAATATCTTCCTTACTGCTCACCAAAACCTGTTTTATTCACATTTACCTTCAAGCCATCTCTCTCTAAAGACTTCTGCCATTCTCCAACCCTTCTCTGTATGTCCTCCTTGTCTTCAGCAGTAATCACAAGATAATAGGTGTACAACAACTTCCACAGCACTTCATTCCTGATCTCTTCACTCAACACATCCATGACCAACACTAACTACAAAGTTTTCTGTTTCCCCAACTGCCGTTGTTACTTTTGTGCTCGTTCTTTGATATATCATCTCGACCAGCTTAACCAACTCTTCAGGGACTTTCCTCTTCCTCAAACACCAAAACATCACTTATGCACAATAAAGCATCTGGTTTCTCTCTAGCCTCTTTTCCTGTAGCTGTAGTACTATGAAGATGGCATCCACCATCCCTCTTCCTCTCATGAATTCATACTGCTGTTTCTCGATTTTTAGTCTCTCTTAATCTCTCATCCAGTATTTTCTCTAAAACTTTCAATCTATGCTCTGTTATTTTAATTCCCCTGTAATTACCTAAATCCATGACATCTCCCTTCTTCTTGTATAAAAATACCATCAGACTTTCCTCCCAGTCCCTTGGCATTTCTTCCTCTTCCCATATAGCTTTTAATAAATCCAGCATCCATTTCTCCCTTTCTGTACCTAGTAATTTTATAATCTCAATTTGGAACTCTGATGGACCTGATGCTTTACCATTCCTCATTTTATTTAATGCTCTCTTCACTTCTAGAGTGGCTGTACCTTCTCAAAAGAAATTATATCAAGTGCATTACTGAAGTCTTAACAACTGTGAAATTTACAAGACTGCTCATACTCAACCTGGGTTACTGGCTTGAACTGGTCAACCTAATGCAGGACACCAGGTAGCTCAATACATGAAGAACATCGAATCCCCTAAATGTACTGTACTATACACTGTACAAACTAAATTGTATAGTTGTACACTAGCACTCTTGACAGTAATTCATTTTCCTGTTTGTAAATACGTACATGTGGTTTAGGAAAGAGAACAATACTACCAGCAGTCCCGGGTTATCAGCAATCTGGTTTTAAGGCGCTTGTCTAGTGATGATGACAACTGGATTTTTGGTGAGGGTATGCAGCGATACCCAGTTATTGGCACTGATAACCAGGGATCAGTGGTAATATCCCCAATTTTCGGTTATCAGCGATTGTCTATTATCTTCATGCTGTTGGGAACGGAACCTGTAGGTTCAGGAGGGGGAACTCCGACCTAATGCTCTGGTACAGTAACTATTTCAAATTGCACACCGCCACTCACAACTAACACAGCACCCATCCTCAGTGAACAACACGCGAGCAACAGGTTTCTGCCATCACGACGTCTGTTTACCAGGTATGAAAATTGATTTTTCGGATGTCTGTTGTTAATTTTCATGGTTATCATATGGTGTCTCACATCAGTGACTATGGCGTGATTGTTTCGAGTAAGTTTTTACCATATTTAGCCATACTGACATGTTATAGAGTGAAATGAAGTGTGTCTTTTTGAAGTGGCTGCTATGGCACTGCTGTGAAAAAAAATGGTGGTGTGGGGGTACATCGACTGCCAACATGTGGGGGGAAAACACTAATGTTTGAAATTTTGAAATACTTGACAAAACATAACAAAAAGTGACTAATTATGTATATTAGCATGAAAGTAAATGGTGGTGGTCAACTATATTACATTTAAATGAAGTGGAACAGCATTTTTTTTTTGTAAAGTTGAAGGCGATTTTTAGTGAATTATGATGCGAAGTCTGCTTTCTTCAAGGACGCCTTTACCTTCACTACCATTTTGGACGAAGCATCTGTCAAGCCAGGACAGTGTAAGGGTGTCCTGGTAACCACCAAGGCTGCCACCAAGAGGCAGGCTGACGTGGTCAAGGTATACCCCCTCTGATTGTCTTCAACATGTACTTCTGAGCCTGTAGTAGTCTACAGGCTAAGGTATTTCTTTGTATATAGTTTATGTCTTGAATTTCCTCTATACTTTGTATATAATTAGGCTATAAGCTGCTCAAATACTCTTTAAGGTGTCTTAACTTCCCTCTCTGGTTCAAATGGTTGTTAATAGTTAATAAATTTATTTTGTTGAAGATATATTTATAGAATGATTTCTGTCTGCCAGTCAAGTTTGTTTTGTCAAATAAATATCAATTTTTTATGTGCTTATCTTTCATTTCATCACTTAATAATGATGGGGTGTGGCTAGGGTTATCATATATGTTGGTTTCAGGTGAAAAAAAGACAATGTTTTTCATTTTATGAACTTCAAAAATAAGGGTTGATGTTCCCCCGCTCCCCAGTCGTTGTTCCCCTATGGTAGGTGAAAACCGACCGAGGCTACAAAAATTTTTGAAGTGCAAAATATGACACTTATTTTCTGAGTTGCTAATTTATGAGTATACCCTAGGTGTGCCATGTTGTGTATTTTTTTTGGCACAGTTTGCACTCTCTCAGGTACAAAATGGAACTTTTATGGAGGTCTTTCTACTAATAGGTGGGTGTTCACCTACCTCCCCTACCAGTAATTAGTGGGATATGGAAATACATAATGAGATTTTGTTTGGGCCAAAGAGGTTTTAACTTGCATGGTCATGATCAATGACACTGCTTTAGCCAAACTCTATCAAGGGTTCAATAGCACACAGTCAGTAAACAAAGTATGGGGCTTGTGCTGTAAATAAAGTCTCTTTCTTTAGAAGACATTCGCGAAAAGTTACTGAGCATTTCTTGTGTACCATCATATTGTCATATCAATCAGCATGCATGACTTGAATTTACTCTATCAAACTTATACTATTTACCACCAAATGAAGCTGAGATAAACATAGATGAATGAAAATCAGGGAAATTGAGCTACCACAATTGTAGCAAAATACCTGTTTCCAGTACCACATAATGTTAATCAGAAAATATCCCCCAAGTAGGTAATCATCAAGTACATAAAGATGATTATAACATAATGTTTTCTGTGATGCTAGTGAGTAATAATCAATCAATTTTCAAAGACAATGAACCTCAATTACATCATATATTCAGTTGTGTAACCATTTAGCCTTCCTTACCTTGAATGTTTGATTACAGCTGCCTTTGGCAAGCCAGTTGTGCCAGAAGTGTAAATGTAGACCATTTTGTCAACAAAGCCAACATTTTTCAATTGTGGGGGCGTACTGCTTTCAGCTGTGGCCAAGGCTGCATTAAGATTCACAGCATCTAGTAATGAAAATATAAAATATGTTTTAAAAAGCCAAAATTGTCAAACGTAAAGTGCAAACATTCTAACATAATGTCAGGTATCTCTTAAAAAATTCCTTTGAAGTGGCAAATCCAACAACTCATCTTGATTATTCAAAATATCCTTAAGATATCCGAGGGATAAATAACAGACACTATTTGCTATATCAACATTTGCATACATGTACAATGGACCCCTGCTACATTGCAGATTCAGTCATGCTGAGTTTTTTCTGTGAAATGTATCTCCAAATATATCATGGGAAAATTAACTCATTCACAGATTTTTTCGTAGAGCAATACACAATCACTAATTACTGTATTTTCATTTTACCATTTTTGTGACTAAATACATTTTTTATGATAAAAAAATTATTCAATAATGTTCAAATAACAATACTAATAAAAAAAACAGTAAAATATATCCCTAAGTATTAATCTACTACCATCATAATATGTACTGTATAAAAAAAACAATATTCACTCCTCTCTCCATGACAACACCCTATTGGCTGAAGGGGTTGGAAGTAGCCAATCATAAGGCTTGTAGATCGATGCTTCCATGCATAGGTAAACATATATGTACATATATTTTATTATACATAATTTATTTACTAATTTTCAAAAATTAATATGATGCAAAAATAGCAAAATATCAATCAAATGTTAAAGAAAAAGCTTGGTATATATTGTCACAGTGTGTAAGTTGTATTTCTTTATCTCTCAGTGATAGAGAAAATTTTTATGCATTTGTAAATTATTTGTCCATTTCTTTTGTAAGATAAATCCCTGATTTACTAATTTTCAAATATTAATATCAAAGTAAACAGAAAATGAAATTCATTAAATTAGGTAAGACTTAGCGCAACATAAATATTTTCCCTGACCTTTTTATCTCCGACGTGGAGGGAAGGTTGAAGGCATAACTGTCAATCAGCTTGACATACTGACATATGGGCAAAGTTTCTCTCTCTCTCTTACTGAGATAAGAGAAACTTTTTTTATGTATGCATAATATGTATGTTTGTTTTGTAAGATAAGTAAGTGATTTACTGTAATACAAAGGTAAACACAGAAAAATATCAATGTGAGAGATGGATGAATAGATTGATAGATAGATAGAAAAGTTGAGTTGTAGATAGAATATATATATAATATTATATATATGCTTTATTAATATATATATCTATATATATATATCTATATATATATATAGATATATAACACACACACACACACACACACACACCCACACACACACACACACACATACACACACACAGTGTTCCCCCCCGTATTCGTGGGGGATGTGTACCAGGCACCCCCCAAATAGTTCAAACCTGCGAATAGTTAGAACTCCCTTCTAAAAATGCCTATATCTGCCTATCTTGAAAGTTCAAATACCAAATGTATACTTAAAGTATCATCCTACATCAAATATACCATTGAATAGGTATTATTAATATCATTTCAAAGTCATCTTAAACATTTTACCATTAGAAATATATAAACAGCCAATAACAGAGAGAGAGAGAGAGAGAGAGAGAGAGAGAGAGAGAGAGAGAGAGAATAACTCCTTACGATAAATACATATATTTATTCCAGAGAAAGAGAGGACTGAACAATTATGTTTGTCTGTATATCAATTCTTTTGCTGAGAGAGAGAGAGAGAGAGAGAGAGAGAGAGAGAGAGAGAGAGAGAGAGAGAGAGAGAGAGAGAGAGAGAGGCTCATGTATTCTTTTGTCCAACAGGGTAATCTACAAGGATGCCTCCAAACCAAGTGATTAACATCCTACATCAAATTTACCTTAAATTATTATCATATTAATGTATTAATCTTAGAGATAGTGTTAAAATATTTTCAAAGTAATCCTAAACATTAGTACCCTTAAAGGTATATACGTACATACATACGAACTCCTAGCAGCCAAGAGAAAGAGAGAGAGAGAGAGAGTTACCAGTATGACATGCGTATCTTGTGGAGAGAGAGAGAGAGAGAGAGAGAGAGAGAGAGAGAGAGAGAGAGAGAGAGAGAGAGAGAGAGAGAGAGAGAGAGAGAGAGAGAGAGAGTTGTCCTTACAGTATTTAAAAGAGTGAAATTAAAAGATTACTGTATTTAAAAAACTCACATATGAATTTTTTAATTACAGTTACAGTAGTACCTCGAGATACGAAAGGCTCAATTTACGAAAAACTCGAGATACGAAAGCCAATACGAAAAATTTAACGGCTCTACATACAAAAAGTTTTCAAGATGCGAAAGGTTTCTGAAAGTCCGAGATTCACCCGGATAACAATTTTGAAAATCGCGCCGCGCGTCGCCATCTTAGTACTAGTAGACTCGCCACCATCCTCCTGCTCTCCCATTGGTTCCTGATGCTAGTCGCGGCCATGAAATCCTTCTCTCCTATTGGCCAGCGTCCCTCCCATCATGCATCTACCATGTACACATGGTGGCGTGCTTTGGCCACTCGGTACCAGCATTGTTATAGTACGCACGCGGTATTCGTTTTCGGGATCGTCAATGTGTACGTTATTTAAAAAAAAAAGTGACCAAGATCTCTCACATGGGATAAGTGATCAAGGTCTCTCTCATGGGATAACTGGAAACTTTGCAAGGTTGGTAGAATATTCACTCCCTGCTGAACAGAAGGTGTAGACCAATCATTTACAACATGCATACCAGTACGTATAATCAAGGCACTTCAGTTTATGTTGAAGGTCAGCAGCCAAACATTCAGTACCCCAATCAGTTGCAGAGAGCATTTGGTTGAACAGGGTTTTGATGGACACCAGGGCCAACAGAGTCATGAGATGCAAAAAAAGAACCAAGTGATAAAAAACAGAAAGTTGAAATTTTGTAAAAAAAAAAAAAAAAAAAAAAACCTATGTAAAGTAAAAGAAAAAAGTAAAAAAAAAGGTTAAAATTCAAAAAAAGAAAAAAAAACGGCAGAAATTAAAGCCGCTTTTCATAAAGTGCAATCATTTGTAGAAGACACCCCCCGAAAAGGCTCACACAGGAACATTGTGTATGTATATTTTTTAAAGTGTACGTACGTACATATGTACAAAAGAAAAAAAAATGGCAGAAATTAAAGCCGCTTTTCATAAAGTGCAATCATTTGTAGAAGACGCCCCCCGAAAAGGCTCACACAGGAACATTGTGAAAAGTAGGCAGAAGCAATCTTCCTTGGATAGTTACGTATGTTCGTAGCCTCACTCGAAAGGTAAGCTTCCACATTTTACGTACAGTATATTTCTTGTTACCATGTACACTAATACGTATATACTTTATTTACAGGTTATATTTTGCATTTTTTTTTTATTAGTTTAGGTACTGAATGGTCCAAATTGTTGTAGTATTTCATTGTTTATAGGTCAATTTAGCTTTATTATGAAATTTACTGGGGTGTTTTTGGAGGGCTTGGAACGGATTAGCCATTTTACATGTAAAATGTGGTCCAAGATACGAAAACCTCATGATACGAAAGGTGCCTCGGAACAGATTAATTTCGTATCTCGAGGTACTACTGTATAGTATTGTTATTATACATATTATAGTATTATTATTGGAAAATATTAATAATAAACTTATTGCATACATGTACCATAAAAATGATCTCATCTCAGTAAGAGAGAGAGAGAGAGAGAGATACTGCATAAAAACCATTAAATTCGTTGACCATTGTATGGCACCGTTACTTGACATGTTTGACAGTTTCCCAGCTCCGAGCGTCACTGGCTTATGAGAAGGTAGGGAAATTGATACAGAAAAAGACGAAGGGAAGAATTTTCATTTGAAATTAGTTATTATTATTATTATTATTATTATTATTATTATTATTTGATAATATTAACCCTCTTACGCCGAAGCGGTAAAAAAAAAATTGTCTCCCGTGTGCCGGAGGTGTTTCAGAGTGAGCGCAGAAACGGAAAAAATATTTTTTTCAAAAAATCACAGCGAGCTTAGTTTTCAAGATTAAGAGTTCATTTTTGGCTCCTTTTTTGTCATTGGCTGAAGTTTAGTATGCAACCCATCAGAAATGAAAAAAATGAAACATTATCATTATTATAAATAATGCGATATATGATCGCGCAAAAAATGAAATTTCATAATATAAGTTGTATTCAAATCGTGCTGTGCGCAAAACGGTTATAGGTAACAAGTTACTTTTTTTCGTTGTAATGTACACTAAATTGCAATCCAATTTTTGGTATATAACACATGTAAAACGATAAAAGCAACACAGAGAAAATATTATAAAAAAATAATGCATGAATTCGTAACGCGCGGACGTAAACAAATATTTTTTTCAAAAATTCACCATAAATCTAAATATTGTCCTAGAAACTTCCAATTTCTTTCAAAATGAAGACGAATGATTGAATATTACTATACTGTAAGAGTATTAGCTTACAATTGCAGTTTTTGACCATATCTGACGAGTTAAAGTTGACCGAATGTAGAATTTTTTTATATATATTTTTTATATGCAATTATTTCGGAAATAAGAAAAGCTACAACCTTCAAATATTTTTCGTTTTATTCTACATGAAATTCCGCACATCTTCATATATAAAACTCTATGAAATGCTGCTAATATGAAACGGAGCAAATATTCCGAGAATGGGACGTACACATTTCGGAGATTTGTGGCGGAGAATCCGCACACGGAGGGAAGGAAAGATTTTTTTTTAAATTCACCATAAATCTAAATATTTTGCTAGAGACTTCGAATTTGTTTCAAGATGAAGATAAAGGACTGAATATTACTAGACTGTAAGAGTTTTAGCTTACAATTGCGTTTTTCGACCATTTCGGTAGAGTCAAAGTTGACCGAACGTGGTTTTTTTTCTATTTATCGTGATTTATATGCAAATATTTCAAAAATGAGAAAAGCTACAACGTTCAATTATTTTTAGTTGTATTCTACATGAGATTGCGCACATTTTCATATATAAAACTTTATGTAACGGCTAATTTAAAATGGTGCAAACATTACCACAATCGCATGTATGATTTTTTCGGAAGAGTTACCGCACGGACGTAAAGAAAATGTTATTTTTTTCATGAATTCACCATAAATCGAAATATTGTGCTAGACTTCCAATTTGTTGCAAAATGAAGGTAAATGCTTGAATATTACTAGAATATAAGCGTTTTAGCTTACAATTGCGTTTTTCGACCATTTCGATAGAGTCAAAGTTGACAGAAGGTTGAAATTTTGGCAATTATCGTTATTTTTATGAAAATATCTCAAAACTGATAAAAGCTACAACCATGGGTTGTTTTTAGTTGTATTGTGCATGAAATTGCACACATTTCCATATATAAAACTTTATATAACGGCTAATTTTACAATGGTGCAAACATTACCACAATTGCATGTATGATTTTTTTCGGAAGAGTTACCGCGCGGACATAAGGAAAAAGTTTTTTCATAAATTCACCATAAATCGAAATATTGTGCTAGAGACTTCCAATTAGTTGCAAAATTAAGGTAAAGATTGAATATTACTAAAATATAAGAGTTTTAGCTTACAATTGCGTTTTTCGACCATTTCGGTAGAGTCAAAGTTGACCGAATGTTGAAATTTTGGCAATTATTGTTATTTATATGAAAATATCTCAAAACTTATAAAAGCTACAATCATGAGTATTTTAATGTTGCATTCTACATAAAAATTTGCATATTTTCATATATAATACTTCATGTAACGGCTAATTTACAATGGTACAAAAATTATGTCAAAGTGACTAAATAATTTCCGAGATGTGTCACAGATGCTTTTTAGTGCGGCAAGAAAGAAATTCGCGCTTGCGCGCCTGAGTAACGATTGTAAACAAAACAACACCTGATCCGTGAAAACTCCAGCATCCCCCAAGGCGCGTGATTCAAAAGTTTTAGGCTGGTAGGCCTATAAGTATTTTTCCGCGAATTTAAAAAAAAACTTTTGTAAGTCGACGTAAAATACGTCCAGTCGGCACACGGGAGACAAAAAATGTTGACGTAAAATACGTCCAGTCGGCGTAAGAGGGTTAATAAACACATGCATCTACCATAAAAATTCTCTCATCTCAGTAAGAGAGAGTTATCCTTATAAGTGAAATGGAAAGGTCATTTTTATCTCTTTAAAATACTACCACATACGAATTTTGTAATTACAGTTTTATTATTATTATTATTATTATTATTATTATTATTATTATTATTACTAACAACAGAAAATATCAATAAACAATTTGCATACAAGTACCATAAAAATTCTTTCATCTCAGTAAAAGAGAGAGAGAGAGAGAGAGAGAGAGAGAGAGAGAGAGAGAGAGAGAGAGAGTGGGTGTGTGTGTTTATCTATCTGTTCTCTAAGAAAATACTAATATCGCTTCCAGCGAAACAGAGGGAGGGAGTTATCACTATGACATACATATCTTGTGTGGCAAAAGAGAGAGAGAGAGAGAGAGAGAGAGAGAGAGAGAGAGAGAGAGAGAGAGAGAGAGAGAGAGAGAGAGAGAGAGAGAGAGAGAGAGAGAGAGAGAGGAGTTATCCTTAATTAAAGGAGTGAAATGGATAGATTATTGTTTCTTTAAAATACTATCACGTAATATGAATTTTGTAATTACAGTTATATTATTATTATTATTATTATTATTATTATTATTATTATCATTATTATTTGAAAGTATTAAAAACATATAGTACATGTAGTATAAAAATTCTTGAGTCTCAATAAATGAGAGAGAGATAGAGAGAGAGAAATTGCATGAACACTTGGTGGCAACAACTCAACAGCTCCTCCCCCTGGTCCCATAACTTGATATGTTTGACAGCTTTAGTACCTGGAGTTAGAGAGAGAAGACTGGGATATCCTTCATTCTTACATAATTTTTCAAATTTATAAACTAAAACCTTACTAATTCACATTAGTATTTTCTTTAATGAATTGATATTGTTGCTGTATACATTAATATTAATATTTGAAAGTAGTAATTCATTTATTTATCATACAAAAAAGATATACATCTCTGTAGGAGAGAGAGAGAGAGAGAGAGAGAGAGAGAGAGAGAGAGAGAGAGAGAGAGAGAGAGAGAGAGAGAGAGAGAGAGAGAGAGAGAGAGAGAATTACTATTCTTATTATCCCTTTAACGCCGATTGGATGTATTAAACGTCCACGAAAATTGTCTGTCGGTGCCGAACCGACGTACTGTACATCGACGAAAAAAGTTTTTTTTTTTAATTTGCGGAAAAATAGTTATAGGCCTACTAGGTGAAAACTTTTGAATCACGCGCCTTGGGGGATGGATGCTGGGAGCTCACGGATCAAGCTGTTGTTTTGTTTCCCATCATTACCCAGGCGTGCAAGCGCTAATTTCTTTCTTCTTGCACTGAAAAGCATCAGCGACACATCTCAGAAATTATTTTGTCACTTTGACATCATTTTTGCACCATTTTATATTAGCAGTTGCATAGAGTATTATATATAAAAATTTGCGCAATTTCATGTAGAATACAAAAATAAATAACCCATGGTTGTAGCTTTTATCAGTTTTGAAATATTTTCATATAAATAACAATAAGTGCCAACATTTCAACCTTCGGTCAACTTTGACTCGACCAAAATGGTAAAAAAACGCAATTGTATGCTAAAACTATTATATTCTAGTAATATTCAATCATTTACCTTTATTTTGCAACAAATTAGAAGTCTCTAGCACAATATTTCGATTAATGGTGAATTTATGAAAAACACTTTTTCTTTACGTCCACGCGGTAACTCTTCCAAAAAATCATAAAATTTTTTCGTCCGATTGCCGTAATCTTTGCACCATTTTAAATTAGCCGTTACATAAAGTTTTATATATGAAAATTTGCTATATTTCATGTAGAATAAAACAAAAAACAACACATGGTTGTAGCTGTTATCAGTTTTGAAATATTTTCATATAAATCACGATAAATAGAAAAAATTCGACCTTCAGTCAACTTTAACTTGACCGAAATGGTCGAAAACTGCAACTGTAAGCTACAACACTTACAGTCTAGTAATATTCAATCAATTACCTTCCTTTTGCTACAAATGGGAAGTCTCTAGCACAATATTTCAATTTATGGTGAATTTTAGAAAAACTTTCCTACGTTCGTGTGGTAACTGCCGAAAAAAATTAAAATTTAAAAAAATTTTTTTGTCTGACTGTCATAATGTTTGCACAGTTTTATATTAGCAGTTACATAAAGTTTTATATATGAAAATGTGCGCAATTTCATGTAGAATACAACAATAAATAACCCATGGTTGTAGCTTTTATCAGTTTTGAAATATTTTCATATAAATAACAATAAGTCAAAATATCAACCTTTGGTCAACTTTGACTCGACCGAAATGGTCGAAAAACGCAATTGCAAGCTAAAATTCTTACATCCTAGTAATATTCAATCATTTACCTTTATTTTGCAACAAATTGGAATCTCTAGCACGATATTTCGATTTATGGTGAATTTATGAAAAGAAAACATTTTCCTTACGTCTGCGCGGTAACTCTTCCGAAAAAAATCAGAAATTTTTTCGTCTAATTGTCGTAATGTTTGCAACATTTTAAATTAGCCGTTACATAAAGTTTTATATATGAAAATTTGTGATATTTCATGTAGAATACAACAAAAAACAATCATGGTTGTAGCTTTTATCAGTTTTGAAATATTTTCATATAAATAACAATAAGTGCCAACATTTCAACCTTCGGTCGACTTTGACACAACCAAAATGGTAAAAAAACGCAATTGTAAGCTAAAACTATTATATTCTAGTAATATTCAATCATTTACCTTTATTTTGCAACAAATTAGAAGTCTCTAGCACAATATTTCGATTAATGGTGAATTTATGAAAAAAAACTTTTTCCTTACGTCCGCACGGTAACTCTTCCGAAAAAGTCAAATTTTTTTTGTCCGATTGTTGTAATGTTTGCACCATTTTAAATTAGCCATTACATAAAGTTTTATATATGAAAATGTGCGCTATTTCATGTAGAATTCAACAAAAAAACATCCATGGTTGTAGCTTTTATCAGTTTTGAAATATTTTCATATAAATAACAATAAACAGAAAAAAATTTGACCTTCGGTCAACTTTAACTTGACCGAAATGGTCGAAAACTGCAACTGTAAGCTACAACACTTACAGTCTAGTAATATTCAATCAATTACCTTCATTTTGCAACAAACGGGAAGTCTCTAGCACAATATTTTGATTTATGGTGAATTTTTGAAAAGTTTTTTTTTTATGTCTGCACGTTACGAATTCATGCATCATATTGTGATAATATTTTCTGTGTTGCTTTGATCGTTCACAATTTGTTATATACAATACAATGAAAAAATAATTAACTCATTAGCTTTAACCGTTTTGCTCACAGCGCAATTTGTATACAATTATATATAATTATTTTTTTGAGCTGTCATATATTCCAATATTTATATATGATAATGATAATTTTTTTCATTTCTGATGGTTGCCTACTAAACTTCAGGCAATGACAGAGCCAAAATTGGCTTGTAGCTCCATGCTTTTTGAGAGAGTTTTGCCTCATTTTTTTGTTTTTTTTTTTGTTTTATGATTGACTTTAGTTCAATGTTTCACTGATACTGTATGGTAAACAACCGAGTGGACTGGCCAACTCAACGACTACCGCGGTGTTGGCCACCCTCCAAAAAAGTACTTTACCACTTTCTGACACCGGAGATGGCCATTAGTCATGAGTTCTTGGTTGTGATAACAGGAGCTCAAGACCTCTACTCTCTTTTCAAAGTATTTTCTTCAAAGTTAGAAATTAAGGCCCTATTTCAAGATTTAAACAGAGGGTAATGAAAAGTGTGGCCAACGCAGTGCACACTACCCCAAAATGCTTTCGAAATTTTTACTTAAGATTAAAAAAGTTTAGAAGATTGACCCCATCTCTATGTTTGCGGAGTCGCTTGTGTCAACAAACTTCCCATTTCCTGTGCTAAATCCGCACACCACTTGTACCCATAGACGCTGGGACACTTTCATCACAACAATCGTAAACCTGACCTCCAACCAGCACTTATTCGTATTTATTCAAGGGGACTACGGCATTCTTTGCAGTGTTTTGCAGCGTTTTGTGCTCTTCAATTGTTTATCAGTGTTGTCAATTGGTATGTTTACCCTATAAAAACTGGGTATAAGACTTACACAAAACCGGGGAAATAAGTGAAATTAGCCTATCTATTTGTAGTATATATACAGTTCAGGTAAAAATGATTGACGCCGTCAATTATTTTTGCCAAAAAGGACAGCAAGGTTCTCAACTCCAGTATTGGCCGAATTAAATGTCGTAAACATACGTCTGGCAATCACGTACCTTTCAGCTTCCCGCTCACAAGCACCCCTCCCCCATACCCTTGATGGTGCGTGGGTGGGAGGCCTCTGTTGCCTGGTAACATTGCTTTGTGAAACCTGTTTCCACGCATAGTTACCTGTGGTTTTTGCGGTGTAGTGCTGGATTATGCCGGGTAATAAGCACATTACTGAAACACAGGTTGCTCAGGTAGTTGCTTTGTACAAGCAACAAGTCAACCTCCGAAATTGCTGCTAGTGTCAGTGTGACGGTCAGAACTGCCCAGCGCTGGATTAAAAAGTTCAAGGATGGGGGGGTGAGAGGGCCCAACCCCAGGTTGGAACATTGACAGGGAGAAAGAGGCAACTAACCGACAGAAACCTCAGATTTCTTCGAATTGCTATTGAAAAGAACTCATGGGCTTCCTCTAAACAGCTGAAGGAGCAAAACAGGAAAATCTAAGGTCATATCTACCGTTGTCTTGCTGCCAAGAAAAAACCGCTTCTGACAAGGCGTCACATTAGGAATTACCTTTCATATGCTAGGCGTATGTTGAAGAATTTAACCCTCCAGCACTTTAAAGGGATCCTTTATAGTAACAAAGTCACATTCAGTGTCCTCAGGGCCTTCGGGGTAGGTTTACCGACCCCGTAGTAGTGACCCTTACCGGGAGAAGTACGTGAATACCACCACAAAGCACCCTGATTCTTTGATGTTCTGGGGTTGCTTTTCATACCACAGCAAAGGGGTGTTGGTAACACTGCCCAAGAATGTTACTATGAACCAGTACAACTATTCTGAGCTGTTAATGGAATATTTGGTGCCGTCAATGGTCAAATGTAATGCAAAGGTGTTCATGCAGGATGGTGCCCCTTGTCATAGGGCAAAAACAGTCACAGATCTCCTTAAATTCTGTAAAATCCCTTTTCTTAGTGACTGGCCTGGCAATAGCCCCGATCTCAATCCCATTGAGAATTTGTGGGGCATCATCAAAGCACAATTAAGGGACCGCGACACCTCCAGTATCGAGAAACTAGAGAGAGAGGTCAGAGACATTTGGGAGAACTTTCCCAAAACCATCCTTGAAAACTTAGTCAAGAGTGTTCTAGGACAACTTCAAGCAGTTAAAAAGAGGTGTGGGGGTCACACCAAGTATTAGAACCCTCAAAAACATCAATCAAGCACATCACAGCATTGTAGTGAGTAAGTACTCTGAGGTATTGCGTAAATGCAGTATCTATAGGATGCGTCAATCATTTTTACCCGAACTGTACGTATTACAGCGATTTTATCATTACTGCATTACTATGACAACTAGAATTCATGGAAACAATTTGTAAAAGCATTGGTGTATGTGCGAAGCTCCACTAGATTGGCAACGATGAGTCTTTATGCCGTCGTCTGCTCGTACTTCCGAAATATCTGTAATTTTTCGGGGTTAATTTGATTGCAAAAAAGGGAAAATAAACATGAATTATATAAACATTTTGAAGTAAAGTTCAACTAAATAATGAGTAAAGTAAACAATTAAGGGAATAAGCTTTGCACCTCATAAACATGTAGTCGTCTGCTGCAAGTAACTGTGTTTGCGGAGTGAGTGCTTAGGAACCAGGAACAGCAACATGGTTCAAGTGCAATTTGGAGTGAATTAAGACCAAAATGTGTATAATTACAATCAAATAAGCACTGTGGAGTTTCAGTTGTGATGGCAGTAAGGCTAAAACCACCGATTACAAGGTAAAAATGAATTCAGTTCAAACCATGACCCAGGGAATAAAAAGATTCATACTCTCACTAATACAGGCAACAAAATGTTGTTTTTATTGTGCTGATTACAACTGCAATCTTGAATAAGATCAATAAACATTACATATATACGCTATAATTGTTCAAATGAGTGCTGGGAAGGCTGGGAAAGATGGTGGATTGTCTGTGGTTAGAACGGCCAGCCACGCGATTGCCGCCATATAGGATTTCAAAACTGCCTTGAAAACATATTTTATGAAGAGCTCACATGCTTATTTCAGTTCATATGGGGCTTTCATAGATCACATTATGTTGATGAAATGGTATGCTTAAAGTTGTAATTGTATTCTTGTTTCACCAATTAATTATCGAGTGAATAAGGTCTGGCCAGCGCGATGACGATAGATCGTCTGCGGTTGTTTACCCTATATTCTTATAGCCTAGTTTTATGAATTAATCTTTCTTTACCTTTCTATATGTAGTGTCACTATTGTATTAAATATTTTTAATGTGTATGTATAATTCTCTCTCTCTCTCTCTCTCTCTCTCTCTCTCTCTCTCTCTCTCTCTCTTAATGAAAAAATAGCAAAATATCAATGAAAGATTATTTCACTTACAGAATCCGTTTATACTGTGCTTAGACTTGACATGAAAATCAGTTTCTCATTTAATGAAAAACCAGCAAAATATCAGCAAAACATTATTTCACTTACAGAATCCATTTATACTATGCTTAGACTTGGATGTAAATATACCTCAGTTTTCTCTCTCTCTCTCTCTCTCTCTCTCTCTCTCTCTCTCTCTCTCTCTCTCTCATATTTCTGGGCTCAGCTCGTGTCGGCCTATGAAAGGATCCTTAATATCATTCTTTCTAGGCAAAATTAATCTAAATCTTACCAGAGAAAAACAAAATTAAGAAAATGTCAGTAAAACTGACTCGCTCACTCTATAAAAGAAGTGTCAGTATGAGAATAGGGGCGAGTGGGAACACTACCACGAGTCATTCACCATTTAGACCTTCCAATCCAAGATCCCCATTAGCGAGAGCTGATACTAACGGGTGATGCGGCTGCTACTACTACTACTAAGGACGCCACGGACAGCAGCGCCCCTAGCGGTCATCCTTAATATTTAGCAGTACGCGTTGGACGCATTTTTTCACGTGTGCCTATTTCTTGGATTTATCTCCACTTATTTACCATGGAACGTGCTGCATCGAATCGGCTAAGTTAAGTGCCTCATAGTAGTATTTTACCGTATTTTAGTCTTCCAGGAACCAGTATTTTCCTTCTAATAGGTCTATACGGTTTCCCGGTCGGCTAGTGGCGGCGCCATGCTGCCTCATGTCTAGAATTCCCGGTCTTCCATACTGGGACTTCTTGTACTTATGGGCTTACCATATCACGTTCATCGTTTTTACATCGTATTTCTGGGCTCAGCTCGTGTCGGCCTATGAAAGGATCCTTAATATCATTCTTTCTAGGTAAAATTAATCTAAAATTACCAGAGAAAAACAAAATTAAGAAAATGTCAGTAAACTGACTCGCTCACTCTTAAAAAACGGAAGTGTCGGTATGGTATTAGGGGCGAGTGGGAACACTACCACGAGACATTCACCAATTAGAACTTCCAACCAGAATCCCCACAAGAGAGAGCTGATACCAACGGGCGATGCTTCCGCTACTACTACTACTAGAGGACGCCACGGCTAGCAGCGCCCCTAGCGGACATCCTTAATCATTAGCGCTAGCGTTCAGACGCATTTTCTTTGTGCTGTGCCTATTTACGGGATATTTTATCATCATCATCATGGAACGTTCTGCCATCGCAACGGCTAAGTTAAGTGCCTCATAAGTAATGTTTTACTGTATTTTTGTCTTCCGGGAACCAGTATTTTCCTTCTAATAGGTCATATACGGTTTCCCGGTTGTCTCGTGGCGGCGCCATGCTGCCTCGTTAAGAATTCCCGGTCCTCCATACTGGGACTTCTTATACTTATGGGCTTACTATATTACGTTCATCGTTTTTTACATCGAGTTAGTTTTAGCTAGATTAGCCCCTTTACCATTTCTCTTAGTTTGGTATTTAGGGCTATTATTATTGTTCCAGCCCAGCATCCCGGCTCTTGCTCTTCATCGGCTATCGCTGGCTCCGAGTAGGCTTCTGTTCCTCGGAACAGTTTGCCTCCTCCTGGGCTTCTTTTTCTTCTACTAAAAGTGTCTTTTCCATCTTTACGATGTAATTTTATTCTATTTTAGGGTGTTAGGCTAGCCTAGGTGCATGTCCCATGTATTGGTACAGCCTGGTTCACGTGGCCCTCCCACGGTTGTGTTGCTCGCGGCTTAGGCCACTTGCTGGTCACGTGTTCCATCGCACCTTACCCTTCCCCTTCCCTCCCATACCAGTATAGGGAGGCACTGGGGGTACCCCTTGGTTGTCATGACAACCTCAGTTGCCTTCCTCCCTCTCTCTCTGAGGTGGCCAGGGGTTCCTCCCAGCGGGGGGTATTAGGGCGACCACTCATAGGGTACCGAGTCTCCGAGCGGGTAGTTGTTGAGACGGGGAGGAGTAGGCCAACCCCCCCCCACCCTCTCTCTCTCTCCCGCCGTGTTATGCCGAGACCCTCCCCCCCCTTCCCCAGTTGCTCAGCCACCTTCCCTTTCTATAACGAACGGAGCCTTCCGTCGCAGCCGGGGCACCTTTGGTTATAGATTACTGGCTCCGCCAGCGGGCGGGGTGGTCCATACTAGTGGGTCGGTTGCTTGCCTACTATATCCTTACATCTCTCCCCCGCTACCGGAAGGGAGCTTGCTTCTTACCCGGGCACTCTTCTAGTAGACGGGTGGAGAAAGGTTTGATATTATTGTTATTTTAAGGATATACCCTAATTTTACGATGATTTGTTTAATTTTATTATTCATATGTTTACCATCCCCGCCATTATTCGTCGTGGTTTCCTTTTACCACCACTCCTGGTTGGATTCTATCTCTTGTCTCCGCCGCCAGCGGAGCAATAGCCTAGGACACCAACCAACCTTGTTACCACACGTATTATGGCGGGGCTCTGGTTTAATCTAACTTTCTCGCTCCGGCACCAGCGGAGCAACTGCTAGGCTGTAAGTGTTCTTCTGATACTCATGTATCTTTCCACTTACAGGCTACCAACTGTCAGGTCCTGGGATGCAACGCGACGTTGTACGACCCCTGCGGCCACGATGAGTGCAGGTCTCACGCTCCATGTGCCACGTCATTCAACGATATGATCGTCTGGCACCCGGAAGCCTGCGCCATCTGCTACGACCTGGTCAGTCAGCTGGTGGAGGGGGTAAGTCGATTATAGGCTTCTTTATCAATTTACTAACAACTCTTAGACATAAGTTTGTTAACCCCGTTCCGCCATTAGAAGCTCATCTCGCCTTTTCTTTCAGGCTACTGGTGTGAGGGAGGTCGCCCTTGCTACCCTGAAAGCGTGGGTGGGCGGCTTCGGGAAGAACGCCGCCAAAGGCCAGCCTTACATCCTTGACAAGAAGCTG
Source organism: Macrobrachium nipponense (assembly GCF_015104395.2). Taxonomy (NCBI): domain Eukaryota; kingdom Metazoa; phylum Arthropoda; class Malacostraca; order Decapoda; family Palaemonidae; genus Macrobrachium; species Macrobrachium nipponense. Next base: position 57,130,058 of record NC_061108.1, on the reverse strand, counting down.
GCCGTCCAGATCTTCCCTGCGGGCAAGTCAACAGGGTATGTTGACCCCTTGTCCGCAGCCCCTCTCATAGCCTCCATCCAGCAAGAGCTGCAGCATTCTTTCGGGGTCGTAGCCTCACAGGAGTTGGTCCCGGACGTCGCTACCCTGGACCTCAACATCGAGCCTATGGCGGTAGGGGCAGAGGATTTGTTGGTTGAGGTAGGTGTGTCGGGCGCCCAAGGTCTTTCCTTGGGCGTTCCTGGATCTTCTCCTGTCCCTTCTTCAAGCGCTTCTTTCCAAGGCTTTGTGGGATCTGAGATCCCTACCCGCTCTCCCGCTCTCTCTGTACCCCCAAAGGTGAAGGGACAGAGAGAACCGAAGACTCTAACTAAGACGACTTCTAAGAAGTCATCTTCGTCTTCTTCGGCTAAGAAGTCATCGACTTCTTACGCTGACGCGGTGAAAGCTAAGCCGAGCTCTTCTCACTCGAAGAGCTCTAGAAGCAAGGCTTCTAAGGAGAAGGCTCGCGCTCCAGCCGAGCCAATGCCTTCTCCGGCCTCCACCGCATCCACTCCGGTAACGCCGGTGGGAGGAGCGGGACCCAGCACCTTTGATCCCACTGCTTTCTCAGCAGTGGTGATGCAACAGGTGGGCGAGATGGTTGGCTCGCAAGTCTCCGCCCTGGGGACGAAATTTGAGCAGATGTCGCCACAACTGTCGAGCACTCTGTCTCAATCAGGCCAGTCCATCCAAGATCTCTCTAACAGAGTTAGAGAGAATGAGGACCGAGTAGCTGGGCTCTCTCAGGTCCCCCTTCCAGTCTCCCCAGTGCCAAGTGCTGGTATTTTCCAGCTCCCGCCATACGACTCTCTGCCAGCTTTCTCTATGGAGAACCCATGGAGAGTAGCCGCCTACGCTCCATTTAAGGATGGTATGATCTCTATCCCGGAGTGTGGAACTCGAAGGATTGAGGACTTCGAGTTTTATCCTCCGGGTTTGACGCAGCCTTTCATCGGCTATGCTAGGCTGACCGTAGCGGCTCTGACTAGGGAAGACAAGATCTCTAGGGAGGATGTTCTCTATAGTAGGGATCATGCCCAACGGGAATGGGTTCACTGCCTTGAGGACTGGGAGTGCACAAACACCAAGCTCCAGGCCTATAAGAGTCCTTTCACTATTTTTGCGACGGAAGAGGAGGCTTCTCTTCCGTTCGCCACGAAAATAGTAGAGAGGACTCTTCAGGCAGTCCTCAAGGATGAGCCCATGCCACAGCTAAGGGAGGCGGAGTCTACTTCTCCGCTCTTCCCAGCCTTTGGAGAATTGTGGGAGAACTTGCCAGCCACGTTCACGCTTGGCAAGCTCAAGCCGGACTGCGCCATGGACCAGTTCGGCGAGAAGCTTCCAAGGCTGCCTGATTCCTTGATTCAGGCGGAGTTCGACGCGCGAACTAGGTTTGGCAGGTCCCTCAATTCACTGATAATAACGGAAATGGCTGCTCTCTCATATGCTACGGAACCTCTGTTTAAGATCTTGGCCAAATCCCAGCTTCAGACGGTTCAGACGGATGCTTTCGACTTCTTCCAAGCTAGGAGGAATTGCCGAAAGCACGTTCTGCAGGAGTGCACTATTAGGCACGAGCCTAATAGACTCCTGGCTTCTAGCATGTGGGAGCGGATCTCTTCCCAGAGTCCGCTGTAAATGAAGTGCACCACGAGGCTGCTAGGCTCAACCAGAGCCTTAGAGCTAGGTGGGGTATTTCATCCAAGAGGAAGCAAGAATCCGTCCCCACTGCTGGTAAGAAACCAAAGAAGTCTGGTAAAAGGTTCCAGCCTTACCAGAAACACCAGCAACAGCAGCAATTTGTTCAGGCCGTCCTGGTTACCCAACAGGGACAACCTGCTAGTTCGAAACAGAACCAGCCCATCCTCCTGCTGTCTCCTCAATCACAACCGTCGACCTCCTACGCACTCTCGCCGGCCTTCAAACCCTAGTATGAAGGTCAAGGCTACCGTACTTTTAACAAGCAACCGTGAGGTAGGGCGAGAGGCTACTTTCGCCAGTGTGGCGCAGGAAGGGCGACAAAGAGCAGGCAGTTCAGAGGAGGGCGTGGTGGTCAACCCGCCCATCAACAATGAGGCTCCCTAGGTAGGAGGGAGGCTGTTCCTCTTCCGTCACAGGTGGGGGTTCAGCAATTGGGCACAGAGCATAGTGTCCAAAGGGTTGGGTTGGAGTTGGATCAAAGATCCTCCTCCAATCAAATCATTCAGCCAAATACCATCAAAGGCATTGACAGATTACGCGGAGGAACTCCTTCAGAAAGGAGGTATTGCGAGAGTCAAGCATCTAAAATTTCAAGGTCGCTTATTCAGCGTGCCAAAGAAAGGCTCAACAAAAAGAAGGGTAATCTTAGACTTGTCAAAGCTAAACTCTTTCATTCGTTGCGACAAGTTCAAGATGCTTACCCTCTCGCAAGTAAGGACCTTACTTCCGCGTGGAGCCGTCACATGCTCCATCGATCTTACAGACGCATACTATCATATCCCTATAGCCCCAGAACACTTCCCGCCCATTCCTAGGATTCAGGCTAGGAAATCAGACATTCTCATTCAAAGTGATGCCCTTCGGTCTGAATGTAGCCCCCAGGGTATTCACGAAAATAGCAGAAGTGGTTGTGCAGCAATTGAGAACTCAGGGAATCATGGTAGCAGCATACCTCGACGATTGGTTGATCTGGGCACCAACTGTCGAGGAATGTCTCAAAGCCACCAAAAAGGTAGTTCACTTTCTGGAACATCTGGGGTTCCAGATAAACAAAACGAAATCCAGACTTACCCCGGAGTCTCGTTTTCAGTGGCTGGGAATCCAATGGGATTTGTCTTCCCACAATCTGTCAATTCCAGTGGCCAAACGGAAGGAAATAGCAAAATCTGTCAGGCAATTTCTCAAATGCAAACAAACATCAAGGAGAAACCAGGAAAGAATCCTAGGGTCCCTTCAGTTTGCTTCGGTAACAGATATCCTCCTGAAAGCAAGGCTAAAAGATATAAATCGAGTTTGGCGATCGAGAGCAAACACCAAATCTCGAGACAAGTTGTCAGTAATTCCACAGATCCTTCGGAATCAACTCCGTCCATGGTCAAAAGTAAAGAACTTAGCCAAGTGGGTACCCCTTCAATATCCCCTTCCAGTGTTAACCATTCACACGGATGCCTCCCTGTCCGGGTGGGGGGGATATTCTCAGTTCAAACAGGTTCAGGGGACTTGGTCAGTTCAATTTCGCCAGCTCCACATAAACGTTCTGGAAGCAATGGCAGTATTTCTTACCTTGAAGAGACTGCTTCCCCCGAAAAAGTCTCATCTAAGGCTAGTTTTGGACAGTGCAGTGGTAGTTCATTGCATCAACAGGGGAGGGTCCAAATCCAAGCATGTGAACCATGTCATGATAGCCATCTTTGCCCTAGCAAACAAACACAAATGGCATCTGTCCGCCACTCACCTGGCGGGGGTAAGAAATGTGATAGCAGACGCTTTGTCCCGGTCAGTTCCTCTGGAATCAGAATGGTCCCTAGACGACGGGTCATTCCAGTGGATATGCAGGAGAGTCCCAGGTCTCCAACGTAGATCTCTTCGCCTCACAAGCGAACCACAAGCTCCCTTGCTATGTGGCCCCCAACCTGGACCCTCTGGCTTATGCCACGGACGCCCTGTCGTTAGATTGGGATCAGTGGAGAAAAATTTATGTTTTTCCTCCAGTGAATCTTCTCTTGAAAGTCTTAAGCAAGCTGAGGACTTTCAAAGGAATAGTAGCTCTGATTGCACCGGACTGGCCCCAAGAGCAACTGGTATCCTCTTCTTCTGGAATTGGGTCTCCGACCTCAACGGATTCCCAATCCCAAGCTGTCACAATCAGTACAATGAGGACTGTGTTCGCTTCCTCAGGAATTCTTCAGACCCTAACTTTATGGACTTCATGAAGTTTGCGGCTAATAAAGATGCTAATATTGATCCACAAAATATTCTCTTCCTAGAATCAGATAAGAGAGAGTCAACCATTAGACAATATGACTCAGCTGTTAAAAAATTAGCATCCTTCCTGAAAGAATCAAACACTACAACCATGACAGTTAATCTAGCTATATCCTTTTTCAGATCCTTGTTTGTAAAAGGTTTAGCAGCTAGCACTATTACTACTCATAAATCGGCTTTGAAGAAGATCTTTCAGTTAGGTTTTCAGATAGATCTGACTGAATCTTATTTCACGTCTATTCCTAAAGCCTGTGCTAGACTTAGACCTTCTCAAAGGCCTACTACAGTTTCATGGTTCTTAAATGATGTCCTCAAACTAGCTTCAGATACTGACAACTCGTCTTGTACATTCATAATGCTTCTTAGAAAGACATTATTCTTATTAAGCCTAGCTTCAGGAGCTAGAATTTCAGAACTGTCGGCTCTATCCAGAGATGCGGGTCATGTGGAATTCCTCCCCTCAGGAGAAGTTCTGCTTGCTCCGGATCGTAGCTTTTTAGCTAAAAATGAGGATCCTCTTGCAAGGTGGGCCCCTTGGAAAGTCATCCCACTTCCCCAAGACCCTTCTTCTCTCTGCCCAGTATCAACTTTAAGAGCCTTTCTATCTCGCACATCCTCAAGATCCTCAGGTTCTCTCTTCATGAGAGAAAAAGGTGGTACTTTGTCAGTAAAAGGTATTAGACAACAAATCCTTTACTTCATTAAACAAGCCAATCCTGATTCATTCCCAAAAGCACATGATATCAGGGGAGTAGCCACCTCAATTAATTACTTTCAACATATGAACTTTGAAGATCTTAAAAAGTATACTGGATGGAAATCTCCGACAGTCTTTAAACGTCATTATCTAAAGTCCTTGGAATCTTTAAAATTTTCAGCAGTAGCAGCGGGAAACATCGTTTCTCCTGATACTGTATAGTAGTCGTAGTACAGATCCAGGTCTCCTTTCTACCTACCTCATCCAACATGCCTCACCCTATCGCCATGCTACTCGGATATCCTAGCCTTAGCCGCTGAAATCATACTAGTGGATTGTCCCTTATTTTTTTGCTAGGGGCATCCACACTTTGTACTGATAATGTACTTCAGTGTACCTACCCTTATTTTTATGCTAGGGTAGGACACAATGTGTTTGTATATTTTGTAAATAATTTATCTAAGTAAATCTATTTTGTTAATATTACACTGCATTATTATAATTTACTATGTTTACTGTAATTTTAAGTACTTTACATTACTAACGTTCTTTTATTTTACTGTTTAGAATAAGTTAGCTTAAGTACTTAGTTTATATGCTGTAATTGATTTACTTATATTATATCCCTCATTTTACAACTGCTTTTCATTTGTCCTTTTTTCCCATCTTGTCTGTTTCTCTGGTACTCTTTCATAGGCCGACACGAGCTGAGCCCAGAAAAGGGATTTTGACGAAGGAAAAATCTATTTCTGGGTGATTGGCTCGTGTCGCCCTATGAAACCCACCCTGTATTGTTTACCCCCCCATGCAGGACAAGATGTTTTTAGATTAAGGATGTCCGCTAGGGGCGCTGCTAGCCGTGGCGTCCTCTAGTAGTAGTAGTAGCGGAAGCATCGCCCGTTGGTATCAGCTCTCTCTTGTGGGGATTCTGGTTGGAAGTTCTAATTGGTGAATGTCTCGTGGTAGTGTTCCCACTCACCCCTATTACCATACCGACACTTCTTTTTAAGAGTGAGCGAGTCAGTTTTACTGACATTTTCTTAATTTTGTTTTTCTCTGGTAATTTTAGATTAATTTTACCTAGAAAGAATGATATTAAGGATCCTTTCATAGGGCGACACGAGCCAATCACCCAGAAATAGATTTTTCCTTCGTCAAAATCCCTTTTTTAGCTAGGTTAGCCCGTCTACCATCCTCTTAGTTTGGTATTTAGGGCTATTCTGTATTCTGGCCCAGCATCCCAGCTCTTGCTCTTCATCGGCTATCGCTGGCTCCGAGTAGTCCTCTGTTCCTCGGAACAGTTTGCCTCCTCCTGGGCTTCTTTTTCTTTTACTAAAAGTGTCTTTTCCACCTGTTATGATGTAATTTTAGTTCTTTTTTAGGGTGTTAGGCTAGCCTAGGTGCATGTCCCATGTATTGGTACAGCCTGGTTCACGTGGCCCTCCCACGGTTGTGTTCCTATCGCGGCTTAGGCCACTGGCGGCCACGTGTTCCACCGCACCTACCCTTCCCCTTCCCTCCCTACAGGTATAGGGAGGGGTCTGGTGGACCCCTTGGTTGCTATGACAACCTCAGTAGCCTTCCTCCCTCCTTCTCTGAGGAGGCCAGGGGTTCTTCCCTGCTGGGGTTTAGGGCGACCACGTGTTTTCGGGTGGTACTGGGCTGGGTCTCCGAGCGGGTAGTTGTTGAGACGGGGAGGAGTAGGCCACCCCCCCCCCTCTCTCTCTCCCGCCGCGTCACGCCAGGAACCCCCCCCATTGCTCAGTCCCACCTTTCCCCCACTGTAACGAACGGAGCCTCCGCTGCGCCAGGGCCCCCTTTGGTTATAGTTCGTCTGGCTCAAAGCCAGCGGGCGGGGTGGTCACTAACTAGTGGTCTATTGCTTGCCTACTATATCCTGCCTTTTTCCCGCTACCGGAGGAGAGCTTGCTTCTTACCCGGGGCACTCTTCTAGTAAGCGGGGAAAAGATTTATATATATACGTTATAAATATAAGGATATACCCTAATTTTACGGTGAATTTTAGTATTATCTAACTGTGTGTATACCATCTCCGTCGTTCTCCGTCGTGGTTTCATAGCTCACCACCACACCTGGTTGGGTATTTTCTCTTGTCTCCGGCGTAGCCTTAGACAACAACCACCTTGTTACCACACGTATTATGGCGGGGCTCTGGTTTAATCTAACTTTCACACCCCGGCATGCAGCGGAGCAATTCTTAGGCTGTAAGTGTTCTCCTGATACTTATGTATCTTTCCACTTACAGGCTACCAACTGTCAGGTCCTGGGGTGTAACGCGACGCTGTACGACCCCTGCGCCCACGATGAGTGCAGGACTCACGCCCCGTGTGCCACGACCTACAACGCCATGATCGTCTGGCACCCAGAAGCCTGCACCATCTGCTATGACCTGGTCATAGTTTTGGTATTACTAATTAAAAACTTAGTCTTAAGATTGTTTAACCCCGTCCCCGCCACTAGAAGCTTCATTTCGCCTTCTCTTTCAGGCTGCCGCCGTGAAGGAAGTCGCCCTAGCAACCCTGAAGGCTTGGGTGGGCGGCTTCAGCAAGAACGCCGCCAAGGGCCAGCCATACATCCTAGACAAGAAGCTGGCCATTCAGATCTTCCCCGGCGGCAAGTCAACAGGATATGTTGACCCCATCTCTGCAGCCCCTCTCATCGGTTCTATCCAGCAAGAGGTGCAGCAGTCGTTAGGGGCCGTGGCCACGCAGGAGACGGTCCCAGATGTCGCAACCCTGGACCTTAATATTGAGCCTATGGCGGTAGGTGCAGAGGATTTGTTAGTTGAGGTAGGTGTGTCGGGTGCCCAAGGTTCTTTCCTTTGGGCGCTCCTGGATCTTCTCCTGTCCCTTCTTCTACTGCCTCGTCTTTCCAAGGATTTTCGGGATCTGAGATCCCTGCCCGCTCCCCCGCTCTCTCTGTACCCCCAAAGGTGAAGGGACAGAGAGAACCGAAGACCCTCGTTAAGACGACTTCTAAAAAGTCGTCGTCGTCTTCTTCAGCTAAGAAGTCTTCGACTTCCTATGCTGACGCGGTGAAGGCTAAGCCGAGCTCCTCACACTCCAAGAGCTCTAGAAGCAAGGCTTCTAAGGAGAAGGCTCGCGCTCCTGCTGAGCCAATGCCTTCTCCGGCCTCCACCGCATCCACTCCGGCAACGCCGGTTGGAGTAGCGGGACCGAGCACCTTTGATCCCACGCCTTCTCAGCAAGTGGTGATGCAACAGGTAGGAGAGATGGTCGGCTCACAGGTCTCCGCCCTCGGAACCAAGTTCGAACAGATGTTCGCGCAACTGTCGAACACTTTGAATCAGTCGGGCCAGTCCATCCAAGATCTCTCTAACAGAGTTAGAGAGAATGAGGACCGAGTAGCTGGGCTTGCTCAGGTTCCTTACCCAGTCTCCCCAGTAGCAAGTGCTGGTATTCCCCAGCTACCTCCTTATGAGTCGCTACCAGCCTTCTCCATGGATAACCCATGGAGAGTAGCCGCTTACGCTCCATTCAAGGACGGTATGATCTCTGTCCCGGAGTGTGGAACTCGAAGGATTGAGGACTTCGAGTTTTATCCTCCGGGATTGACGCAGCCTTTCATTGGGTATGCTAGGCTGACCGCAGCGGCGCTCACTAGGGAAGACAAGATCACCAGAGAGCATGTGCTTTATAGTAGAGAGCACGCTCAGCGGGAATGGGTTCACTGCCTTGAGGACTGGGAGTGTACCAACACCAAGCTCCAGGCTTTCAAGAGTCCTTTTACTATTTTTGCGACGGAGGAGGAGGCTTCTCTTCCGTTCGCTACCAAAATAGTGGAAGCGACTCTTCAGGCAGTCCTCAAGGATGAGCCCATGCCACAACTGAGGGAAGCGGAGTCTACTTCTCCGCTCTTCCCAGCTTTCGGGGAATTGTGGGAGAACTTGCCGTCCACTTTTCACGCTTGGTAAGCTCAAACCGGACTGTGCAATGGACCAGTTTGGTGAAAAGCTTCCGAGGCTGCCTGATACCTTGATTCAGGCAGAGTTCGACGCTCGAACTAGGTTTGGGAGATCCCTCAATTCTTTAATCATTACTGAGATGGCTGCTTTATCGTATGGCACAGAACCGTTTATTTAAGTTCGTTCTGGCCAAGTCTCAGCTTCAAACGGTTTTCCAGAACAGTATGCTTTCGACTTCTTCCCCTAGCTAGGAGGAAACTGTCGAAAGCACGTTCTGCAGGAATGCACTATTAGGCACGAACCTAATAGGCTCCTGGCTTCCAGCATGTGGGGGGCGGACCTCTTCCCAGAGTCGCGGTGAATGAGGTACACCATGAGGCTGCTAGGCTCAACCAGAGCCTCAGAGCTAGATGGGGTATCTCCTCTAAGAGGAAACAAGAATCCGCCCCCGCTGCTGGTAAGAAACCAAAGAAGGCTGGTAGAAGATTCCAGCCTTACCAGAAACGTCAGCAGCAGCAGCAATTCGTTCAGGCCGTCCCAGTTACCCAACAGGGACAGCCTGCAAATTCAAAACAGACCCAACCCATCCTCCTTGTGTCTCCTCAGTCGCAACCCTCGACCTCTTACGCACTCTCGCCGGCCTTCAACCCTGTTTATGAAAGTCAGGCTATCCTCCCTTTTCGGGGCAGGCGAGAGGTAGCAGAGCGCGAGGCCACTTTCGCCAGCGTGGCTCAAGTAGAGCGACAAGGGGTAGGCAGTTCAGAGGAGGGCGTGGAGGTCAACCCGCCCACAACAACAATGAGGCTCCCCAGGTAGGAGGGAGGTTGTTCCTCTTCCGTCACAGGTGGGGGTTCAGCAATTGGGCACAGAGCATAGTGTCCAAGGGATTGGGTTGGAGCTGGATCAAAGATCCCCCTCCAATCAGATCATTTTATCAGGAACCGTCAAAGGAATTGACAGATTATGCGAGAGAACTCCTTCAGAAAGGAGCTATTGCCGAGAGTCAAGCATTTAAAATTTCAAGGTCGCTTATTCAGCGTGCCCAACAAGAACGGCTCAACAAAAAGAAGGGTAATCTTAGACTTGTCAAGGCTAAACTCTTTCATCCGTTGCGACAAGTTCAAAATGCTTACCATTTCGCAAGTAAGGACCTTACTTCCTCGTGGAGCCGTCACATGCTCCATCGATCTTACAGACGCATACTATCATATCCCTATAGCCAGGCACTTCCGCCCATTCCTAGGGTTCAGGCTAGGAAATCAGAAATTCTCATTCAAAGTGATGCCCTTCGGTCTGAATGTAGCCCCCAGGGTATTCACAAAAATAGCAGAAGTGGTAGTTCAACAATTGAGAACTCAGGGGATAATGGTAGCAGCATACCTCGACGATTGGTTGATCTGGGCACCAACAGTCGAGGAATGTCTCAAAGCCACGGAAAAGGTAGTTCAATTTCTGGAACATCTGGGGTTCCAGATAAACAAAACGAAATCCAGACTTACTCCAGAGTCTCGTTTTCAGTGGCTAGGAATCCAATGGGATTTGTCTTCCCACAATCTGTCAATTCCAGTGGTCAAACGCAAAGAAATAGCCAAAGCTGTGAAACAATTTCTCAAATGCAAACAAACATCAAGGAGAAGCCAAGAAAGAATCCTAGGTTCTCTTCAGTTTGCCTCCTTGACAGACATCCTCCTAAAAGCAAGGCTGAAGGATATAAACCGAGTTTGGCGATCGAGAGCAAACGCCAAATCTCGAGACAAGTTGTCAGTAATTCCACAGATCCTTCACAATCAACTCCGCCCATGGACAAAAGTGAAGAACCTGGCCAAACTGGTACCCCTCCAATATCCCCTTCCGGTATTAACCATTCACACGGATGCCTCCCTGTCCGGTTGGGGGGGATATTCTCAATTCAAACAAGTTCAGGGGACTTGGTCAGCTCAGTTCCGCCAGCTCACATAAACGTTTTGGAAGCAATGGCAGTATTTCTTACCCTGAAGAGACTTCTTCCCCCGAAAAAGTCTCATCTAAGACTAGTTTTGGACAGTGCAGTGGTAGTTCATTGCATCAACAGAGGAGGGTCCAAATCCAAACATGTGAACCATGTCATGATAGCCATCTTTGCCCTAGCAGACAAACACAAATGGCATCTGTCCGCCACTCACCTGGCGGGGGTAAGAAATGTGATAGCAGGACGCTTTGTCCCGGTCGGTCCCTCTGGAATCAGAATGGTCCCTAGACGACAGGTCATTCCAGTGGATATGCCGGAGAGTCCCAGGTCTCCAAGTAGATCTCTTCGCTTCACAAGCAAAACCACAAGCTCCCTTGCTATGTGGCCCCCAACCTGGACCCTCTGGCTTATGCCACGGACGCCCTGTGCGTAGATTGGAGTCAGTGGAGAAAAATTTATGTTTTTCCTCCAGTGAATCTTCTATTGAAAGTCTTGAGCAAGCTGAGGACTTTCAAGGGACTGGTAGCGCTGGTTGCACCAGACTGGCCCAAAAGCAACTGGTATCCGCTGCTTCTGAAATTGGGTCTCCGACCTCAACGGATTCCCAATCCCAGGCTGTCACAGGCAGTACAAATGAGGACTGTGTTCGCTTCCTCAGGAATTCTTCAGACCCTAACTTTATGGACTTCATGAAGTTTGCGGCTAACAAAGATGCTAAAATTGATCCACAAAACATCCTCTTCCTAGAGTCAGATAAGAGAGAGTCAACTATTAGACAATATGACTCTGCTGTTAAAAAATTAGCCTCCTTCCTGAAAGAATCAAACACTACAACCATGACAGTTAACTTAGCTATATCCTTTTTCAGATCCTTGTTTGAAAAAGGTTTAGCAGCTAGCACTATTACTACGCATAAATCGGCTTTGAAGAAGATCTTTCAGTTGGGTTTCCAGATAGATCTGACTGAATCTTACTTTACGTCTATCCCTAAAGCCTGTGCTAGACTTAGACCTTCTCAAAGGCCTACGGCAGTCTCATGGTTCTTAAATGACGTCCTCAAACTAGCATCAGATACTGACAACTCGTCGTGCACATTCATAATGCTCCTCAGAAAGACGTTATTCTTATTAAGCCTAGCTTCAGGAGCTAGAATTTCAGAACTGTCGGCTCTATCCAGAGATGCGGGTCATGTAGAATTCCTCCCTCAGGAGAAGTCCTGCTTGCTCCGGATCGTAGCTTTTTAGCTAAAAATGAGGATCCTCTGGCAAGGTGGGCTCCTTGGAAAGTCATCCCACTTCCGCAAGACCCTTCTCTCTGCCCAGTATCAACTTTAAGAGCCTTTCTATCTCGCACATCCTCAAGATCCTCAGGTTCTCTCTTCATGAGAGAAAAAGGTGGTGGTACTTTATCAGTAAAAGGTATTAGACAACAGATCCTTTACTTCATTAAACAAGCCAACCCTGATTCATTCCCAAAAGCACTGACATCAGGGGAGTAGCCACCTCAATTAACTACTTTCAACATATGAACTTCGAGGATCTTAAAAAAGTATACTGGATGGAAATCTCTGACAGTCTTTAAACGTCACTATCTAAAGTCCTTGGAATCTTTTAAAATTTTCTGCAGTAGCAGCGGGAAACATTGTTTCTCCTGATACTGTATAGTAGTCATAGTATAGATCCAGATCTCCTTCCTACCTACCTCGTGCTAACATGCCATCACCCTATCGCCATGCTACTCAGACACTCTAGCCTTAGCCGCTGAGGTCATATTAGTGGTTTGTCCCTTATTTTTTTGCTAGGGACATCCACACTTTGTACTTATAAGGTACTTCAGTGTCCCTACCCTTATTTTTATGCTAGGGTAGGACACAATGTGTTTTGTATATTATGTAAATACTTTGCTTAAGTGAACCTGTTTTGTTAACTTACATTTCATTATTGTATACTACTATGTTTATTATAAGTTAGTTTTAAGTACTTTGTTGTTGGCTCTCTTTTTTATGCCATTGTTTAGCATAAGTTAGCTTTAAGTACTTAATTTGTATTCTGTATACCTGATTCACTTATATTATATATCTATTTTTACTTCGGTTTTTCATTTGTCCCTTTTCCCATCTTGCCTGTTTTTCTGGTACTCTTTCATAGGCCGACACGAGCTGAGCCCAGAAAAGGGATTTTGACGTAGGAAAAATCTATTTCTGGGTGATTGGCTCGTGTCGCCCTATGAAACCCACCCTGTCTTGCTTTTCCCCCCCTGCAGGGCAAGATGTTCATAGATTAAGGATGACCGCTAGGGGCGCTGCTGTCCGTGGCGTCCTTTAGTAGTAGGTAGTAGCGGCAGCATCACCCGTTAGTATCAGCTCTCGCTAATGGGGATCTTGGATTGGAAGGTCTAAATGGTGAATGACTCGTGGTAGTGTTCCCACTCGCCCCTATTCTCATACCGACACTTCTTTTATAGAGTGAGCGAGTCAGTTTTACTGACATTTTCTTAATTTTGTTTTTCTCTGGTAAGATTTAGATTAATTTTGCCTAGAAAGAATGATATTAAGGATCCTTTCATAGGGCGACACGAGCCAATCACCCAGAAATAGATTTTTCCTACGTCAAAATCCCTTTTTTGTGAAAAAATACAGTAATTATTATATTTTAATGAAAAAATACAGTAATTAGTGAACACAGTGTTGTCTGCAAAAAAAATCCCAAAGAAAATTCCACAAATCAATGAATGTTCCCCATTGAGGAGTGAATATTTGTTCCTGAAAAATTGTGACAAAGTGGACTGTGGAAATGTGAAACGCATAAAACCAGGAGGTCACTGTAATAACCAAAGTAAAAAATACATAATTAATTTTATTGATAATGCATAATCTATTTCCTCCATTAAGATATTATGCCTGAAGATATGATAACTATTATTTACACCTGTTACAACTATCCATCTTGCCCATTAGTATATTAGGGAGGTAGACCTTGGAATAGGTAGAACATTTCTGTTATCTTAGCAACATATAGTAGTACATATATTGGATTGTTAAGCTTCTACCAAGAAGGCCTCAAGAGGATGGTAATATACTTGATGTATAGATGTGAATACTTTTAAACAGAGCAGCAAATAGCAGGTTTTGACGTAGGAAAAACCTATTTTTGGTAGTTGCTGTTAGAGTATTCAAAGGAGTTACCCTCCCTGGTGTGCGCCAGCGCCCCAAGGAGAGCAGACTAATATCAAAGAAATATCATTTAGCCTGGTTTTTAATCGGGTATTATGCCATAATGATAAACACTATGACAAGTGATAGAGTATAATGGACTCAAAAGACAAGAGGGCATTTTTTCTCATCTTCAGCAAAAGCTGTACCCAGTTTTCCTACGTCAAAACCTGTAGAAGTGACTATTGCGCATGCACATTGGCCATCTTGTTTTATGTTCGGGCCGGCCAAAGACCACAAATCATTACTCTGTTGGTCAACACAGGATGTACCTTTACCCAAATCCCATGGTTTTTCAACAAGAAAGTGGGGGGTTTTGAGGACTCAACAGCGACTACCAAAAATAGGGTTTTCAAACGTCAAAACTTGTCTTTTTATAGCGTAGTCGCTGTTTTGTCCTCAAAGGAGCATTAAAAAGAAATTGACGGGTGACGAAAAACTTAAGCTCACAAATTTTCATCCCAAATATCTCAAAGTTTTAAGATTAAATCATTTCAGGTCCAATGTCAAGCCACTAGTTTCAGTAAAAAAGATATCGAAAACACAAAGGATATACTTTTAGCATAAAGTTCTATGGCGACTTACCTAAGTATGCTGGGTATGGTTGCGACCTTTACGCACCTTCCCCAGCGATAGTCAACATACCCACCCGTTAGGGAGACCCCTGGTTTTCTGTCATGGCGCCTATGGGGTCAGGACTAACCATACCACCTACTGATACACAGTGCATTCGAATTTGTTCCAGCTCATGGCAGTAGTGTTTTAAGAATACTGACTCTGATGACCACCCAGTACATTCAGAAACTTCTTCAAATGATACATTTCTGAAAAAGGCCAATGATGTACTTACTTTCCTAATAGCATGTGATCTAGGAAAGGAATGTGGGTTAGCCTTTTTAATGAGGGACACTAAAATTATTCTTAGCCCTTGTAGAGAGAGTGGTTTGTTCATGCTAGGATGTAGGAAAATTGGACCTTCTGAAACATTTTCCGTGATCTCTAGGTAATCCTTAAGTGCTTGAACTGGACATAATGTTTTGTCTGCTAAACTGAGTTTTCTTTTTAAAAAAAAGGAGATTTCCTCTTTAAAGGATTCTCATTCTTGGCCAAGAATGATGGTCCAGGGGATAACAACAACTGGTTATCAGCAGTTTGTGTGATATATTGTCCCCATCTAAGAGAGCCCAATTCACTAATATGTGCTCCTGATGCTAATGCTACCAGGAAGATTGCTTTTTGAAGCATGCTTGTGGTGGTTACATTAGGTCCGTTGAATTCAGGAATACATAAAAGTTTGACTACCTTATTCAGGGACCAAGTAATTGGAAGTCTTTTGGGAGCGGGTCTCTGTAAAGAAAAAGACCGCAGAAGGGAAGTTACAACTTCTATGTTGGAATCAATCCAAAATCCACAGAGCAAGGGTTCTGTTAATGCAGCCTTGTATGCTATAATTGTTGTAACTGCGAGATGGTTTGCCTTCAAAGGGGTGTATAAGAAAATTTATTAGTGTTTCTATAGAAATCTCGATTGGGCTCTCAGTCTGGATATAATCTAACCATATCCACCATACGGACTGATATTGCCGGATAGATGATGTCCGTAGTTTTTGCACTAGGTACCTAGGAATATTGGGTGAATAGTTTTCACGGTAGATTATATCTAAAAAATCCACACGTGAAGGTCTCGGCTTAGAATGGAGGATGCGTAAACGACATTCCCTCCTACTTTCTGGGATAGCACAGCGGATGGTAATGGAATTGACCTCTTCATCCACTGCTGAAGTAGTAGGAACCAATGCCTGTTGGGCTAATTTGGGGCTATTAGGTAAGCTGTTCCTTTTAAGGTTAGGAGCTTGTTCAAAACCTTAGAAATCTGGGACAATGGAAGAAAAAGATAAATTGTCTTCCAGTTGTTCCAGTCGTGTAGGAAGGCATCTCTCACTATTGCTTGATTGTCCACATTCGGTGACAGATATACTGGGAGTTTGAGATTCTCGCATGTGGCAAACGGGTTCACTTCTGGTTGTGAAAGTAGGTTGTATAGTAGTATTTGAAAGGAGTGGTTGTCCAATGACCACTCTGTTGAGGCTGTCGTGTTCCTTGACAAAGAGTCTGCTATTATACATTGAGCAGCCCTGTAAGGTGAGTTGCAGACAAATGCCACTTCTTTTCCTGTGCCATCCAAAGAATGGCTAACATTACCATATTGAGAGGAGGTAACCGGGATCCCAATTTTTTTATGCAAGACATTGTAGTCGAATCATATAGGACCAGCAGAATGTGTGTCTGTTCTGGAGGTTTGAGTTTCTTAAGAGATGACAATTCCTTTAGAGTAACTGACCACTTCCCCTCCACCTGACGATCCTCCCAGTGTCCTCCCCAACCTGTCAATGAGGCATCTGTGTGTATTGTTACTTTTACAGGTGGAGTAAGGGTGACCTGTTTTGCCAAAATTCCTTCCATGTCCATGGCCGAAGTATCTCCCCAAGTTTTTGATGCATTTTGTGAGATTTGTCTTACATCCTTTTTCTTGCATGTGACATCCAAAATTTGTTCACATTTTTCAGTTGCAACCTGAATATTGGATCTGCTATAGATGCGAACTGTAGCAGACCCATCATGCGCTCTAATTGCCGTCTGGAAGCAGTGGGCTGTGTCAGGAACCTTTTGAGGTTTTTCCTTATTCTGTTCTGAGTTTTGAGGGGAAGATACAAAAGCCCATGAACCGTGTCCCAACACATTCCCAGCCACTGAAAATGTCTGCTGGGTCTGATACGGGATTTTTTTTCCAATTTACAATAAAGCCTTTGACTGGAGTCTGTTGACTACTGTTCCTAGGTTTTTCAGGCACTCTTTTCTTGCGGCTCCCCAGACTAACCATGTATTCCTTCTTTCCTGAGTTCCTGAACAACTACCGTCACCAATTTTGTAAAGATTCTCGGGGCAATGTTTAACCTGAAAGGCATGACCTTGAATCTGTATGTACTTTTTCCTATCTGGAACCCTAGGAAGGGGCAGAAGGGAACGGCAATAGGGATGTGCCAATACACGTCTTCCAGATCTATAGAAACTGTCCAGGTCCCTTTTGGAATGACAAAACGTACTTGGACAACGGTAGTCATTCAAAACTTCTGGCAAACAATGTGTTTGTTCAATGTTGACTGGTCGAGGATCACGCTTCGTTCTGAAGAATCCTTTTTGGGAACACTGAAGAGACGTGCCTGGTGACAAATGTAGGAATGTTTCTCTACGGCTCCTTTTAAGAGGGCCTTCTGCACGTAATCTTTCATAGAGGGGTCTGGTTTTTGAAAAAAACCCTTTCAAAGGTGGAGAGGGGTGAGACCACTTCCATCCCAGTCCATTGAGAATAATGAGAAGACTTCCATTCCTTTTGAAACTTCTGAAGTTGACCCCCGACCAAACAATTCCTGTTGGGATCCCCCACCTTCCTTTGCCTTTTTCCTTAATGGGCATTCCAGGTGTTGCTTTTCCTTTTCCTCTATAAGCTGGTTTTTGGACCTTGTGGAAAGGATAAGCGTTTTGCTGTGCAGGTTTTTGTCCCTTTTGAGGGTGCTGTCCCTTCTGACTACCTACCTGCGTATGAGGAGAGCTATTGGAAGTCAATGGAGGCCTATATGATTTCTTGATCAGAGCATCCTTTTTTGGATTTGGTAAGGGAAAATTTCTAGTTTTTGTTTCCTGAAATCTTTTCCCAGTAGAGCATACACTGTGCAATTTTGTTGATGTGCTTGTTCTTTTATTTGAGTCACAATAGACTCCTCAAACAGGTCTCGGCAGAAGGCTTTGGGGTCAGGTGAATCCTTATATCACTTTTGGGGGAAGGATCCTGATCGGCTTCTGAAAGCTGCATGGGGGATTGACTTTCTTCTACAGTGTTTTTCCCACGGCTGATTGACATCTGTGTCCCTGGTCCTTCTGGGTTCAGCAAGGTTCTTTCGGTATCAATGTCTACCTCAAAGTCTTTGAACACTTCACTTCTAGGTGAGGATTCCTCTAATTCCTCCTCAGGATGTACCTGAGGGGTAGTGGTGACTGATGTTATTGGGTTTTGGCCCAAATATGGAACGTCAGAGAAAAGTTTAAATATATGCTGCCTGAGTTTTGCTGGATAGACATAATCTATCCCTTCCTCACCTTTGCTAAACCCTAGGACCCAGCGAGCAGTTTCATCTTTAAAGCTTGCTGCCAAGAGCACACTACAATTCTCGCACCTAACAGGTGACCAAACAAATTTCCCTTGATCGTTACCGGGACTTTGCCTATGGCAGGTGGTATGGGTAGTGCCCACTGGCAAAAATTGCACCGAGCAACCAGCTACGACACACTTTAATTGAGGGTTATTTCTCAAGATGGCCCTGTAGTGAAAAAACCAAGCTGTTATTAGAAAATTTTAGTATAAATTATTTTTACTACTTGAAAACCGTAATTATTAATGAGTAGTAGATATCATTTTATAAGTCAGTTTGACTACAAATGAACATTCTGTAAATTATTTAGGCAAATCTAGTTACTAACTCCGCACGAACTGTAAGGAACGGTCCCATAAAAACAGAGGCCAATAGGGACTGGGGCGTCAAATGTTATTTTTCTGTTTCTGATACTAGTTCCTGGGGTTAAACTCAACCCCCCAACAACAATTGTCAAATTTCAATTATCAACTCAATTACTTTTAGAGAAGTGTAATTTTCATATAAATACTCAACGAAGATATGACCTAGATCTGCCTAAATCTGTGTTAACTCAAACCTTTTAAGGTTTAAATTATCTTTGAAACCTTGTTTATTTTTATATTACTCAAACTTAGTCCTTATGTATTGGTTATGCTTGGGTCTTTATTTTAATCATAACAACACCCAATACTATTCAAGTTAGTTTATGGCTAACTATTTACTAACTTAAGCAAGTTTTCTATAAGGGTTGGATTAGTATCCTTGGTATAATCTATTCCTACTGAATAAAGTTAGGTTTTTAATTATTACCAACAAGAATTTAAAATGTAGCCTAATCGCGTAGTTAGGCTACATAACCAAGTTACTATTTACTGAGTCATGTAATTTTTGAAATTTTTAATAAAGTGGTTTATGAACCCATACATATGGCTGTGGTTTATGAACCCATACATATGGCTAACTATTTACTAACCTAAGCAAGGTTTCTATAAGACTTGGGTTAATATCCTTGGTATAATCTATTCTTACCATATAAGGTTAGGTTTTGACTTATAACCAAAAAAAATTTAATATGTAGCCTAATTGCTTAGTAAGGCTACATAACCAAGTTACTATTTACTGAGTCAAGTAATTTTTGAAATTGTTTAATAAAGTGGTTTATAAACCCATACATATACACATATAAATACATATATGCACACACATATATACATATACACATATAGACTAGGATACTAAATCATAGCAAAACAAACATTTCTGCTAAGCCCCGAATAGTTTTAGCATGTTATATTACTGATAAACTAGCCTCTATAAAACCATCATACCAACACTAACCTTCATGTTAGGTTATTTTACCTTACAAGTAAATCAACACTTACTCTAAGCATAACTTAGAGCGATAATTCGAATTACAATTTCAGCACCCCATTCAACATGTTACTTAAAAACCACCACTTAACATGTAGCTCCGAGTTTTAGACTACTATTACATTTGACACCTGTTGTCAATTCTACTAGCCTTAGAATACTTATTCTAGGCGAACAACTTTGATTAATAGTGTTAGTAAGGGGGTTCACTACTTAGCACTAGGAATTATCCGGCTTGGTTTATTTTGGTCATACAGTTGCAAAATAAAACTAAAATGGTGTAGCCTGTTTATCTACTTTTAGGTACTCATCACCGAAAAATTAGGTAAGTACTTAGGGTTATTTAATCATTTTTGTACTTAGGTTATTTAATCATTTTTAAGATATACTGTCTTAGGTTACAGGCTACTGATAATTGCCATTCCTAGTCTAAAATTACTTGTCCTGAACCGGCTAGGCTACTAGCTCATGTAGGCTACTGCCTCGGAAATTGTGGAAACCGTTATCTGAAAAGATTAACTAAATTAATAATACAATATGGAGTAGTTCTTTCGGTAAAAAACTTCCAACAAAAATTTATTAAAAAACACTTTTCGCGTTCGTAAAGGCTAGCCTGGAATATGTGTCTCTCCAGTCATGTGTTAAACAGAAATCTTAAAAAAGAGCACTTAATTTTCAAATGTTGGCGATTCCATGATTGATTATGAAAAACTCTCAAGATAGAGGAGCACTGGCTGAATAGTCTTTCATCTGTGATGACCAGAAGAGTAATGGTTTGTGGTCTTTTGGCCGTCCCGAACATAAAACAAGATGGCCGATCCACATGACTTCTACAGGTTTTGACATAGAAAGACTGGGTACTACAGCTTTCACTGAAGACGAGAAAAAATGCCTTCTTGTCTTTTGAGTGCATTATACCCTATCACTTGTCATAGTGTTCATCATTATGGCATAGTAATACCTGGTTAAAAGACCAGGCTAAAAGATATTTCTTTGATATTAGTCTGATCACCTTGGAGTGCTGGCGCACACCAGGGAGGGTAACTCCTTTGAGGACGAAACAGTGACTATGCTATAAAAAAAATGACATATAACAGACCTGCATTTTCCCATACAGAAGATGCATGAGCACTCACAAGGAAGATGAGGATTCTGAAAAGCTGACAACAAAATCATCAAGAATAATAATCACCTTTCATTTTTATCTCTTCCTGAGATGCATTTGCAACATAATGGGGAAGGCTGCAAATTTCTTCATCTTTCAGTTCATTCAGTGCTGAAATAAATAAGAAGAATGCCTTATATTACTGAACTTCACTTCTTCACAAGACAATAGTTAATACCAAGCTATACGATAAAACCAATAAACTAGCTATAGATATTTTAAAAAGAACACATCAAATCCCTCAAGTATCCCCTGGAAAATATACAAAAGAAAATTCTCCATGTGCAATGATCTATAGATTCTTATTCCCTTATCAACCACTTATAAGGGTGTATGTCACGAGTGCAAAACTCCATAGAGAATTGAACAGGCGAGCAAACAATGTGAGATTTCATCCTTATAATAGGTATAAATATTGTATTTCAATGTACTGTATCTATATTTTATAATAAAATTCTTACCATCTTGAGTCTCCTTTCCACATATAATAGCTTTGCAGTCAGCAATCTTGATACAGTGCATTAAAGGATCATCTTTGAGGTTATAATTTATTAAAGCTGGAACTGCTCCAATCTACAATAAAGAGACTGAATATAATTTATTGTTTTACTGAAATCTGAAATGAATAAAGTATATGATTTTCCTAAAAACATGGTAAAATGAGATTCTTATAAATAAAAACTATTTTCTTTATACAATTCCATCAGTTTAGATATACCTAATCCTGTGGTCAACAGCTCTATGGACACAAAATGAAAAATGAAAACTCTCGCCTGCCAGCTATATGTTTGGTTGCCTCTGGTCATAGCTATGATTACTTCATTCCTATCCCTTTCAGACATACTAAAAGAAATGTGGGGAAGGAAATATGGCATATTTTACGCTGTAAACTGATAGGAGTGTATTAAAAACTAAATTTTATTTTTAAAATTCCCAGTATTTCAACCCAACTCCCATCAGTCTATATAAGCATAGGCCTTCCAGTTGTGAGAAAAAAATTTAAACCAAGCTGCTGAGGTAGGCATTATGATTGAACAAGGACAGAAAATCAAACGGTCTACATAATAATAAAGTCACCAGAGGGTGAAAGGATCTTATTTATATACCAATAAAGGGATTTTGACGTAAGGAAAAATCTATTTCTGGGCGATTGGCTCGTCGCCAGCGAAATATCCTTTAATCTATTATTTCTAGGGTAAATGTACTAACACATACCAGAGAATAAATAAAATAAAGAAAAAGGTCAGTATAACTGACTCGCTCACCCTCCAGGAGGGTGTCGGTATGAACACTAGGCGAGTGAGACCACTACCACGAGCCAAATGCCAATAGAAATCTCCCACTACAAAATCCCTCCAAGAGGGGAGCCGACCCACAGAGTGAGCAGCTCGTACTACTACTACTCCATCCCATGCTGCCGACTGCTGCGCCTCTGGTGGCCATCCTGAAGTTAGCAGACAATCTTGGGCGAAGGGATGGGTAGGGTGGGATTTCGCTGGCGACACGAGCCAATCGCCCAGAAATAGATTTTTCCTTACGTCAAAATCCCTTTTCTGGGCTCAGCTCGTGTCGCTGCGCGAAATCGTACCAGAGAAATAGCACAAGATTGTAAACAAAAGTAATAAACTGAGAATAAAAATAAAATAAATCAGAATAGGTCTCAAATAAAAGATAAAATATATAAGAATAGACTATAATTGCTAAAAGATACATATACACAGGGGTATAAAAATAGAAATATGCTTAAATTACCCTTAAACCTAATCATGTTTGTAAACATAAGGTAATTACATATGTCAGGTAAAATTATTTACATGTATCAATGTTATCTGTGTAACAGCATGTATCAAAAGTATAATAGCAATTAATAAAAACAATCAACAATAATAATATATAAAGGAATGTATATGACTTAATATACAAAACCCGTAATCATTATAATATGATGTATCCCCTAGCATAAAAATAAGGGGAAACATCCATGAGATCAATGTGTATAATCATTTGTGAGTGTCCCTAACCAGACAATAAGGGGCACCCACTACACTATCACAAAAGCAGCTAAGACACAAGGTGAATGCAAATGAACCAGGTAGGAATAGACGAACTTTTGGGTGAGGCAGGTAGAAAGGAGGACTGAATCTTCTACTACAAACTAGCTAGAGTCAGGGGAAACTATGTTACCCGCTGCTACTGCTGGGAATTTCAGAGCTTCCAAGGACTTAAGGTAGTGACGTGAACACTGTCGGCGATTTCCATCCAGTATACTTTTTCAACTCATCGAAGTTTCATATGTTGGAAATAATTAATTGAGGTGGCTACTGCCCTGACATCATGTGCTTTCGGGAAAGAGTCAGGATTGGCTTGCTTAATAAAGTACAGGATTTGTTGCCTGATGCCTTTAATGGATAAAGTTCCACCTTTTTCCCTCCTAAAGAGGGGACCCGACGAAGATGAGGAGGTCCTAGACAGAAAGGCTCGTAAGGTTGTAACTGGGCAAAGAGATACATCTTGTGGAAGGGGTAGTACCTTCCAAGGTTCCCACCTCATCAAAGGATCTTCATTCTTTGCTAAAAAGCTACGTTCCGGAGAAAGTAGGACTTCTCCTGTGGGAAGGAACTGAATATGATCCGGGTCTCTGGATAGAGCCGACAGTTCTGAAATTCTTGCTCCTGAAGCTAAGCTTAATAAGAATAGGGTTTTTTCTTAAGAGCATTATAAACGAGCATGTGTCATTATCGGGTTTCGGTAAGCCTAGTTTTAGAACATCGTTTAAGAACCATGAAACTGACGTAGGCCTTATAGAAGGCCTAAGCCTAGCACATGCCTTAGGAATAGACGAGAAGTAGGAATCCGTCAAGTCTATGTTAAATCCAAATTGAAATATCTTTTTCAAAGCTGACTTGTTTGTCGTAATCGTGCTAGCTGCTAAACCTTTTTCAAATAAGGATCTGAAAAAGGATATAGCTGAATTAACTGTCATGATTCTAATATCCGAATCTCTCAGGAAGGTTGCTAACTTTTTGACAGCAGCATCATACTGCCTCAAAGTCGAATCCCTTTTATCGGATTCCAAGCATAGAATATTCTAGAGGGTCAATATTCGCATCTCTTTTTTGCCGCAAACTTCATGAAATCCATAAAGTTAGGGTTTTGAGAATCCCTGAGGAAGCGAACACAGTCTTCATTTGTACTGACTGGGAGAGCTTGGGACTGGGGATCTGAAGAGGACGAAGGCCCAGCTCCAACGTTAGAGGATACCAGTTGCTCTTCGGCCAGTCTGGGGCTACTAGAGCCACTTGACCCTTGAAAGTCCTGAGTTTGTTCAATACTTTCATGAGGAGATTCACTGGAGGGAAGACGTAAATCTTCTCCCAGTTGTTCCAGTCTAGAGCCAGGGCGTCCGTGGCATAGGCCAGAGGGTCCAGGTTGGGGGCTACATAACACGGTAGTTTGTGGTTCGCTTGTGATGCGAAGAGGTCCACCTGTAGCCCTGGGACTCTTTGAAGGATCCATTGGAACGAACTGTTGTCCAGTGACCATTCCTACTCTAGGGGTATGATCGGGATAGGGCGTCTGCTATGACGTTTCTTACTCCAGCTATGTGAGTGGAGGAAAGATGCCAACTGAACTTGTCTGCCAGGGAGAGATGGCTATCATGACGTGATTTAGATGACGTGACTTGGAGCCTCCTCTGTTTATACAATGTACTACCACTGCGCTGTCCAGGACTAGCTTTATGTGGGAGTACTTGGGTGGGCGTAACCCTTTTAGAGTCAAGAACACTGCCATTGCCTCCAGTACGTTTATATGGAACTGACGGAACTGAGGTGACCAAGTCCCTTGAACCTTTTTTGACCTGGGAATACCCTCCCCAGCCGCTTAAGGACGCGTCTGTGTGGATGGTGACCTCTGGTGGAGGGAACTGAAGGGGAACTGACATTGATAAATTCTTGACTCTCGCCCATGGCCGAAGTCGATTCTTTAGAATCAGAGGCACTGAGGATAGTTTGTCCCTGGACCTGACGTTTGCTCGCGAGCGCCAGATTCTGGTTAGGTCTTTCAGTTTGGCTTTCATTAAGACGTTTGTCACTGATGCAAACTGGAGAGAACCCAGGATCCTTTCCTGGGCTCTCCTTGACGCTAGTTTGTGACTTAGAAATTGCTTGACTGACTTTGCTATTTCTTTCCTTTTGGATGATGGAATCGACAGAGTGTGGGATGATAGATTCCATTGAATGCCCAGCCACTGAAAGTTTGACTCTGGAGTGAGTCTTGATTTGGTCCTGTTTTATTTTGAAGCCTAGATATTCCAGGAACTGAATCACTTTCAGAGTAGCTCTGTTGCATTCCTCGACTGATGGGGCCCAGATCAACCAATCGTCGAGATACGCTACTACCATGATCCCTTGCGATCTGAGTTTGTTGCACTTACCACTTCCGCTAGCTTCGTGAACACTCTGGGTGCCACGTTGAGTCCGAATGGAACTACCTTGAAGGAGAATGTCTGGTCTCCTATCTTGAAACCCAGATACGGACGGAAGTGTCTTGCAATAGGGATATGATAGTAAGCGTCTGTAAGATCGATAGAGGTGGTGACGGCCCCACGGGGAAGTAGGGTCCGCACCTGTGAGATCGTGAGCATCTTGAACTTGTCGCAGCGGATGGCTAAGTTTAAGCGGGACAAGTCTAAGATTACCCTTCTTTTTTGTGAGCCTTTCTTTGGCACGCTGAACAAGCGACCTTGAAATTTTAATCTCTTGACTCTCGCTATAGCTCCTTTTTGAAGGAGATCGTCTGCGTACTCTGTCAATTCCTTGGAAGGAGTTGACGGAAAGGTCTGGATGGAGGTGGGTTCGTCAACCAGCTCCAACCCAGACCTTTTGACACTATGCTCTGAGCCCATTGGCTGAAGTTCCACCGGTGGCGAAAGTGAAACAGCCTCCCCCCTACCTGAAGTTCTTCATTGTTCTGGTAACCGCCTCGGCCTCCTCTGAAGGCTTTCACCTCGTTAAAGGGGCCTCCCGATCCTCTCCCACGAAAGGAACGCTTACCTCTACCTCCCTTACCCGAGCGGTCATACTTCTGAGAAGCTTGACTCTCGAAGGCTTGATTGTAAGCTGGAGAGATGGCGTAAGAGGTGGAGGGCTGAGGCTGAGGGGATATCACATAAATTGGCTGTGATTGACCTTTAGAAGTGGAGGGTTGGGCTGTCTGCACTAACGGTACTGTTGGAACTTGTTGAGGAAAGCGTAGTTGCTTCTTCTGGTCAGGTTGGAAAACGCCTGGGTTTTCTTTTGGTCCCTTACCTTTAGGATTCAGGTCTTCTCCCCCCCCCCCCCCCCCCCCCACCCGCCCCCCCACCCTCCCCTCCCTCCTCTTAGCCGAAAGGCCCCAACGATCCTTAAGGCTCTGGTTTAACCTGGTAGCCTCTGATTGGACCTCCTTAACCATAGCTTCTGGGAAGAGATCTGCTCCCCAGATGCTAGACGAGAGTAACCTATTCGGTTCATGCCGAATGGTTGCCTCTTGTAGGACATGCTTTCCTACAATTCGTCCGAGCAGTGGCAAACTCAAACATATCTGACTGTACCGTTTGAGTCAGGGCTTTGGTCATGAGCTTAAAAAATCGGTTCTGATCCATAAGCCATGGTAGCTACCTCATACATTAGCCATAATAGAATTGATGGATCTGGCTAGACGCGATTTTTGCATCAAACTCAGCCTGAATAAGGCTATCTGGGAGCCTGGGTAGCTTTTCACCAAACTGCTCCATAGCACAGTCCGGTTTGAGTTTGCCAGCTGAGAATGTATTCGGCAAGTCTTCCCACAATTCTCCAACTGAGGGGAGCAACGGAGAAGTGGGATCCGCTTCCTTCAACTGCGGTATAGGTTCCCCCTTCTGGGCCGCTGGGATGGTCGAACCTCGCGATCTTGGTTAGGAACGGGAGCGGGGTACTCTCATCCATTGTAAAAATGGTAAAGGGACTCTTAAAATGGTTGTATCTTGGTGTTAGAACAATCCATGTCCTCTAAACACCTGAGCCATTCTCTCTGAGCCTGGTCTCGTGAGTAGAGGACTGTCCTCCTTAGGTACCTTATCGTCCCGCACCATAGCCGACGGCGTAAGCCTTGCGTAGCCTATGAACGGAGGCTGGAGGTCTTCCGGGAAGAACTCGAAGTCCTCTATTCTTCGAGTCCCAAATTCCGGTATAGAGATGAGACCGTCTTGGAAGGGGGCGTATGACGCTACTCTCCACGGATTGTTCATAGAGAACTGAGGTAGTGAGTCATACGGAGGAAGTTGGGATCCACTCGTGTTGGACAGTGGAGGAGAGGCTAGAGGACTTCTCTCAGCCCGGCTATAATGGAGTCCTGGGAAGTAATCCTGTCCGACAGACGAGAGATCATTTGCTCCATGCTACTCTTTAAGGACCCAACCCAGGTCCCCCACCTGTTGCAACAGGCCAGCATTGGAGTCCAAAGCCGGAGCTGCTGCGGAGGTGGAGGGGAGGCTCTGAATCGGAACCAAAGGTAGCGGAACTGGTGATTCTGCCGGAGTGCGAGATCTCTCTCTGGAGGATTTACTCCTCGAGGACTTAGAGCCGGAGCTAGAAGCTTTAGACCTGGATGCTCCGGGATTCCCAGCCGGAGACTTACGGGAGGAGGATGAAGCCGAAGTCGTCTTCTTAGACGACGACGACGTCTTAGTCAAAGTCATCACCTTAGACTTGACCTTAGGTCTAACCGAAGCACCAGGAGGAGAATATATTTCGTCACCCGTAAGCCTTGGAAGGATGGAGAGGTTGCAGGAGTAGAAGAAACAGTTACGCCCAAGGGTGACCCTTGGGTGTCCACCGTACCTACCTCGACCAACAGGTCGTCTATACCTACCATAGGTTCAACATTAATATCTAGGGTCGCGACATCGTAGAGATATCCTGGTCCTGATCAGTTAATGAGGTGGCCAGCTGTTGTTGGATGAAGGCGATAGGTCGGATCCGCTTCTATCGGGTCGACGTATCCTGTCGCCTTGCCTCCGGGGAAGATTAGTAAATGCCAACCCGCCTTCTCTAGGATGTAGAGCTGTCCCTTGGCGGCGTTTTTCCCAAAACCGCCGACCCAGGCCCACCCGCAGGGTGGGTAGCCAGTGCGGTATCTCTTACCGCCGGAGCCTGGAAGAGAGGGCGTAGTTTGATTTAAGAATCACTTAAAAACTAAAACTTAAAGTATAACTTAAATTAATTGCCTTAAGTTAATATGATGAAAACTTAAGCGCTAAAAAAGAAGCGGAGCAGCTACTGGAGATGTAAAACTTACCCCTTCCCTTGAAAATCTGGCTCCCAGATCGTCTAACATATGGTACACGTCTCATGGTACCAGACCTGGATGTCCCCGAGCGGAGTCGCGCATGGAGCATGGGACCGGCAAACTTCGTGTCCACAAGGGTCCTGAAGTGTGGCGGAACATCCCGGATGCTCACAGTTGGTGGCCTGTAAGTGGGGAGACACATGAGTATCTTAAAAAACATCACTTACAGTCTAAAGGACAGAAGAGCTCCGATGCATGCCGGAGCTCGGAAAAAAATTTGTGCATAACCCCTCCCTGCATCGCCTGAATAGGCTATAATCCCGGAGAGATCCGGTAAGATATGTAAGGGAGGGGGATGGTTTAAGGTTCTTAAGATAAACTTAAAGATAACTTAAACCTAACACAAGAAGCAAACCGGACTAAGTCCAGTACGTAGCGGAGTGTAGTAACTCAGCAAAACGTAAGGTTAGTAGAGACCCACTGTATGCTCCGGTCCACCCTACTGGGTGGACTAACAACTTTCCGCTGGATACCAGGACTCCGATCAGGAAGGAGCCCTAGTAAGATGGGAAAGAGCGAGAAGACATACAGGCTCAAGCTAGCCCGGAGCGACAAGGTAGCGCGGAGGGTGGGCAAGGCCAGTACCCCCCCCCCACTCCTCCGTACCAACCGGCCGGACCGAGAAGCCGCCGGAGAGGTCGAGACCAGTCTGGTCTGTCCCGACTCCCTAGCCCTCCGCCTGAGGGGAGAGAGGGAGGCAGGCTCGGGTATGAGGAGCGAGCATGGGCAGACCGGGCCCCGCCCCCTGACCCGACTCTATGGAAGAGCGGGAGGGGGGGGAAGAATGACTGGACAGGCGTCTGGCTGGCCCGTGATCACGAAGTGACCACGAGGCGGTAAGACCAAATACGACAACTAAGCCTAGGACAACCACTGATCAGGGAGATGCTATCGGGAAGCATACTGAACTGAAAAGCGGAGGCAAATAAGCCCACTGGGCCGAACCAACTGATCAGAGAGATGCTATAGGGAAGCAACCGAACTGATGAGCGGTAGTATAGGCTCAAAGAGCCAGGACCTAGGCTAAGCCAGACGCCTAACTAACCATAACAATAATAAAATATACAGTTATATAAATAAATAAATGAAAGAAAGAAAACAATATAGCAGGAGAAAAAATCCAGGAGTGTACGACTAACCCGAAGGCAAGTCTACCACTCAAAGCTAGTCAGAGGCCGATACTAAGAACCTGGACTAGGGTCTGGATAGAAGAAGCCTACGTAAGGTAAAATACATGCATGCATGACAAACCTGAGTAGGACCGTACCCTAAGTAAAGCGGATAATCATAAAGAGCGAAGATAATAAGGGGATGTTCTAGGTATGGGAGACCAAGAACGAACCCATCACGAGCAGAAACCATGCTGCCATGCTGTCCGGACCCCGAGGTCGTATTTATACCTAAAAAATGATATTGTTATAATACAATTAAAGTTTCATACATACTTACCTGGCAGATATATACATAGCTATCGACTCCGTCGTTCCCGACAGAAATTCGAATTTCGCGGCACACGCTACAGGTAGGTCAGGTGATCTACCTGCCTGCCGCTGGGATGGCAGGACTAGGAACTATTCCCGTTTTCTAATCAGATTCTCTCTTCCACCTGTCTCCTGCGGGGAGGCTGGGTGGGTCATTAGTTGTATATATCTGCCAGGTAAGTATGTATGAAAGACTTTATTATTGTATTATAACAATATCATTTTCATACATTCAACCTTACCTTGTCAGATATATACATAGCTGATTGACACCCTTTGGTGGAGGGCAAGAGACAGCTAGTTACTGACTAGACAGGTAAACAACATATGTTGTAGGTATTTATAGACCTTAGTTCCTCTGTGTTTTCTAGACGAAGGATTGACTTCCTAGCTATTGCATAGGAGTCTGCTTCATCTCAAGAGCCTTAGCGAGATAGTGATCTGTGGCCAAGAGTTCTTGTGGATCTGTCGATGGGGTCTCTTCCACTTACTCGACAGAATCCTAACTGGCGTTTGTCAATGGGAGCACATCCGCTTATATACAACACGCACTTATTTAAGGAGCGCAACACCGATCCCGATCACCTGTTCCTAACATGAGGGTTCGCGCTAAATTGAAAGAGAGTTATCCCCCAAACTCCTTTCAAACCTCCAATAAAAGTCATTGAGTTAAAATAAATTCAACTCCTTACTAAAGGATCAGTGTCGGCTCCTTATCCCAGCAACGTATCCGCTGATACGTATAAACCAAGAGAGAAGAATCTCTCGTAGGTTTCACTTGACGTCCTTCGTGTAATGAGAAGCCAACCCATAATTGCATCTCCTATATGTTAACGCTAATATGCCTTCCTGACATATTGTTACGAAGAACAAGAATTTGCAACAGCTCGCACTTTAGAGCTTTTTAGATTCTCAGCTGTTTGAAGGTATCATCAAGTCACTTATGAAATGCTCTAGAGATCACCATTGTTTCAAAGAAGACTAGGACTTTCTTTGAACTGGATCTCCTCTGGATGAAGCCTAAAGCCTGGCTTGCGCCTGGCTGGCGCGAGGAGTATCCTGTTTAGAATACTCCTGGCGCCTGACAGTCGTAAAACTATTCGAATACTCCTGGCACCTGGCAGGAGTATCGCTCTTCGAATACTGCTGGCGCCTGTTAGGAGTATAAGCTCGGAATACTCCTGGCGCCTGGAGAGTAACGTGCTTGGGATCCTCCTGGCGCCGGCAGGGCGCAAAGCGCCTCGAATACTCCTAGCTTTCAGCAGGCGCCTGGCGCCTGGCAGGCGCAAAGCGCCTCGAATACTCCTGGCTTTCAGCAGGCGCCTGGCGCCTGGTAGGCGCCTTTTCATCAGGCGCCTGGCGCCTGGCAGGCGCATTTTCATCAGGCGCCTGGCGCCTGGCAGGCGCAAAACCCCCGCCTCGCCTCAAATACTCCTGGCTTTCAGCAGGCGCCTGGCGCCTGGCAGGCGCAAAGCGCCTCGAATGCTCCTGGCTTTTAGTAGGCGCATTATGTTCAGAATACTCCTGGCGCGTGGTAGGAGTATTAAGTTCCGAATACTCCTGGCGCCTGGGAGGAGTATAAGTTTCGTAATACTCCTGGCGCCTGGGAGGAGTAACGCGCCTGGAATCCTCCTGGCGCTTGTCAGGCGCAGAGCGCCTCGAATACTCCTGGCCTTTAGTAGGCGCATTTTGTTCAGAATACTCCTGGCGTGTGGTAGGAGTATTAAGTTCCGAATACTCCTGGCGCTTGGGAGGAGTATAAGCTTCGGAATGCTCCTGGCGCCTGGTAGGAGTAAAAATTCTAGAATACTCCTGGCTCCTGGAGGAGTATCGAGGTCCGGGTACTCTAGGAGCCTGGCAGGAGTATCTCTTCCCGAATACTCCTGACCTATGGGAGGCGCATCTGGTTCCGAATACTCCTGTGACTTGGTCGGAGTATCGCTCATGGAATGGCCTTTCGCATGGCCAGTATTTGCGCTTAGCGGGCGCGCTATACTCCTATCAGGAGTTTCTCTCTTCTCCAGTTGGCTCTTGTTGCTTGGATGAAGATCTTGGCCTAGAACGATCTATAGTAAAGTCAGGCTCTTTGCGCCTGGCTCCTAGTTGGCGCCAGACGCTTGGCAGGAGTTACTTCCTTCCTCACGTCTCGCCTGCCTAACGCATCGCTCCCCCCCAGAGATGGCCGCTTGTGCGACAACTCCCCTGTAGGGTTCGTCGCGCTCGACAGGAGATCGGTATTTGGATCTCTTCATCAGAAGTTTATCATCCTTTTTACGAGTATGATCTTTAGAAAGTACTCCTACCAAAGACGCTAATGCTCCTGCACATTCATCACAATTTAGTCCGTTCCATCCCGTAGACAATAGGAAATCTCAAAATTCCAAGAGACAAGTCTTCCTCCGCGGAGGATCATTATTGCATACTTCCGTTGCTAACGAGTTCTCCTCCCTACATGTTGACGAGTTTTACGTCGTTGCAGAAGCTTCCCTATCCTTGCCCGAAGGAAGGGAAGGAGCTTGGACTTTTAAAGAGATTCTGAGCTGAAATGGTTGATTTCTAGCTCTTGAATGCATCTCTCTGAACCTTTTGGGAAGTAGTTTGAGCCTTCTCGCATTGCAAAGACTCTATCAGTAAACGTTTAAACCTTTTCTTCTTCTGTAGATGACAATGTCACTACATTACCCGGACAACGAAACCTCTATCTAACAGCGTTGATCCAGGAATAAAAGGCTTTAGTTCTCTTGCCAAACCTACTATGCTGGCCAGAACCCATTACCGAGTCGTCATAGAATTTGATTCCAGATTCTAAATCCCAAAATTTCACTTGTCCTCTTGATCGTTTAGGCCCAAGAGAACATTTGATTAGGCGCAGTTCCATTTTGTCGGACCACGGAATCTGAGGCCCAAATTAGGATCCCAATCTAAGTATAAGATCTCTTAATCTTCTCGTATAGAGGTAGTGTATAAGATCCCGAAGATCTTAACTCTTTACTATGTCTAATATTCTTTGTCTAGACAGAATATATCTTTTCACTGTGTTCATGATAGCATAAATTACCAAGGTGATTCTTCCCTCTGAAAGGGAAGAAAATCCTTATGTAGTTCACAGAGGTATCGGAAGAGGACAGTTTCCCCTTTCTATCTAGCACGATCTGCAGCAACTCTATGTCTTTCACATATTTAAAGGAATTATCAAGCTTACCTTGAAAAATCCTCTCATTCATATTTACTTCTGGTCAGTCTGCACGCAGACAGACTCAGAGTGAATAGGTTTTTCAGGTCTAATATTTATAATAGATTCCGATCAAATCTCTTAGAAAAACCTTCCGACACATGCTGAAAGAAGAACGTGACTTCTGTGAATCCAACCTTTTATTTCCAAAATGATGCATTCATCTTCTTCCTTAGATGCCCATTTATTTTAATATGTGTTAAGAATATATACAACTAGGGGGAAAAAAAAAACTAAAGTTTATTCCCCTCTTAAAATTTTTAAAGATAGCGTATCTTGCTACCTCTCTGTTCCGAGGAAAAAGGAAGCAATCTATAATAAGGTCGTTCATCTTCTGCCTTGCGAAGATATCTGTGAGTATTTCCCGCAGGGTCTGACAACTCATTGCAATGAATGTTAAATCGTGCTCTGCCTAATTAAAATTCTTTATTATCCTATCACATTGTGGTAACAGCATTCATCTATGAACTCTTGTAAGGATAGTAGGAGCGCTGTAATTAACCACGGTGTGTGCGTAAGGCTTAAGCGTATCGTTATCTTAAGGTGCATTTTTATCTACTATTCTTTCCTCGCCCGAGGCAGAGAGATATCCTTAGCAACACGAATACGATGTTATTCATGTTTGCCTAAAAATTCCCTCAATTCGTGGTTAAGTCCATGATTTTATGGGGAATATACGGTGAAGCAGTTCGATCCTTTAGGAGAGAAAAATGTAACCCCCACCCATTCACGACCGAGAACCGGATGGTACTGGATTGGCTCACAATTACAGCCGTGTCGTTCACTGCCTGGCTGCCTTCATTCTGAGTTGCCAGTTACTCCTTTCAATGAATGGAAATAATAAAATTATTCTCGAGTCTAAGTCAACTCTCAATAATGCAAATTTTAGGCAAACAACCTTTGTTAAATACGAGGCTGAATAGGTATTGTCGTAATAAACCTTTTAAGCGAAGTCTTTACTTGTAAAATGCTTTAAGGATATAGACAATCCCGTAGCGAACCAGACAGGCAACTATGGTATGCGTATTATGACTTGTCCTTCAGTAATCATATACAGCAAGCCTTCTACGACACTCTTTCCTTTCTGACATGCAGAGAAAGAATAGAAATCTTAATCTCTTCGTTCATTTCGTCAATAATCCCGAATGAGTATTAGTCGAAAGATATTGCAAATGACAACCGAGGATCGAAGATAATCTCTCCAGCTTTTATTATCTTGGAGATAAGTCCGTATTTACTCCTTTCTTATCTGGAAGAGCCTCTAATCCATGAATGAGAGCTCGTACGAATCTTGTTCAACTTCCAAACGATTGCACCTCTTCTGTAAATGGTTGGTTGCAATCTATTTTGGAAGGAGGATGATTTTAATATCCTCTTACTAATCCTGAACTAATTCTCACAATTCTGCTTTATCTTCCATTCCTCAATTTTGGGGCAAGATTGAGCAACCGAAGGAGAGCGCTTCCTTTCGAAAGGAGAAGGGCTATTCGCAGTATCGACTCTAACCTGACAAGGGCTACGGCAGCCTGTGCTACATCTTGAGTCCCTGCCTGGAAAAAACCGAACTTGCTCTAGCCTTTATTGCAATAAGACGATCCTGACAAGGGCAACGGCCGCCTGTGCGACAACTCCCGTCCCTATCAGGAAAAGCCTTGAATGTCTTTCACCCTTCGTCTGGAGGACTCTCGGCGGTTGTTAAGCTCTTCTTGTAGGAGAAAGTGTCTGGCGCTAAGCAGGAGTATCTTGCCTAGAATACTCCTGGCGCCTGGTAGGAGTATCACGTTCCGAATACTCCTGGCGCCTGGGAGGAGTATCATGCTCGTCGGCATACTCCTGGTGCTTGGCAGGAGTATCGCGTTCCGAATACTCCTGGATCCTAGAAGACGTATCGCCCTTGGAACGTTTTCTTGTTGGAAAATTCCGAGCATCTGACAGGCGATCCTCGCCTGGAAAGTTCTGTACGTCTAGTAATATGTCTTCCTGACATGGAAGGTTCCGCTTGTGCGGAAGGTTTTGTGTGCGGAAGGTTCCGATCTCTGTATATTTGTTCTTGCTAAGAATTCGACAATACTTCCATTTTCGACATAGCCCTCCCTTTCTTCTGAATGAGAAGGACTTCCATTTCCGTATGAAGATCCTGGTTTCATCGTGCTTCAGGCGCTTTGCGCCTCGTTTCAGACGCTTTGCGCCTCGTTTCAGGCGCTTTGCGCCTTGTTTCAGGCGCTTTTAGGCGCATTGAGCCTCTTTACTGGAGTTTCATGTCCAAGGCGTTAGAAGCTTAAAAATTATATATATGTGTGTAATCATTAAACGAGATCCATATAATTCATTCAATCAACAATATCCTTTAATATCTAATTCGATCTCTCAGAATAGATATATTTTCATATACATGTACCGATGAGGAATTTATTGAAATAACTACTTTAAACCCCCATGGGATAGAGCCCCCCCCCCCGTCCAGCTGTACGGGGGACGAACCCGGATAGAGCAATGCCTCTACCGCAATCTTTCTCCGTCTCTTCTGAGGTTCCGATAGCCAGACGAGAGTATCTTGCATTTTCATTTAACCTACGCCGTTGAATGTTTCTTCTCATTATTCGTTAAGACGATAATTAATAGGGGAACACATTGAATTAGGATGCCTTTCCAATGGCTATCCCTGGCAGTCTGGGACGTTCTACAGAACCTGCCGAGGGGACGCCTGATCGGTGGGGATTCCCTCCATAACCTCCGTACGGCTTTCGACATTCCTTCTCCTCTGGGCCTGTGAGTCTGGAAGAGGTCTAGGCCTGGGAGCGAGACAGAGCCGATCAGACGCACCCTCTAATGCAATGGGGAGCACTATAATCACTTCTTACCTTATAATGCTCGTATCTTGAGCTACATTCCTTTATCTTCAAATTGCAAATGAATTTGTAGTTCTGTGAAGTAAGAAGGTGATGAGGAAACAACACTACTAGTACTGTTAATATTCTAACTGCTTGTCAGAACGAGGGCTATTAAAGCTCCTAAAGAAAGCATATCTAGTTCTATGTTTTCTGACTTCCTCAAATCGGAAGTTACCTTATTTTCCTCAATCAAATTCTAACATTTATTACACTTCATCAATGAATAAATATTTATATTTCCCTTTCTTGCAAACTATGTAATTGTCTACCGAACACTTCGGTAGTTACATATATTCTTTCTTCAAAAGAAAACTTCGAAGTTAATTCATTAAAAGTTATTAAAAAATTATTATTAAAAACGTATGCCAAACCAGCGATCCAGTACTTCCCTGTAAAAGTCGCCCAGAAGATCGATGGCGATGAAACACGAAAATCCATCAGGAGGGAAAGCAAACATATGTTTTTACCTTGCCAGCGACAGAGAGAATCTGATTAGAAACGGGAATAGTTCCTAGTCCTGCCTCCCCAGCGGCAGGCAGGTAGATCACCTGACCTACCTGTAGCGTGTGCCGCGAAATTCGAATTTCTGTCGGGAACGACGGAGTCGATAGCTATGTATATATCTGACAGGTAAGGTGAATGTATGAAAACGGCAAATACTGTCTCAGGGGCCGGAAAAAACCAACTAACCGTAATTACTGAGTACTTAACTTAGCTGCTGCGATAGCTGCACGCTCCATAATAGAAAATCCAATGAAAGGGCACAAAAAACACAGAGAGAAAAATATCACAACCGCTCGTGTGTGCTAACTTGAAAGGATGGCCACCCAGAGGCGCAGCAGGTCGCAGCATGGGATGGAGTAGTAGTAGTACGAGCTGCTCACTCTGTGGGTCGGCTCCCCTCTTGGAGGGATTTTGTAGTGGGAGATTTCTATTGGCATTTGGCTCGTGGTAGTGGTCTCACTCGCCTAGTGTTCATACCGACACCCTCCTGGAGGGTGAGCGAGTCAGTTATACTGACCTTTTTCTTTATTTTATTTATTCTCTGGTATGTGTTAGTACATTTACCCTAGAAATAATAGATTAAAGGATATTTCGCGCAGCGACACGAGCTGAGCCCAGAAATTCATTTAAAGTCATCTTAAATAAATTAGTGGTCATGAGATGGTATGTGGACTGAAACTCTGAGACTTGTGTAACAAGCTGGATTTATTGTAATTCATGCTAGCTATTCTGGGATGTCTGTACCAGCCAGAAGGGGATAAAAATTACATAATTAGATAACAGAGGAATCTGAATATCGAGTTAGTATCTAATCACATATGCAGTAGTACTCATCAGTGAGCATAATGCTCCAGGGATGTCTTGCCACAACCAATGAGAAGAGTCAAAATCTAAACATTGCCAGATTCCTTTTAAGACTTTAATCCAGGGTGCCATAGGCTTACACAGTTAAGGATTGAGAATCAATCATGTATGCAGTGCGAAGACTTCGGTGGCGTTGTTTGATTCTCCTAAAAAAATAACAGCACATCCATCATAATTAGATAACAGAGGAATCTGAATATCGAGTTCATATCAAATCACATTTACAGTAATACTCATCAGTGAGCATTATGCACCAGGAATATCTTGCCACAACCAAAGAGAAGAGTCAATGTCTCAACATTGCCAGGTTCCTTTTAGGACTTTAATCCAGGGTGCCATAAGCTTCCACAGTTAAAGATTGAGAATCAATCATGTATACAGTGCGAAGACTTCAGTGGTAATGTTTCATTCTCCTGAAAAAATAACAGCACATTCATCACACCATATTACCATAAATACTGTTTTTTCTGCTCTACCATACATACCATTTTTTCTGCTCTTAAAATGTATATTTATTTAGGAAGCGCAGGCAAAATGGACTGACTGGTGTGGGCAGTGAGAAGCAGATTACTGCTTGCTCAATCTAAATCCAAACAGAGAATACAGTTTTAATGAACAAAACTTTCTTTTTCTTTTATACATAAACACATCACTTTATGACTGCCTAGGTTTCTCAACTCCCTTTCCATTTGCACATCTGTGCTCCTAAATGGGTTAATCAGCAGTAAACAGACACAACATTTGCTAATTGATCACTTTGCAAGTTTTCTAGGGCTGAAATGTATTCTTGGATTTACATGAAGCAAATGTGATGACAGAAGACATTTACATATTTATATTATGGAGTTACGGTAGTTGCATTTGACAACATTCTCAAGGGTTGTTTGTGAGAGAGAGAGAGAGAGAGAGAGAGAGAGAGAGAGAGAGAGAGAGAGAGAGAGAGAGAGAGAGAGAGAGAGAGAGAGAGAGAGAGAGAGAGTGGCTGGCTATTTTGGTTGTTGGCTTGTTAGGTTGTTTATGATCGTGTGAATGGATAGTTAGCAAGCGAATTGCTTGTTCAGCAAGGGGTTGTTGTGTCTGTTGGGTCGGTCGCAAATCTGGTCAGTATTTTGAGCCAGCCTGTGATGGTCAGTAGTGTCGGCAGCAGTCTATGAAGAGTATTGAAGGCACTGATGGTCAGTTAAATTGTGTGTTACTGATTTGCTGTTTAATTTGTTGTTAAGTTTGATATTATTTGCTTTAGAGTTGTTGTGCATGTGTTGTTAGATTTGTTGTGCTTGTGAGTTTCTGTTGAGTTATATATGAGTTGTTGTAGTTGTGAGTTGTTGAGGGTTATTGTTGGTGAGCTGTTGTGATTTCTTGATGTTGTTAGTGTGTGTATTGGCTTGATGTATTGTTGTTCTTTTGTGTTTGTTAGTGATTATTTGTGCAGTGGTCTTTTGTTGTGGTTGTTGTCCTTGTTTGGTTGTTTGTGTGTTGTGTTACGAAGGCCGTATTCAGTGGACAGTGCAGCTCCTCACCCTGAGTGTGTCAAGTAGTTGGTAAGTACATGTGTTTTGAGTTTTTCGTTTTTTGGTTTGTGATCCCGCCACATTATTTATTGGCGCCCAACGTGGGGTTGCTGGTGTGGCGGCTGTAGGACGGTTGGTGTGGTGGGTTGTGTGATTGGTGAAGAAAATGAGTATGGAAGGTTTGACTGAAGTGGAAAGACTGAAGGAGGAGTTACTTGTTTCTTGTATGGTGCTTTTACGTTGCATGGAACCAGTGGTTATTCAGCAACGGGACCAACGGCTTTACGTGACTTCTGAACCACGTCAAGAGTGAACTTCTATCACCAGAAATACACATCTCTCACTCCCCAATGGAATGGCCGAGAATCGAACCCGCAACCACCGAGGTGCGACGCTAATACCATACCAACCACACCGCTGAGGCGCTTAAAGGAGGAGTTACGGTTGGTGAGGGAAACTAAGGAAAGATTGGAAGTGGAGAATGAGAGGTTGAGGGTAGAGTGGGAGGAGCTGAAGAGCGAGTTAGAAGAAATGAGAGGAATGCTAAGGAGTGCAAAAGTGGAAATGAAAGAAGAGGTGAAAGGAGCAGAAGAGAGAATGGTTGAGAAAATGGAAGAAAAATTCGGAGTAATGATGAATGCAGTGCAGGAGATGATGAATGGATTCATGGGAGAGGGAGCAGTAGGAGGTAGGCCTACTGGGTCTTGTGATGGGCCAGGAGCAATTAACCCTCTTACGCTGAAGCCCTAAAAATCAAAACCTCTCCTGTATGCCGGCGCCGGTTTGGAGTGAGCGCGGAACCGGAAAAAATAATTTTTTCAAAAAATCACAGCGAGCTTAGTTTTCAAGATTAAGAGTTCATTTTTGGCTCATTTTTTTTCATTGCCTGAAGTTTAGTATGCAATCATCAGAAATGAAAAATAATATCATTATCATATGTAAATAATGCGATACTATATGGTAGCGAAAAAAAAAAATTCATAGATAATTGTATTCAAATCTAGCTGTGCAAAAAACGGTCAAAGCTAACGAGTTACTTTTTTTTCGTTGTATTGTACACTAAATTGCAATCATTTTGATATATAATTCATAGTAAAACAATAAAAGCAACACCGGAAAAATATTATCACAAAATGATGTACGAATTCGTAACGAGCGGACGTAAAAAAATGTTATTTTTCAAAAATTCACCGTAATTCTAAAATAATGTTTCTAGAGACTTCCAATTTGTTTCAAAATTAAGACAATGATTGAATATTACGATACTGTAAGAGTTTTAGATTAGAATTGCAGATTTCGACCATTTCGGACGAGTTAAATTTGACCGAATGTCGAAATTTTAATATATATATTTTTTCATATGCACATATTTCGAAGATGGAAAAAGCTACAACCTTCAATTATTTTTTATTGTATTCTTCATGAATTTGCGCACATTTTGATATATTAAACTCTATAAAAAGGCTAATATGAAAAGGAGCAAATATTAGGATACTGCCATGTACGTATTTCGGAGACTTGCGGCCGCGAATCGGCGCGCGGAGTGAAGGTAAATATATTTTTCAAAAATTCACCATAAATCACAATATTGTTTTAGAGACTTCAAATTTGTTTCAAATTAAGAAAATGACGGAATATTACTAGGCCGTAAGAGTTTTAGCTTACGATTGCGTTTTTCAACTATTTCGGTAGAGTCAAATTTGACCGAACGTGGTTTTTTTCTATTTATCGTGATTATATGCAAATATTCGAAAAAAAAAAAGAGAAAAAGCTACAACCTTCCTTCAATCATTTTTAGTTGTATTCTACATGAAATTGCGCACATTTTCATATATAAAAAACTTTATGTAACAGCTAATTTTAAATGGTGCAAACATTTCGACATCGCACAAAAAAATTCTGATTTTTTCGGAAGAGGTACCGCGCGAACGTAATTTTTTTTTTTTCATAAATTCACCATAAATCGAAATATTGTGCTAGAGACTTCCAAGTCGTTGCAAAATGAAGGTAAATGATTGAATATTACTAGAATATAAGAGTTTTAGCTTACAATTGCGTTTTTCGACCATTCGGTAGAGTCAAAGTTGACCGAAAGTTGAA
Source organism: Macrobrachium nipponense (assembly GCF_015104395.2). Taxonomy (NCBI): domain Eukaryota; kingdom Metazoa; phylum Arthropoda; class Malacostraca; order Decapoda; family Palaemonidae; genus Macrobrachium; species Macrobrachium nipponense. The sequence goes on along the minus strand of NC_061108.1, from coordinate 57,089,572 downwards.
ATTTTTGCACTTAACGTTATTTATATGAAATATTTCAAAACTGATAAAAGCTACAACCATGGGTTGTTTTTTGTTGTATTGTGCATGAAATTGCGCACATTTCCATATATAAAACTTTATGTAACGGCAAATTTAAAAGGGTGCAAACATTAGGACAATCGCACGAAAAAATTTATCGGAAGAGTTATCGCACGAACGTAAGGAAAAAGTTTTTTCATAAATTCACCATAAATCGAAATATTGTTCTAGAGACGTCCAATTTGTTGCAAAATGAAGGCAAATGATTGAATATTACTATAATATAAGAATTTTAGCTTACAATTGCGTTTCTCGACCATTTCTGTAGAGTCAAAGTTGACCGAAGGTTGAAATTTTTGCACTTATCGTTATTTATATGAAAATATTTCAAAATTGATAAAAGCTACAATCATGAGTATTTTTTAGTTGTATTGTGCATGAAATTGCGCACATTTTCATATATAATACTTCATGTAAAGGATAATTTAAAATGGTGCAATAATTATGTCAAAGTGACGAAATAATTTCCGAGATGTGTCACTGATACTTTTTAGTGCGATAAGAAAGAAATTCGCGCTTGCGCGCCTGCGTAGCGCTTGTAAACAAAACAACGCCTTGATCCGTGAACTCCCAGCATCCCCCAAGGCGCGTGATACAAAAGTTTTCGGCTGGTAGGCCTATAGTATTTTTTGTTCCGCTGAATTTTTAAAAAACACTTTTTTGAGGCCGACCGTTATGATACGTCCAATCGGCATACGGGAGTCATTTTGACTCGACGTTTAATACGTCCAATCGGCGTAAGAGGGTTAAGAAAGTGAAAGAAAAATGTGAGTAAATTACTAAAATACAAGAATTCTATTAGGGTAATATTGCACTGTATCTTCGCTTGAACTTTAAAGTTCCAATTTACACGACAACCTCTGGGAGACTGCTCCACAATCCAATGGTATGAGGAATGAAGGACCTCTGGAACCGAGAAGTTTGACAGTGAAGTACATTTGCTGCTATTGGTGCTGCTGTTCACCAAACCTGGTTGCTCTTGCCAGGAAAAGAGGATCGGAGATCAATTGGGAATGTAAAAAATCTATGTTAACCCTCTTACGCTGACTGGACGTATTTTACGTCAACATTTTTTGTCTCCCGAGTGCCGACTGGACGTATTTTACGTCGACTTACAAAAGTTTTTTTTAAATTCGCGGAAAAATACTTATAGGCCTACCAGCCTAAAACTTTTGAATCACGCGCCTTGGGGGATGCTGGGAGTTCACGGATCAAGGTGTTGTTTTGTTTACAATCGTTACGCAGGCGCGCAAGCGCGAATTTCTTTCTTGCCGCACTAAAAAGTATCTGTGACACATCTCGGAAATTATTTTGTCACTTTGACATAATTTTTGTACCATTGTAAATTAGCCGTTACATGAAGTATTATATATGAAAATGTGCACATTTTTATGTAGAATACAACAACAAAATACTCATGATTGTAGCTTTTATCAGTTTTGAGATATATTCATATAAATAACGATAATTGCCAAAATTTCAACCTTCGGTCAACTTTGACTACCGAAATGGTCGAAAAACGCAATTGTAAGCTAAAACTCTTATATTTTAGTAATATTCAATCATTTATCTTAATTTTGCAACTAATTGGAAGTCTCTAGCACAATATTTCGATTTATGGTGAATTTATGAAAAAACTTTTTCCTTACGTCCGCACGGTAACTCTTCCGAAAAAAATCATACATGCGATTGTGGTAATGTTTGCACCATTTTAAAATTAGCCGTTATATAAAGTTTTATATATGGAAATGTGCGCAATTTCATGCACAATACAACTAAAAACAACCCATGGTTGTAGCTTTTATCAGTTTTGAGATATTTTCATATAAATAACGATAATTGCAAAAATTTCAACCTTCGGTCAACTTTGACTCTACCGAAATGGTCGAAAAACGCAATTGTAAGCTAAAACGCTTATATTCTAGTAATATTCAAGCATTTACCTTCATTTTGCAACAAATTGGAAGTCTCTAGCACAATACTTCGATTTATGGTGAATTTATGAAAAAAAAACATTTTCTTTATGTCCGCGCGGTAACTCTTCCGAAAAAATCATACGTGCAATTGTGTAATGTTTGCACCATTTTAAATTAGCCGTTACATAAAGTTTTATATATGAAAATGTGCGCAATTTCATGTAGAATAAAACAAAAAATAATTGAAGGTTGTAGCTTTTCTCATTTTTGAAATATTTGCATATAAATCATGATAAATAGAAAAAAAACCACTATCGGTCAACTTTGACTCTACCGAAATGGTCGAAAAACGCAATTGTAAGCTAAAACTCTTACAGTCTAATAATATTCAGTCATTTATCTTCATCTTGAAACAAATTCGAAGTCTCTAGCAAAATATTTAGATTTATGGTGAATTTAAAAAAAAATCTTTCCTTCCCTCCGAGCGCGGATTCTCCGCCACAAATCTCCGAAATGCGTACATCCCATTCTCGGAATATTTGCTCCATTTCATATTAGGCATTTCCCATTCTCGGAATATTTGCTCCATTTCATATTAGGCATTTCATAGAGTTTTATATATGAAAATGTGCGCAATTTCATGTAGAATAAAACGAAAAATATTTGAAGGTTGTAGCTTTTCTTATTTCCGAAATAATTGCATATAAAAAATATATTTATAAAAAAATTTGACATTCGGTCAACTTTAACTCGTCAGATATGGTTGAAAACTGCAATTGTAAGCTAATACGCTTACAGTATAGTAATATTCAATCATTTGTCTTCATTTTGAAAGAAACTGGAAGTCTCTAGGACAATATTTAGATTTATGGTGAATTTTTGAAAAAAATATTTGTTTACGTCCGTGCATTACGAATTCATGCATTATTTTGTGATAATATTTTCTCTGTGTTGCTTTTATCGTTTTAAAATGTGTTATATACCAAAATGATCGCAATTTAGTGTACATTACAACAAAAAAAAGTAACTTGTTACCTTTAACTGTTTTGCGCACAGCGCGATTTGAATACAATTATATATAAAATTTCGTTTTTGCGCTATCATATATCGCATTATTTATATATGATAACGATAATTTTTTTCATTTCTGATGGTTGCATACTAAACTTCAGCCAATGACAAAAAAAGGAGCCAAAAATAAACTCTTAATCTTGAAAACTAAGCGCGCTGTGATTTAAAAAAAATATATATTTTTTCCGCTTCCGCGCTCACTCTGAAACACCTCCGGCACACGGGAGACAATTTTTTTTTTACCGCTTCGGCGTAAGAGGGTTAAGATACAGCTTATAAAAAATTGACAAACATGAGATAATCCGTCAGTGGTCTAAGTCATAACTGCTAATTAGGAAATAGGAACCTACCACCTTGAACCACTCATTCTAGGAGATATATCTCTGACAGAAGTACACAGCCAATCTGGAGCACAGTATTCTATTACAGGAAGGATAAATGACCTAAAACATTTTGAATTGGTTTTATGACTGTTGTAAATATATGAGGCCTTTAGCACAATATAATATGTATGTACCTAACTTGTGCAGCATTTGCTGACACTTTCACTAGATGTTTCTCAAAAGATGAGTCAAAAGTTATACCTAGAATAGTTAAAGCTTGACTCATTCTGCACAGTCCCACCGACTTGGAGGGGAGGATGGGGTGGAAAATCTGTATGAGATCTGCTATTCAAGTGTTTTAATTTTCCACAATTGAGTTCAGCCTTATACCACACCAACACCATTCACTAATCCATTCCATGCCACAACTGAGACTAAGGGCAACTTCATTTCTCAAAGTGGAGACTTGACTACACCCACTAGCGCTGCATCATTGGCATATGGAACAATCTTGTTTGCTAGATCAACAACCATATCACTTATACACATTAAAAATAACAGTGGACCAAAAGTACCACCCTGTAAAACTCCAAACATAATAGGTCTTGGTTCACTAAAGATCCCACCAGCAGCAACTCACTGCTGGCTACCTGGAAGGAAACCTTGAAGTAAATAAAAAAACATAGCCATCCACTCCAAGATTCTTTAGCTTATAAAAGGGATTTTGACAAAGGAAAAATCTATTTCTGGGCGGTGACCTGTGTCGCCCAGTGAAATGGTTCCTTTAGCACTCATTTCTAAGGTATAAATATTGCTATAAATACCAGAGAAAAAAGCTATATGGTAATGCCAGAATAGTCCGGCTCGCTCACCTTTACTTAAGGTGTCGGTATGGTATCTGGGGCGAGTGAAACCACTACCAGAGGTCCCCCTGCCATTTAGTCTCTTCCTTTCTCAATATCCCTCGTCTACAGAGGAGTCGTTCCAGGCCCCCCCTACCCGCTACTGCTACAACTAGCGCTTTGTTTACCATTCCTGTAGATAGCACCCAAGCTTGGGCCAGATAGGGTGTGGAAATAGAGGGTGGGTTTCACTTGGCGACACAGGTCACCGCCCAGAAATAGATATTTCCTTTGTCAAAATCCCTTTTCTGGGCTTAGCCTGTGTCGCTCCGTGAAATAGTAACAGAGAATTGGCCCCACCAGCTTGGAAAGTTAGTGTAAATAAATTACTGTAAGGAAATTGAAACTTGAATAACATTAAATACTATTTAATATTAGTTATTTAATCTACAAGTAAGTAATAAAATTCCTTAATACTACGAGAATTTTAATAATTCTTATTCTATAAAACTTATCTACTAACTAGGGTTGTATAACCCAACAAGTAACATTAATAAATCACACACCAATAAACAGGAATTTAATTACACGATCATAGACCCAGATACAGTATACATATGTACAATCAAATTCATCATGATACATTATAGGTGCAAGCCAAGGTACAATGTGCAACCCAGTAACAACCGAGCTAAGGTCAAGAATGCTAGCGAGACAGGTAGGAGAGAGAGAGATGTAGAGAGAGACGTAGGCTACTAAACTAATTATTAATGCTCTATGCAGTGTCAGGGGAAACTGTGTTCCCTGCTGCCACTGCTGGGAATTTAAGGGCTTCTAACGACTTTACGTAGTGGCGTTTAAATACTGTCAGAGATTTCCAGCCTGTGTACTTTTTGAGATCGTCAAAATTCATATGTTGAAAATAATTAATTGAGGTGGCTACCGCCCTAATATCATGCGCCCGTGGAAATGATTCCTGGTTAGCTTGCTTGATAAAGTATAGAATCTGTTGTCTGATTCCTCTTAGGGAGATAATGCCACCCTTTTCTTTAATAAACAAGGGACCTGAAGATTTCGAGGCAGTTCAGCTTAAGTAAGCTCTTAGTGAATTAACTGGATATAAGGATGGGTCCTGAGGCAGTGGGACAATCTTCCATGGGGACCATCTATCTTGTGGGTCCTCATTTTTAGCCAAAAATTGACGATCTGGTAAGAGTAATAGTTCTCCTGAGGGGAGGAACTCAATGTGTTCCAGTTCCCTAGAAAGGGCCGACAGTTCAGAAATTCTGGCTCCTGAGGCTAGACTTATTAGGAATAATGTTTTCCTTAGGAGCGTTATATAAGAACATGATTTGTTAACAGTGTCCGAAGCTAGCTTAAGGACATCATTTAAGAACCAGGAGACCGTTCGAGGTCTGTCTATTGGTCTAAGTCTAGCACAAGCCCTTGGAATAGATGAAAAATATGAATCTGTCAGATCAATATTAAACCCAAATTGGAAATTTCAATATTAAACCCAAATTGGAAAATTTTCTTAAGTGCCGATTTGGTTGTAGTAATCGTACTTGCTGCTAATCCTTTTTCGAATAAGGTTCTGAAAAAGGTTATTGCTACATTCGCAGTCATGGTTTGTGCATTTGAGTTCCTCAAAAAGGTGGCTAGCTTCTTTACTGCTGAATCATATTGACGCAGGGTTGATTCTTGTTTATCTGATTCTAGAAACCGGATATTCTGAGGATCAATGTTGGCATCTTTCTGTGCCGCAAACTTCATGAAGTCCATAAAGTTAGGGCTTTCTGAATTCCAGAGGAGGCGGACACAGTCCGCGTTTGTACCAGCTGCGTCAGTTTGGGATTGGGAATCCGCTGGGGCCGTAGTCCTAATTCCACTAGTAGAGGGAACCAATTGCTCTTGGGCCAGTTGGGGGCCACTAGTGCAATGTGACCTCTGAAAGTCCTGATTTTGTTCAGGACCTTCAGTAGTAGATTCACTGGAGGAAAGAGATAAATTCTCTTCCAGATATTTCACTCTATTGCCATAGCATTCGTGGCATAAGCCAGAGGGTCCAGGTTGGGGGCCATATAACATGGTAGTTTGTGGTTCGACTCCGTGGCGAAAAGATCCACTTGAAGCCCTGGCACCTGTTGGCAGATCCATTTGAATGACTCTCCGTCTAGAGTCCATTCCAACTCCAGCGGAGTGGACCTCGACAGAGCGTCCGCCACTACATTTCTCACTCCCGCTAGGTGAGTGGCCGATAGGTGCTAATGCAGCGGACAACCACTGCACTGTCTAATACCAGCTTGATATGGATTTTTTTGGCTGGTAAAAGTCTTTTCAGGGTTAGAAACACTGCCATTGCTTCCAGTACATTGATATGTAGCTGGCGGAATGACATTGACCAGGTTCCCTGTACTTTCTTGTATTGTGAGTATCTGCCCCAGCCGCTCAAGGAGGCATCCGTGTGGACTACTAGAGCCAGCGGAGGAAATTGCAAGGGTATTGTTTTCGACAGATTTTTTATCTCTGTCCAGGGGCGGAGTCTCTTGCGTAAGATCGCCGGGATGCGTGAAATTTTGTCCCGGGATCTCCGGTTCGCTCTCGAACGCCAAACCCGGTTTATATCCTTTAGTTTGGCTTTCAGCAGCACGTCTGTCACTGATGCAAACTGGAGTGAACCTAGGATTCTCTCCTGGTTCCTCCTGGACGTCTGCTTGTTTTTGAGAAATTGTCTTGTGGCCTTGACTATTTCTCTTCACTTCGTCGGCGGAATTGATAGAGTATGAGAGTCTAGATCCCACCGGATTCCTAGCCACTGGAAACGTGACTCCGGACTTAGCCGGGACTTGTTCCTGTTTGTCTGGAAACCTAGGTGTTCCAGGAACTCTATTACCTTGACCATCGCCTTGCGGCATTCTTCGATGTCTGTGGCCCATATGAGCCAGTCGTCCAGTCCAGATAGGCTACTAACATTATTCCCTGAATCCTCAATTCCTGGACTACTGTTTCCGCTATCTTTGTAAATATTCTGGGCACTATGTTGAGCCCGAATGGCATTACTTTGAAGGAATAAGCCTGCTTTCCTAGTCTGAAGCCTAGGAATGGGCGGAAGTGTCTTGCTATCGGGATATGATAGTAGGCATCTGTAAGATCTATAGAGGTGGTGACGGCCCCACGGGGAAGCAAGGTCTGCACCTGCAAAACGGTCAGCATTCGGAACTTGTCGCAATGAATGAATAAGTTTAGATGGGACAAGTCTAGGATTATTCTTAGTTTGTTCGAGTCTTTCTTTGGCACGCTGAACAAGAGCCCTTGAAACCAAGTTTTTGACTCGTGACACTACCCTTTTCTGAAGTAGTTCTTGGGTATACTCTATCAGTTCCGCCGTCGGTTTTTGGTAAAAGGTGTTGGATGGGGGAGAACCTTGTAGCCAACTCCATCCCAGACCTTTGGTCACGATACTCTGTGCCCAGGTGCTGAACGCCCACTGATGTCGGTGGAGGTACAACCTCCCTCCTACCTGGGGATTCTCACTGGTTGGCAGATGGTCGGCCACCACGTGCTCCCCGGAAGCCCTTGCCTCAGTTGGAGACTCTTCCGCTGCCTCTGTGACGGAAGGCTCCTCTGGCGCGGCTGCCTCTGGCGAACCTGTTGTACCCTTGAAACGTTTGAGTTTCAAAGGTCGCGTTGTAAGCCGGAGAGACGGCAAAGGAGGTCGAAGCCTGAGTTTGTTGTGGCGGCTGAGTCAAAAGCACATACTGCTGTTGCGGTTGTGCCTTCGATGTAGACGGTTGACCTACTTGAGTCACCGGAACCGCCTGGACCATAGTCTGTTGTTGGGAGGCTTGGAAGGGCTGGAACTTCCTCAGCCTCTTCTTTCCTTTTGGATTCGATCCGGTGGCCTCAGGTTTCCTTTTTGGAATGAGCCCCCAACGGATCTTGAGACTCTGGTTCACCCTCGCAGCTTGCGCCAAAACTTCATTAACGGCGGAATCGGGGAAAAGGTTTGTTCCCCAGATGGAGGATCCAATCAGCTTGTTAGGTTCATGGCGGATTGATGCGTCCGCCAGAATGTGCTTCCTACAATTCTGCCGTGCTTTTATGAAATCATACAAGTCATACTACACTGCACTGTATGTAGTAGTGATTTGGTAAGGACTTTGAATAACGGCTCATCCGCGTAGATGAGGGACGTCATTTTCGCCGAGGTGGTAGAGTTGAGGGACCTGCTGAGCCTTAATCGAGCGTCGTATTCCACTTTGATTAGGCTGTCCGGGAGTCTAGGGAGCCGCTCGCTGAACAGCGTGTTACCGCAGTCCGGCGTCAGCTTATCTGCCGAGAAAGTGGCAGGCACGTCTACCCAGCAGTCTGTGGTTCCGGGGACCAGAAAGGAAGGTAAATCCGTCTCCCGGAACTGGGGCTTGGGTTCGTCCTTCATGGCAGCCTGCATAGTCAGCTCAGCCACCTTGGACACGCATGGGGTTGGAGTCTCCTCATTTACTGTAAATATAGTAAAGGGGCTCCTGTGGGCCGTCAACCTAGTGTTGACGCATCGCCACTCTGTCAGATTCCGGAGCCAAGCTTGTTGTGCTTGCTCCCAGGGGAAGATGACAGTCTCTTTTGGGATTTTATCCTCCCTTATCAAATGTCTTCCGTTAGACGGACGTAGCCAATAAAGAGGAACTGGAGCCCTGGAGAATGGAACTCAAAGTCTTCCAGTCTTCGAGTTCCACAACCCTCAATTGCCAGCATACCGTCCACGGACGGTGCGTATGCTGCTAACCTCCATGGATTGTTGCTTTTGAAAAGAGGTAGGTTTGAAGGTTCCGGCATTGGCAAGGGATGGGTTGCCTGTCCAGACTGAGGCAGTCCTGTTGCCACTGTATCCCGGAGACCCGCAACTAGATTCTCCTGGGTCACCATCCTTTCCGCTAAGGATTGGATGGATTGGCCTGAGGCTTCCAGCGTGGATGACAGCTGGGAGAGCATTTCTTGGAACTTGGTCTGGACCAAGTTCCCTACCATGTTTCCCACCTGCTCCATCATGTTGGCTGAAAATACCTCCGGGTCAAGCTAGAGGGCTGGGCCTTAGCTATAGGAACCTTCATTCTCGACCCCTGAGACGGGGGAGTAGTTTTTGCCTTGTCCGCCTCGGGTTTAGTAGCCAATGGCTTAGCGACGTGGCTGGTTCCAGACCTATGCCTTGGCAAAGACTTTATCAAGGCCTTCCAAGTCCACTGGGTTTTTTACCTTGGGGATCACCAAGGTTGACTTCAGTCTAACTGACTGAAGCTTCCCGGTGAACCCCTGGAAGAAAGTAGTAGAAGAGAAAGAAGAACGAGATGGGCTCAGGAGCAAGCCTTGAGCCCCTACACTACCAGCCTCGCTACCATCCCTACCTTTGCCCATGTTGTCCACCGTCATGGGCTATCGGTCAAGGTCAAGAGCTGCCACATCTCTGACGACTTCTTCGCCAAGACCTTCCTCCGGCAAGGGCCCGGTCATTGCTTGGATCTTGGCGATGATGGGGGCTGCTACCGCTGCCTCTACCACCACCGACTTCTTGGCCCCGGGGTAGATGAGCCCAGCCTTCTCCTCCGAGAGCATGTACGGCTGGGCCTTCTTGGCGTTGCAGCCGAAACCACCAACCCAGACCTTCAGGGTAGTCAGCGCCGCGTCCCTGACCGCTTGGAGACCCTGTAAAAGGGGTTATGTCAATTCTTAAACTAGAAACTATCCTTAGCCTAGTATGAATTTACATGCTATATTCAGCCGATTCTCATTGTATCATTGTGTCACTGTCCAGAGTGATACCTACCGATTCGGAGGTGAACTATTTCACCAAGCCGTAGCAGATCTCACAGCCCTCGTGCTGCCAGACCAAGATCTCTCCCACCTGGACCACGCAACCAGCGTGGGTGCGACACACCACATGACCGCAGGGCTCCTGAAGGACGGTGGTGCACCCTTCCTCCAAACAGCGTAAGACCTACAAGTCAAATGATACATGAGTATCACTATAAACCCTCCGGAGACAAGTCCGGGGGTGCATGCATTATGCTATTGCCACCAGAGACAACTCCGGCGGCAGCATACATATACTCTAAGGTAACATGCAACCTTGTTCTCTCACTAGCTCCGGAGCCCAGCTTTTATACCCATAATATAATCCGTGATGGGATAATGGGGAAGGGAGGCTATGAAACCCTTTAGACTCTGGCGGCGCCGGATACGTATAATATAAAAGATTTAGGTGGTCTCAAGCCGTCCCCATTGCACCGGGATGAAGGATGGAAATCCAAGACACAGGCACAAGGTATTTCGGTTTAAATACTTGGCGGAGTAGCAAGTCCGCTGTTGTGCATTAACCGAATTATAGTAAGATAAAACCTTACATAATAAAATAATGGACGTTAATATATGTGTGTGCAACGGTAAATGATTCCGTAGGTATGGATCGATACCTATCACGTGTCTAAATGCACCTAGCTATCCCGATGCTGGGTCTGGCTTCGTGAGAACAGAATAGAGGGTCGGTTATAACCTTGGCCCATATCTGGTCGATAAGGAATAATGCTATTTACATAGACCATACCTAGAAGCCGGGGTCCCGGATGTGCCTGAGCGGGGGAAAGTGTGGGTGAAAAAGACCGTGGAAGGAATACATGACACTGTGGACCGGAGAGCATCCCGGCTGGGCGAGCCAGGTGGCCAACCATGGCTCAGCCGAACAGGGTACCCTCGTCCCCTCTACAAGGCACTGTACGGAGGGCCTGCCCACCGATAACCCTCCCTGCCCATCCTTCCCCCCCCCCTTTTGGGGAACTCGGTTCAGCTACATGGTGTAGCGTGAGCGAGTCCGCACTCCACCGAGGTGGGTGAGTGGGGAGGGGGGGTTGTACGCGGTCAGCTGGAAACCTTCTCAGCCGGGTGAACAGCCATGCGGTGTGAAGGACCAACCGACCAAGAGTAGGCCTATAGGTCTACTAACATGCGCTACAAAATTACATTATGAATCATAATAAAACACATATATAAAAAAACATCCTGTCCTAACGCGGGGGAGAAGAAAGAGAGAAATAAATATGGAGCGAAAGGGAAAGCAATGAGTCCTCTCAAGTAGCTGGCCTAACTTCGTAAATCGAATCGATCTGAACTAGTTGGCCTGGCAAACTCAGAGCGGCTTAGCCTAGATTGCCGAATTGAAATATTTAACCGAAAGGGCAAGGCGGCCAGGGTGGCTCGAGGATGAACATGTAAAGGCTACGAATGGATCAGGGTCTTACCATAGAAAACAAGGGTGTCTTACCAAAATAACAGCATATAATACATCTTAACTAGATATATGGTTGATATGTCAACCTCAAAATGTAAAATAAGGCTAACTGAGTAGGCTACGTCCCAAAAGCATGCGGTTCGGTCAGTAGGCTATCCCCCGCGATCGGACTAAACATTAAAACGTCAGATAAATAAAAATGCATCTATAAATTATATATAAAGAACTGCTAAATGAATGAGAATCGACTCCAATTAGTATAGGACACCAATTGGTGTACGATAAGAGCGTAAATATACGCAGGTAGTGAGCCACGAAATGGCGGCATGGGAGGAGCAACGCGCGGGCTGCCGCTCCCACATATAACCCATTAAAAAACAGTTTATCATGCGTATCTCTACCTCTAAATAATACCAAACATTAATTGCAGTACTCAACTTAGATGCAGTACATATCTACCTGACGTTCCATGGTGCAAAAAGGAGAAATTCCGAAGCGAAATCACTACACTAGAAAAAACACGTGTTAGCGAAGTCTAGCTATCGAAAGGAATGGTAAACAAAGCGCTAGTTGTAGCAGTAGCGGGTAGCGGGGGCATGGAATGGCTCCTCTGTAGACGAGGGATATTGAGAAAGGAAGAGACTACATGGCAGGGGGACCTCTGGTAGTGGTTTCACTCGCCCCAGATACCATACCGACACCTTAAATAAAGGTGAGTGAGCCGGACTATTCTGGCATTACCATATAGCTTTTTTCTCTGGTATTTATAGCAATATTTATACCTTAGAAATTAATGCTAAAGGAACCATTTCACAGAGCAACACAGGCTAAGCCCAGAAATAAGTGTATTGTGATTTACTAATCGAAAGCAGCACAAAAATCTATTTGAATTATTCTACACTCAAAACCTTAGCAAAGTTGTCTTGTAAAAGGTACATCAAACCTAAAAGAGCATCGCAAGAACCTAACTGCTTCCTATGTGCATACAGTGGGCACCCCTATTCGTGGTTCTGCAGCTTCACCTATTCACGGATTTTTCTGTGGAACATATAGTATCAACATTATTTGTGGAAATTATGCCTATTTGCAGAATTTTTCATACAGGAATATTCACTAATTACTAAACGTAATTTTCATACAATTTTCGTGGCTATTTTCTGTGACAAAACTATGAAAATACTCAAATGTAAGCATTTCAAGAGGGATTTTTTGATGTTTGAACTATCAAAATAGGCAGTTAAAAACGTTTTTAGAGGGGTGTTAAGTATTCTCGGGGGTTGCAGTATGTATCACCGCAATTCCCAGGGGTCGACTGTATTGACTACCAGCTATACAATTTTTTCATATCCACACATGTATTTATATAGTGGCTTTAATTTTTTTTTTTTTTTTTTTTTTTGCAACTTTGGAGATTACAGGGAGAATAGAAATTGGCCTGTACAGTAATTACTGCAGTCTGCAGATATGCCATTCTTTGGAAGAAGCACTATATTACTAAACTTGATCTCATAAGCATAGATACATACTACATTGACCTAAAAATCTACAGAATCTACTAACCTTGGGAGATACCACACTAGAAAAGGCTGAATTGCTTCATTGAGGTTTTGCAGTTCAGCAATCAGCTGAGGATGTTCCTCTCACTAATACTTGTCATTCAGAACCAATTCTTGCTAAAATTGCATTTTGCTTTAGGTTTGTCAACAAAATTCTGGCTAATTTTGATAGCTGGGGTGACTTCCCTTTGTTTTTTTAAGGCCAGTAACCAATCTACCATTATCAGAAAGTAGTTGTGCAATGGAAGACGAGCCTAACACAAAGATAGAGGATGAAAATTTGGTCCACCACTGATGAGGCTGACTAACTACTTCAAGTTTTCACTTTAAGGAATTATTGTAATTTCTCTCAGCTTATATGGTAAATCCTACTCACAACGCAATGAGACTCAACATTGTCATTATTATTATTATTATTATTATTATTATTTTTTTTTTTTTTTTTTTTTTGCTCTATCCCAGTCCTCCAATTCGACTGGGTGGTATTTACAGTGTGGGGTTCCAGGTTGCATCCTGCCTCCTTAGGAGTCCATCACTTTTCTTACTATGTGCGCCGTTTTTAGGATCACACTCTTCTGCATGAGTCCTGGAGCTACTTCAGCACCTAGTTTTTCTAGATTCCTTTTCAGGGATCTTGGGATCGTGCCTGGTGCTCCTATGATTATGGGTACGATTTCCACTGGCATATCCCATATCCTTCTTATTTCTATTTTCAGATCTTGATACTTATCCATTTTTTCCCTCCTTTCTCTTCAACTTTGGTGTCCCATGGTATTGCGACATCAATGAGTGATACTTTCTTCTTGACTTTGTCAATCAACGTCACGTCTGGTCTATTTGCATGTATCACCCTATCTGTTCTGATACCATAGTCCCAGAGGATCTTTGCCTGATCCTTTTCTATCACTCCCTCAGGTTGGTGCTCGTACCACTTATTACTACAAGGTAGCTGATGTTTCTTGCACAGGCTCCAGTGGAGGGCTTTTGCCACTGAATCATGCCTCTTTTTGTACTGGTTCTGTGCAAGTGCCGGGCATTCGCTTGCTATGTGGTTTATGGTTTCATTTTTCGTATTGCACTTCCTACATATGGGAGAGATGTTATTTACGTCTATCATTCTTTGAACATATCTGGTTCTTAGGGCCTGATCTTGTGACGCTGTTATCATTCCTTCAGTTTCCTTCTTTAGCTCTCCCCTCTGTAGCCATTGCCATGTGTCATCGCTGGCTAGTTCTTTAGTCTGTCTCATGTATTGTCCGTGCATTGGTTTGTTGTACCAGTCCTCTGTTCTGTCTGTCATTCTCCTGTCTCTGTATATTTCTGGGTCTTCGTCTACTTTTATTAGTCCTTCTTCCCATGCACTCTTTAGCCACTCGTCTTCACTGGTTTTCAGATATTGCCCCAGTGCTCTGTTCTCGATGTTGACGCAGTCCTCTATACTTAGTAGTCCTCTCCCTCCTTCCTTTCGTGTTATGTATAGTCTGTCCGTATTTGCTCTTGGGTGTAGTGCTTTGTGTATTGTCATATGTTTCCTGGTTTTCTGATCTATGCTGCGGAGTTCTACCTTCGTCCATTCCACTATTCCTGCGCTGTATCTGATTACTGGCACTGCCCATGTGTTTATGGCTTTTATCATATTTCCGGCATTGAGTTTTGACTTGAGTATCGTCTTGAGTCTCTGCATATATTCTTTACTGATCGTGCCCTTCATCTCTTGGTGTTTTATATCCCCTCCTTCCATTATTCCCAAGTATTTGTATCCTGCCTCATCTATGTGTTTGATGTTGCTCCCATCTGGTAGCTTTATCCCTTCAGTTCTTGTTACTTTGCCTTTTTGTATGTTGACTAAGGCGCATTTTTCTATTCCAAACTCCATCCTGATGTCCCCAGATACAATCCTTATAATAATAATAATAATAATAATAATAATAATACTAATAATACTAATAATACTAATAATATAATAATAATAAATAATAATAATACATAATAATAATAAATAATAATAATAATAATAATAATAATAATAATAATAATAATAATAATAATTAATAATAATAAGAATAATAATAAATAATAAATAAAATAAATAAATAATAATTAATAATAATAAATAATAAATAATAAATAATTAAATAATAAATAATAAATAATAAATAAGAAATAATAAATAAAATAATAATGATAATGATAATGATAATGATAATGATAATTGATAAGATAATGATAATGATAATGAAATAATGAAAATAATAATAATAATATAATAATAATAATAATAATTAATTAATTAATTATTAATTATTTTTTTTTTTTTTTTTTTTTTTTTTTTTTTTTTTTTTTTTTTTTTTTGCTCTATCACAGTCCTCCAATTCGACTGGGTGGTATTTATAGTGTGGGGTTCCGGGTTGCATCCTGCCTCCTTAGGAGTCCATCACTTTTCTTACTATGTGTGCCGTTTCTAGGATCACACTCTTCTGCATGAGGCCCGGAGCTACTTCAACCTCTAGTTTTTCTAGATTACTATTATTATTATCATTATTATTATTATCATTATTATTATTATTATTATTATTATTATTATTATTATTATTACAGGCAGTCCCGGGCTTACGGCAGTTTCAGTTTAAAACATTCTGAGGTTGTGACACTTTTCAATTATATTCATCAGAAATTATTTCCAGATTTATGACGCATGTTCCAGGGTTACAACACTTACTAGGCTCTAATACAGAGTAATCATCTGGAGAAGGGAGCACAGGAGGATAAAGATCCGGCGCCAACAGACACTTGGATGGAAACCCAGAAGATGGCTTCCTCTATGAAGAATGAATCTTAGAGGAGGTTATCCTTTCACTACACTGACCCTCTAAGCCTTCATCATCGCATGAAAAGCGTTCTGGACTGTCCCAGAAGCTGCAAAAAGGATGTTGGTACTTTAGTAACACATCGGCCTTCTTGGGAGGGACAGGAGAAGGCAACACATTATGAGTTCTCCTTTTCAGTGGACGAGACTCATCAACAAATCACCACTGGCGCCTGGAGGACGACTCCTCAGAGCTTGACCCACTCGATGAAAGACAAGATACCTCCTTAGAGACGCCTTTCCAATGGCAGTTTGTCGTGGCCTGGGATTTAACCACAGTTACCTGAGGGGGCAACTGCTTGTGGGCAGATGCCCCTGACCTCCCTTGGGCTACCAGTATGCCTCCTCCCAGGTGTTGGGGAGTTTGACAGGGACCTTTGCCTGGGAGCCAGGGTTAGAATTAGGTTGAATAGATGAAGGGGAAGGCTGATCACAAGGTAAATCAGAGACATTTCCAGCAGGAATATCCTGACTAACTATATGCTTCTTACTGTTAGCCTTACAAGTTGCTTTTCTCTTTTTATCCTCCTGTAACTTATTTAAGTGACTGGTTAAAGTTTTCCATTAAAGTTTTCCAAGCTTTATTATTCCTCTGATCATATCCCCTATAAGTCAAATTAATGGCACAAGTTTGACCACTACAGTTGGAGCAAACTGAATGTGGATCATAACACGCTTTAATAAACCTTGCTGCAATGCCTAGTACCTCGAGAACTAGTACTGACATGCCGAATTACTAACGAACTCAAAACTAAAACAAGTCTAATTCAAATGCAAAATTTACTCTACCGACAATTAATTCCTGTTTGTAGCTAAATATTGCCGAAATGGCTACCAAAATATTGGAGTACTTCACCAAAACCTACAAATCATCAACCAGAAGTAAACAAATTCCAAAAAATTCTGCTGCTGATGAACACTGTTGACAGTACCAGCTGGCAGAACCAACTGATTTTCAGCACTGAGTTAGTTCCACTCTCCCCCGGTAGTGTGCGGGGTGGGGGGTGGGGGGGTTTAATCGCCTAGCCAAAACAATAGCACACTACCGCAGATTTCAAAATTCTTGCTGTCGATGGATAGAAATTACAGTGGTCTACCCGTATTCGCGGGGGATGCGTACCAAACACCCCCGTGAATAGTTAGAACCGGCAAATAGTTTGAAACCCTATAAAAATGCTAAAAACAGCCTATTTTGTTGGGTAAAACTCAAGAAAAACCACAAAATAATTTTATACTTGGTTTTTTAAGTTTTATCACAAAAAGTGCATTTTATGATGAAATTGATACAAAAAAAAAAAACAGGAATTTGTGGATATTTCTCATAGAAAACTACCACAAATGCACGAATTTTCCACAAATAATGTGGTGAAACGTTCCCGAGAGAAATCCACGAATGTATGAGTCCGCGAATCCGGGGAACGCGAATACAGGCGGTCAACTGTATAGCTTAGTAACTACTTGGTAAGTTTCATACATAAAAACTCAAAATAAGACTAAGGCCATGTGTCAGACATTACTATGTTGATGTTGATGTTGTGTTTGCTTACAAACTGCATATCGTATACTTTAGTGATGTGAGATGAAATTCAAATTGCAAATTGCCAAGATATTCTCAACAATTCTCAATTGTCTCAGCATTATAGGCTGGCAGCATACAAATTCACAACACAAGAACCTAATGAACACCACTTTCTTTTGAAGCTTGAATTTCAAGTCAATGGCTCCTCTGGGCTTGTTCAATATGAATAGGCTTCACCTTATGAATAACAAAACAATAATAATAATAACCCTCCACAGTTGGACCAACCAAAAGCTATCCCTCAGAAGATGAAGTCTGGGCAATGTGAGAATCAATGAATTTCAACCAAGCACTCTAAAGGCTCTAAGACTTACTTGTCTGTGTAACTGAATATTGGGGACAATTCTGACCAGTTCTGTAGGTCTCGAAATAGCTGTAAAAGTAAATGCTCTAATTACAGAAGATCCCTATATAGGGCCCAAAGAATGCCATAAGCAAAATGCCCAGACCTGGTACTCAAAGCTCAAGTACTTTTATGATGACAGGTGCACAGGCAACTACAAGTCTGCATCTCAATTTCCTGGTCACAGGATAGCATGTCTCATTTTCAGACAGAATGCCAAACAAATAGCACTGTCGTAGTACTGAGGAGAGTTTCCATGTTGAATTCCTTGAGATGGCTTACATACAGCTAAGCAAAGACAACTTATTCATTTATTCTACTGCTCTCTTCCTGGCTCCCCCAACACCAAAGACAGCAATCCTTTTTTCTTCAATAGTGACTGGAGAACTATTGAAGTTAAGGGGGATGGTGGATATCTGAAGGTAATGGTATACTGTACATTTTTTGAGAGCATAAGTGACCCATATACTCTTTCAGAGTTTTCCAGACCCATCAAGATCTTTTTAGATGTCCCCACCCGCAAAAGAATAGCTTAATTTAGAGTGACAGCAATTAGAGGAAGGGAAGTGCTGAATTGACTACTCCCTACTATTTTAAAGACAGTGAACCTTGTTGACGGTGCTGTCCTTAAAACTATGGGCATCTAGTCACAATATATTGTGATGACAATGAATAACTCCATAAAACAAATGAAGTCACAATAATAGGTCAAACACAATTAAAAACCAAGTGAGAAAATTTATCTGAGGAGCATATCTGCTACAGATAGAAATAATAAATGACTTTAATATGCGAAACTGGAGACTTCCTTTACAACTGACTGAGGTTGTCCATGACTAGCTATCATTACACTACTATAAACAACTACTTCACAATTAGTTTGTTGCTTCTTTGCCGATACTGTTGTGGCAGCGAGTAAGTGCACAAAAATAAACAGATTTTCATTTGGTTGCTTGAATAAAAAAAACCACAGGCAGATAATCTGGAAAAATAATAAAAACATGATGCACTAGCACCTAGCACATACAGTAAGAATTACAAATTAAACAAATTATTGTACTTACTTTGCAGAGACCTAGCCATAGGCAAACATATTCCACAGAGTTCTCCTTGAACAATGCCACAGCATCCCCATGCTTGATTCCCTTAGAGGCAAAATAATTCCCAACACGATTGCTGTACTCGTCAACCTGATGACCAAAAATATATATATATATATATATTAAAAAAATTATATAAGAGGACATAACACTACAGACAGAATATCAACCATTCATAAAATCTCACTGGATCACATATGGAACTGCTTAATGTCCAAACGCAAATATAATGAATTTTCATCCAAAACACATTTGCAACTACATTAAGAAAAGTATGCACACTAATGATGACAAATTAATTTTATGTGAGGACATAACACTACAGACAGAATATCAACCATTCATAAAATCTCACTGGATCACATATGGAACTGCTTAATGTCCAAACGCAAATATAATGAATTTTCATCCAAAACACATTTGCAACTACATTAAGAAAAGTATGCACACTAATGATGACAAATTAATTTTATGTGAGTGTGTCTGTGTGTTTTATATATATACGTATAATGAATAATAATAATAATCATAATAATAATAATAATAATAATAAAGGGATTTTGACGAAGGACAAATCTATTTCTGGGGGAAGACTTGTGTCGCCTGGTGAAAAGTCCCTGTAGCTCACTTTTCTAAGTATAAATAGATTCTAAATATACCAGAAAAAAAAGCTAGCATGGTATGCTGAGGTTACTACCCTTGCGCAAGCACCCAAAGGGTGTCGTGTATAAAGTATAAGGCGAGTGGAAGCCACTATTCACAGGTCTTCTGCCAATTAGAGGATTCCTTTCCAAAATCCCTCTCTTGGAGAGAGCTGTTGCAATGGCCACTCCTCCCTCCTCGCTCCCGCTACTACTAGTACTACCCGACTCGCCCGCCATCTAGCATTCCTGGATTAGACACCCTAGCTTGGATTGGTTAAGGGTGGGAAATTTAATTAGAAGGGATGGGTTCACCGGGCGACACAGGTCTTCCCCAAGAAATAAATTTTTCCTTCATCAAAATCCCTTTTCTGGGTTCGACCTGTGTTCGCCGGTGAAAAAGTATCAGAGAAATCCCATCCAAGCTTACCAGATACCAAACCAGAGTATAAAGGAGTTAATGAAACTTAAGGTTCATTTAAAAAATAAATTTACTTATTTGCTAATTACACTAGGACTTAAACTATGACTTAGAACTAGTAACAATATGACAATATAATACACTCAAGAATGGTACCCAGAGCAAAAAACTAGGGTATGTACAGATACGTAGGTCCATAAAACAATTATGGCCTCAACATTATGTATACATGATCCAGTGGGCAGATGACTACCAAACCCTCTCGACCCGGAGGAGAGGTTCAGTGATGAATACGAGCGAGGCAGGCAGGAAGGAGAGAGTATTTAAGGAAAAAGGTGACAGTCTAAGGAAAGGATTTGACCAGGTTCATCAATCAGAGAAGACTATGCTCCCTGCAGCAACTGCTGGGAATTTAAAGGCCTCTAGATTCTTGAGATAGTGGCCCTTAAAACTGCTGAAGATTTCCAACCCGTATATTTCTTGTTAGAATAGGTGGAATTATTGAGATCTTGTCCCTGAGATTGATATTGGCTCTCTCTCTCCAGACTCGATTGATGTCCTTCAATCTGGCTTTTAATAGGACATCTGTTACTGACGCAAACTGCAGCGAACCTTCTTGTTCTTGAGGAACTGTTTCGTAGCCGCTGCTATCTCCTTGGCCTTCTTGGGTGGAAGAGATAGCTTGTGTCTCATTAGGTCCCATTGGATCCCCAGCCTTTGGATGCGGGAAGCCGGAACAAGCCGAGATTTTTCCCTGTTTATCTGGAAGCCCAGAAATTTCAAGAATTTCATCACTCTGGCTGTTGATTTGCAGCACTCTTCGACGCTGGCTGCCAAAATGAGCCATTGGTCTAGGTAGGCCACTAACATAACCTCTTGAGTTCTTAGTTCTTGAACTATCGTCTCTCCTAGTTTTGTGAATATCCTGGGCACGATGTTGAGCCCGAAAGGCATGACTCTGAATGAGTAAGCCTTGTTTCCTAGCCTGAAGCCTAGGTATGGAGAAAAGTTCCTTGCTATTGGAACATGATAATAAGAGTCTGTAAGATCTATAGAGGTGGTGACGGCCCCACGGGGAAGTAAGGTCCGCACCTGCAAGACTGTCAACATGCGGAACTTGTTGCAATGAATGTATGAGTTGAGACGGGACAAGTCCAGAATCACTCTTCTTTTGTCAGAGTCCTTCTTTGGGACAATGAGCAGACGTCCTTGAAACTTTAGTCGTTTCACTCTTTTTATGGCCTTCTTCTGCAGGAGATCTTTGGTATAGTCTATAAGGTCTGCCGTTGGTATCTGATAAAATTTGATTGGTGGATGGGCCCTTTCGCCCATTTCCACCTCAGACCTTTTGAGACTATACTGTGGGCCCATGGACTGAAGGTCCAAGGGTCCCAGAAGAGATAATCTCCCTCCTACCTGCGGCTGACTGGTTGCAGGTCTGTTACCTCTACCTCCTTGGAAGCCTCTACCCCTTGGTCCGCCTCGTAGCCGGGAGCCACCTCTGGCCCTGCTACTTCTCGCATGCCTGTTGTGGCTGCGAAATAGATCCATTGCTTCATAGGCAGGGTTAAAGGGTGGGGAGGTCATTATAGCTGTGGAGGTTGAAGGCTGTGGGCTGGCGGAGTTTGTCGTAAACAAACTACGGATGAGCCTTAGATGTCGAAGGCTTACCGACTTGTAAAACCGAGACCGCTTGTACGACCGTTAGAGGATGGGAGGCCTGGTAAGGATTGAATCTCCTTGGCCTCTTCTTGGGTCTGGTTTGTTGTCTGGGGGTCTCAAATTTCCGTTTGGAGGGGAGTCCCCAACAGACCCGGAGGCTCTGCTTGGCTTTGGCTCCTTCTCGAGAGACGTTGTTAACCTCGTCTTCCAGGAACAGGTTTTCTCCCCATATTGAGGATTTTATCAGCCTATTAGGTTCGTTCCTTATCGAGGCACCCGCCAGGACATATTTCTTACAAGCTCGTCTTGCCATCGCAAAGTCGTAGAGGTCCGACTGGAATGTCTGTAGTAGACCTTTCGTCAGGACCCGGAACACCTGTTCGTCAAGGTAAGTGGAGGCTACCAACTCCGCCGTAGTGACGGAGCTGATAGATCTTCCTAGACTTGATCTTGCTTCAAATTCCGCCTTGATTAAATGGACCGGAATATTTAGGCAGCTTCTCGGAAATAGAGTGGAAGCGCAATCCGGGTCAAGTTTAACTGCTGTAAACGTGGCCGGAGCGTTGTTCCAAAACTCCCTACCTGCGGGGAAGAGAAGAGAGGTAGCCTCTGTCTCCTTTAGTACTGGTAGGGGTTTGTCCTCTGCTGCCGCTTGTAGGGTTAGTTCCGCTACCTTGTCTGTACAGGGCGACGGAACGTTGGCTGGGGTCACAAACATGGTGTAGGTACCCTTGTGTGGCGTCAACTCAGTGTTGACGCGATCACAGCCGTAGAGGGTGCAAACCCAAATAGGTTGGGCTTGGTCCCTAGGGAAGATCTGTCTCCTTCGGGACCTTGTCTATTCTGACTAACGCGTGTTCCGCTAGTCTGACAAATCCAGGAAAAACAAATTTGGAGACCCTCCGGGAAGAGCTCAAAGTCCTCCAACGGACGGGTTCCACACCCTTCAATTGATAACTTCCCATCCAAGAATGGGGCATGTAAAGCTAACCGCCACGGGTTGTTCTTGTCAAATGGCGGTAGTTTTGACGCATCCGGCACTGACAAGGCCAGCACTGGGGATCCGGAGTGGAGAAATCCGGTCAGCATATCGTCCAGGGGCCTGATCCTCTCGGCCAGAGATGTTATTGCCTGGCCTAGAGTGTCAGAGCCCGAGGCGAGTCGTAACAACTCAAACCTCTCATCAACCGCTTCCCTAACCTTCAACATTAGAAGGTTAGCAAGGGTCTCATGGTCGAATCCAAACTCCGTCGCCTTGGATCTGGCGGACTTGGCTCTCGACCCCTTAGAGGGAGAGAAAATCTTTGGCAGCAGGCGACTTAGCAAACTAAGTCGACGGCCGAAGGGCCGGAGATGACTCAGTCGCCGCTGACGGAGCTGGTTTGGATCCCTTCAGAAGGGAATTTCCCCAAAGCTTAGCCTACTCAAAGTCTCATATCTCATTGTCATAAGTAATGCCGGCGGAACGGACTGAAGCAGTGGATCAGGGGAAGATAATTCCTCTATCTGAACCTGCCCGCCTCTATTGGGGGGAGCGTAGCTCCTAGCCCGAACCCGTAGCCGGGGCGGACAACTGGGGAGAGAGACCACCAAGCGGCGGAGCTGTGTAAATGCACCATCCAGAGCGATGTCCGCCGGCTGGCGGAGCTATCCACTCGGAGACATAAGGGATTACGTATGATACCAGTAAACCCACCACTCCCACTACTCTCTTACCCCTTCAAGTGAAAACTCGAGCGGTCGTTCATCGATAAGACTACTAGCACCTCGAGTTATAGCATACGGCAAAGCCAAGCTAGGAAGTGGGGGAAGGGGAGGGGGTGGTATGTGGGGTGGTCGGTCATGATCGTCTGGCCACCAACCCGATCAGAGATGGTCACCTATTGAAAGTTGTGAAGCCTACTACTGCAGGGGTAGTAGGCCGACTGGGCCTATGGCCCGTCGTGATTGGTACAGCGACCGATCGGTGATCGCTCTGAACTGGGAGGACGTGGCCTACTACTAAAGGTTGTACTAAAGGAGGCTAGGCCAAGACGATACACAAACCAGACCAATTAATGTACCACAGTACAATAGACAATATATAAGAATAATATATACAATTAATAATGAGGCATCATGGAAGAGTTACAAAGGAATACAGTGGTCTCCCCGTATTCGGCGGGGGATGCGTACCAGACCACCCCCCCCCCCCCCCCCTGTGAATAGTTAGAATCCGCGAATGTTTGGAACCCCCATAAAAACGCTAAAAACAGCCTATTTTGTTAGTTAAAACTCACGAAAAAGCACTAAAATTTTTCATACTTCGTTTTTTTAATAGTTTTATCACAAAAAGTGCATTTTATGATGAAATTGATCAAAAAAACCAGAAATTTGTGGATATTTCTCATAGAAAAATACCGCGAATGTGCAAATTTTCCGCGACTAATGCAGGGAAATGTTCCTGAGAGAAATCCGCGAATGTGTGAGTCCGCGAATCTGGAGAACGCGAATACGGGGGGCCCACTGTATAAGGCAAAAGGATAATACCCAGCATGGATCTAGCTTAACCTTCCAAGATCATTACAGAACAGGACAGGTAGGCCAAATCTCCTCCAAGACATCATGATGTGGACAGTGGCCTTCTACCAAACCTACTAAATCCGAATTTTTCAATCTCGATTGGCAGGGAGGATAGGTCCAACAATGTGATAAGAGAGAGGCTCTCTATCCTTGACATCCTCCCCTCTAGCACCGTAGCGCCAACAGGGGGAGAGGCATAAAGGGTACAGGGGTAGGGACACTTGGCCTACCTTCCAAGCCTAACCTAGGCTTGGTCAGTTAAGCCAGGGAAGGAAGCAACTCTACCAACCTCTCAGTGATATGAAATCAACGTGCATAATTTAACCATTATTTGGTTCGTCTTAAACAATAACTCATTCATATCTCACACCGGGATAGAGAGAGAGGGGACTTTCTCCTCTCCCGTGATAAATACGATAGGCTACTAGTACCTTAACAATTTTACATGAACACTATGCTAAAATTACGCGGAGATAGGCACGAACACGCTCTTGAGAAGCTGGGGAGGGGGGGCCAGAGGCCAGAATATAAACTAATCAATCTTTCTTTAAAACCCCCGAGGACATCACGAGCGCGTTAGGCCTTCCTCCGAACCAATCCTAACTTGGTCGGTTAAAATTAAGCACGTAATATGAAATACATCACTGATAATTGTATGGAGTACTCAAAAAATCATAAATGTGCATAAACAATATAACATACAATAAACAATATAATATGCAATACCATAATGAGGTATCATGGAAGAGTTGCAAGAGGAACATAAGGTGTAAGAAAAAATACCCAGCATAGGTCTAACCTAACTCTCCAAGATCACTATAGATCCGGTCAGGTAGGCCAGATAAATGTCCAAGGACATCCTGGCATGGACAGTTAGGCACTCAACCAAACCTTCCATACTCAAAATTTTCGATCTGGTTAGGTAGGGAGGATAGGTCCAACGATATGACAAGAGAGATACTCTATCCTTGAAATCCTCCCCATTAGCACCGTAGCACGGGACGGGGGGAGAGGTAAGGGTATAGGGGTAGGGGCACCTAGCCTACCTTCCAAGCCTAATCTAGGCCTGGTCGGTTAAGCTAGGGAAGGAAGCAACTCCTCCAACCTCATGTGATATGAAAATCATAAATGTGCATAAACAATATAATATACAATAAACAATATAATATACAATACAATAATAATTTAATAAGGAGGTATCAAGGAAGAGTTGTAACTAAGGTTAAGGAGACTACCCAGTATGGATCTAGCCTAACCCTCCGAGATCACTACGGAACCGGGTAGTTAGGCCAAATCTCCTCTAAGACGACATAATGTGAACATTAGCCCTCGACCAAACCTACTAAATTCGAATTTTTTCGATTCAGATCGGCAGGGAGGATAGGTCCAACAATGTGAAAGGATAGAAAGGTTTACTATCCTTGATATCCTCCCCTCTAGCACCGTAGCGCCAGAAGGGGGAGAGGCATAAAGGGTACAGGGTTTGGGACATCTAGCCTACCTTCCAAGTCTGACCTGGGCTTGTTCAGTTAAGCTGGGGGGGGGGGGGGGGGGGGTGGGGGGGGGGGGGGGGGGGGGGGGGGGGGGGGGGGGGAAGCAACTCTTCCTACCTCTTCAGTGATATTAAATCTACTTGTATATTTATATCTATTCGGTTCATATTAACAGTAATCATGGAAAGTCACATCAGGGAGGGAGAAAGAAGCTTTTTCTCTCCTATCCCATAATTATGCAATAGACTACTTAGTAGCCTACCGATCAACATACATAAATATTAATTTTACCCCGAGATAAGCACGAACACGCTCTTGAGTAGCTGGGGGGGGGCAGTGGGATCTAATTATGAACTAATCGACCTTTCTTTAACCCCTCAGACCTTGACTCCAGAGTACGACAAGAGCGTGTTAGGCCTCTCTATGAACCAATCTGGTTGAATAATAATTAAACAAGTAATATAAGATATGTTTGATGATTGTAAAGAATAATTTTTTATCTATTAAATTTTTAAAGAAATTGCGCTAGAGCTCCATGCGTTCTGATGATGCTCTCGAAATGGCGGACATACCAACGACCCCTCAATACATTTCTAAGGGGCCGAAGGCCAATTGGGAAGTCCCGCAACCATCTAAGTTACGAAAACATAAATTGGAATACTCAAACTTCGAAGGAGGGGGAAGTTCTGCAGACGCCATAGCAAAATTAGAGAATTGCTAGGATAACGAAAAGAACACGTGCTCTCAGAGCAATGTCTAATACAGGAATGCTAGATGGTGCACGAGTCGGGTAGTAGTAGTAGTAGCGGGAGCGAGGAGGGAGGAGTGGCCGTTGCAACGGCTCTCTCCAAGAGAGGGATTTTGGAAAGGAATCCTCTAATTGGCAGAAGACCTGTGAATAGTGGCTTCCACTCGCCTTATACTTTATACACGACACCCTTTGGGTGCTCGTGTGAGGGTAGTAACCTCAGCATACCATGCTAGCTTTTTTTTCTGGTATATTTAGAATCTATTTATACTTAGAAAAGTGAGCTACAGGGACTTTTCACCGGCGAACACAGGTCGAACCCAGAAATAATAATAATAATAATAATAATAATAATAATAATACCATGGGACACCAGAGTTGAAGAGAAAGAGAGGGAGAAAATGGATAAGTATCAAGATCTGAAAATAGAAATAAGAAGGATATGGGATATGCCAGTGGAAATCGTACCCATAATCATAGGAGCACTAGGCACGATCCCAAGATCCCTGAAAAGGAATCTAGAAAAACTAGAGGCTGAAGTAGCTCCAAGACTCATGCAGAAGAGTGTGATCCTAGAAACGGCACACATAGTAAGAAAAGTGATGGACTCCTAAGGAGGCAGGATGCAACCCGGAACCCCACACTATAAATACCACCCAGTCGAATTGGAGGACTGTGATAGAGCAAAAAAAAAAAAAAAAAAAAAAAATAATAATAATAATAATAATATTAATAATACTAATAATAATAATAATATCCTTTATTTCAGCTCAGGGCCATATAACATGAAATATACAAAATACAGCATAACATACACAATCTAGTATACATGAGAAATTCATGATAAAAATAAATGAATAATCGCCACTTATCCACAAAATAGCTGAGGTAGCATAAAAGGTAGTAATCATAATACGGGTAATAACAGTAATAATATTGGTGAGAAAAAAATGCATTGAGTGTTATAACACTTAGTGCACAGATTATATAACTTAAATTTCAACTAGAGACCTCAGGTGGTTACAATAAGTAGTCAGGTCGAGAGGGCTGAATACGAAAATTGAATATAAAAAAACTTTAACTTGATAGTAATCACAGTAATAATGTTTGTACTGTATCATGTATGGGCTTGGTGATAGGTAATGAAAAGAAGAGAGGACACTCTTTGATTGCTTGTGTCAGTGTGCAGAACACACCAGGAGGAGGTTTGAGAATGCCCATCGAATAAGATAACATAAGATGAGACTTTGGAAAAGTTAACCTTTGAAGTGAAAAGAGAAAGAGAAGTGTGGTGCGTACACATTCATTTTGATTAACTTTCACATGTGGAGTGGTGTAATAAATATGTCTCTTTATTTCGGATGGGTTCAATGGCACCATATTAGAGAATGGGTTCTCTAAGGCTTAATTGACTATTAACAATACGTAGGGTACTTACTTAAACCTGGTTCAGGAGAGGAAAATGACAGTTTATTGTTTTTTGGGGGTCTGACTATTTTGTTTTTTGGGGGTCTGACTTTATTCATTTAATTCCACTTTAATGTATTCATTTTGTTCCATGTTAAAGTTAGTTAGTTTGGTAAACAAAAAGTATATTTTTGTATCTACGAGGGTTTATTAGCCTAGTCTTCCATTTCAGTTTCAGTCACAGATCGAGGGTAAGCAGTTGCTTATTAGCAGATTCTTTTCATTTGTCTAAACGAGTATCATTGAGTTCTAAAAACATGTTTAAGATATATATATATATATAGTATATATATATATATCTATATCTATATATATATATATATAATATATATATATATATATATATATATATATATATATATACAGGCGGTCCCCGGGTTACGACGGTTCCGGCTTACGACGTTCCGAGGTTACGACGCTTTTTCTTAAATATTCAATGGAAATTCCGTCCTGGGTTACGACGCTTGTTCCGAGGTTACGACGCTGACGCTTCCGACGCTCCGAGTTAACGACGCTTTTAAAAACGCATGCTATGATAAAAATCCTTTATAGTTTAGCACAGTTCATAATAAAAATATGTTTTTGGTTACATTACAACAAAAATTTTGAGCTTATGATGATTTTTGACACTTTTTTTTTTTTCGTATTTTTTGAATTTTTTTAGTGACGCCGCATATGCGGAACTAGTTTGCGGGCGAATGAATACACTAGCTTGGGATGCGCAGTTTAAAACAGTCCAAAAGCGCAAATATAATGAAAAATCATTGCTTGTTTCCAGTACATAATTAAAAAAACTAAGTTTCTGGTTAGATTACAACACAAATTCCAAGGTTACGACGTTTTGTTATGCTTTTTAACGATACCTCATATGCAGAACTAGTTTTTTGAGCGGAGTGCATAAATTAATTAACGCTATTAAACTGTATGGTAAATTGACGAACAACGACCTCGGACGGTCGAGGACGCCAAGCGTAACAATACGAAAGGACGCCACTTCAATCGCGTGCCTGCCTGCATTTCACTAGGTTGTGTGCTGAGACGTTGCTGAAATTCCTTGCCATTTTCGCAAATTTACAATGGCTCCTAAACGCCAAAGTACTTCCTCCGATGATAGTTCATCCAAGAAGAGGAAGGTCATCACGATGGAGGTCAAAATATGACGTGATAAAGCGTTCGGAGAAGGGAGAAACTAACACCGAATAGCCGTTCTTTAGGCTTGAGCAGGACCACGGTGGTAACCATTGTGAAGGATAAGGAACGTATTCTGAAGCATGTTAAGGATGCTGCACCGATGAAGTCAACGTGATAAACGAGAAGCAACGTAGCCAGAGCATTGTTGAAATGGAGAAATTGCTCATGATCTGGCTGGAGGACCAGAACCAGCGACGTGTTCCGGTGAGCTTAAGTGTGATCCAGGAGAAGGCTAGAGCGCTGCATGAGGCAGTAGTGAAAAAGTTTGGCGAAGGCAGTGCTGGTGGTGAATTTTCCGCGAGTAGAGGTTGGTTTAACCGTTTTTAAGGCTCGTGCAAATTTGCATAATGTGAAGCTGCAAGGTGAAGCTGCTAGTGCTGATAGCGAAGCAGCAGAAAGTTTTCCAGGTGGTTTGGCTGAGATAATTAAGGATGGGTGGTTACACGGCTGACCAAGTCTTTAATGTGGATGAGACTGGATTATTTGGAAAAGAATGCCAAATCGAACGTACCTTTCCAAGGAGGAGAAGTCAGCACCTGGCCATAAAGCTGGAAAGGAGCGACTGACTTTGCTGTTTGGGTCCAATGCAAGTGGTGATTTGAAACTGAAGCCCTTCTTGCTGGTGTATTTGGCCGAGAATCCCCAGGGCTTTCAAGGGCATTTCAAGAGTCAACTCCCTGTGATTTGGAAATCTAACAAGAAGGCGTGGGTTACCTTAATGGTCTTCGAAGATTGGTTCAATGACCATTTCGTGCCAGCAGTGGAGCGGTATTTGACTTCGAAGGGTCTGCCTTTTAAGGCCCTCTTAGTCCTGGACAATGCCCCTGGTCACCCTTCAAATTTGAGCGACATGCATCCTAATGTGAAGGTGGTGTACCTCCCACCCACCCAATACCACATCGCTGATACAGCCAATGGACCAAGGGCGGAGTAATAGCTTAATTTCAAGGCTTACTACCTTAGAAGGACCATACGTTTTGCTTTGAGGGCCATAGAAGCTAACAAGGAGTTGACACTGAAGCAATTCTGGAAGGGCTACAACATTGCAGATGCAGTGAAGAACATTGAAAGTGCTTGGGACGAGGTGAAGACGACCACTTTAAATGGGGCCTGGAGGAAACTGTGTCCACAGTTTGTGCACAGTTTTGAAGGCTTTGACCAGGCAGAAGACGTCGAGACTGTGACGAGGAAGATCGTAGGGCTAAGCAAGAGGCTGAAACTAGATCTTGAGCCTGATGATGTGTAACAGAGCTGCTGGCTTCCCATGGAGAGGAATTGTCTGCAAAACGAGGACTTACTAGAACTTGAACAACCAAATGATTTGAGGAAATAAGAGGCAGGCGGCACCAGAAGCCAGCAAAACCCAGGTCATTAACTGGTGGAAAGGGCTTGTCAGAGGGTTTTACTCATTGGTGGAGAGGCCTTGGCTTCTTTGAGGCAGAGGACTTACTAGAACTTGAACAACAAATGATTGAGGAAGAGGAGGCGGCACCAGAGCCAAAACCCAGGTCATTAACTGTGAAAGGCTTGTCAGAGGGTTTTACTCATCTGAGAGCCTTGGCTTCTTTGAGGCAGAAGACCCTAACGTTTCTAGGTTTGACAAAATCAAGAGAGGAATCATGGATTTGGTGACTTTTCTACAAGGAGACCCTGAAGGAGAAGCAGATGAAGAGAAGTGTGCAGTCCAGGCTTGACACTTTTCTTTCACAAGTCTCCAGTACCACCACCTCCCACTCCTAGTCCTGGTAAGGAATTCTGAACTGTTTTACTAATTTATGTGTTTACATAGTGTACATATTAAAATGTGTTTAATTTTTTAATGTAACAACTAAATGTAAGAGTAAATTGTAACTTCATTAATTTTCATCATTTGTAATTTTATTGCAGAAGTGGTGACAGTTCCAGATCCCCCTGTAACTACCTGTGACAGTTCCCAGATCTCCCTGTACTACCTGTGACAGTTCCAGATCTCCCTGTACTACCTGTGACAGTTCCAGATCCCCCTGTACCTGGACCCTCTGTATCAGCCCGCCCACCTGTACAATCAGGTAAGCAATTTCATTTTTCTCATTTTCATGTTGGAAATTGTTTACACCCTACATACATACGTACACTAACTTACATAATGGTACAATGTGTTTGATGTTGCATAACCATTATTATTTTTTTTTTTTTTCATTTCAGACCCCTTTGATAGTGACAATGACCCAGATGACCCTGAGCCTTTCCATGGTTTTGATGCCTCGCCCTATACATCAGGTAAGGAATCTTACAAATTTGTATAAAATGTTTTATAAATTGCTAATAGAAATTTTATTAAAAGTGTACATATGCTACAATTACATCCACCTTATAATATATTTTATGTACCCTATCATTCTTTCCAGATGTAGTATGTTCCCTCATCAGTTGATACGAGTATCACCTCTCCAGAGCCCAAATCAGTTTGATACGAGTATCACCTCTCCCATTCCTTCAGGTAAAAGAATTCTTCATTTTTTATATTGAACATACGTATTACACACTACATATGTCAAACAGTAATAACATGTGCAGTAGTTACAGTAGTAGTAACTATCATTTTATTTATATTTTTTTTCATTCCAGACTCCCAAACACCTGCCCATCCCACTCCATAGCCCAGCCACCCACTCTCATGTACCATATGGCCATCCCAGTAAGCAAGCCAACCACTAGAATTTGGTAAGGACATTTTTTTTATTAATGTTTTAATAGTTACATATGTAATAACCATGTTATGTATGTAACATACATACTATAATCATATGTCCACATTATCATTCCAGACTGGCATGCACCTGTGACTTACATAAACCAGACCTCTACATAGCCTACATGTCTTCATTTTGCTGAAGGTAAGGAATTCTCAGTTGTGTTTAATGTTTGCATACGTACAATAAATTTTGTACACCTAAGTGGTTACATACTGTCCTTTAATATTAATTCTTCATTCCAGACTGCCCATCATCCTAGCCTGTTATCTGTGATAAAGCACACTGAAGTTAGGTTTGGAATGCATCCTTATCATGAATGCTCTACACCTCCACCTCCATCTCCCACAACCTAGGTAACAGCTTTGAGACTCACTAAAAGTTGGTAAGTTATGTAAGGAATTTCTAAATTAAGTTTTATACTACATGTTATATGTGATATTAAACCACTGTATGGTGCATATTACTGTATGTAACTTACTATGCATAGAGTACTTACTGACAAATTATTTTTTGTACATTCCAGAACCCCCTGAATGATGTAGGCTATGGGGCCACATAAGACTTTGTCCATCCAGGGTTACATTGAACAACAACTTTAAACTAAAAGTAAGGAATTAATTAACATACATTAACTCTTTTAGTACTCTTGATATATCTACAGTAATTAACATATGCATTCACAACTTTCTGTAGTGTATATTTTGTACACTAATTTTGTTACTTTTTCCTTCCAGAACCAACATTTTTCACACAACTCCAGGTTGTTACTACAAGTGTCATCAAGGGATAACTACAAGTAGAAGCACCATTTTTGGATGGAAAAAACCCTTCAGGAAAGTATACGTATCACATGTAACATCGTGAGTGTAACAAAGTATGAACAGTAAGGTTTTTACATACAGTAGTACATATTACATACGTACATAACTTTTTTTTACAGGAATTTCCAACCAAGTTTGATTATGTACATATGTAACATGTTATAAACCACTGTACGTATGGTTACTGTATGTAACTTTTACTAAACATACATAACATGACTTAACTTTGATACTTTTTTGGGTACATTCCAGAAAACCAGGACCCCTCCATGATGCAGGCTATGGGGCCACATAAAACTTTGTCCAGGGTTACTACATAACATAGCACGACAACTGTAAACTATGTTACTACTACTGTACTAAAGGTAAGGAATTATACATAGTAGTAAACATACATTAAGTAAGTTTTATACGTACATACTAAAAAAAAGTGACCAAGATCTCTCACATGGGATAAGTGATCAAGGTCCCTCATGGAATTACATACTGTACACTCCCTGCTGAACAGGGGGTGTAGACCAATCATTTACAATAATGCATACCAGTTGATATTAAACCACTGTATGGTGCATATTACTGTATGTAACTTACTATGCATAGAGTACTTACTGACAAAATTATTTTTTGTACATTCCAGAACCCCCTGAATGATGTAGGCTATGGGGCCACATAAGACTTTGTCCATCCAGGGTTACAGTGAACGACAACTTTAAACTAAAGGTAAGGAATTAATTAACATACATTAACTAAGTTTTATACATGTATATGTGATATTAAACCCACTGTATGGTGCATATTACTGTATGTAACTTACTATGCATAGAGTACTTACTGACATACTAATTATTTTTTGTACATTCCAGAACCCCCTGAATGATGTAGGCTATGGGGCCACATAAGACTTTGTGCATCCAGGGTTACGTTGAACGACAAATTTAAAGACTAAAAGTAAGGAATTAATTCACATGTAAAGGAATAATCACATACATTAACTTTTTTACTCTTGATATAACTCAAAGTAAGGAATTATAAACTAAAAGTAAGGAATTAATTAACATACATTAACTCTTTTACTCTTGATATCTATAATTTACATATTGCATTCAGGACTTTGTGTAGTATTTTGTACTAATTGTGTTATACTTTTACCTTCCAGAGCTACCAGACTGGGATTTTAGTGTACTCCAGGATCTAACAAATACTACTACGAAGTGTACAGTGCATAATATAGTGTTTAGTGTATAACCTAACCTAAGGATTAAGTGTAGTACATTGTGCTTTATAGTGTCACAAGAGTTTAATAAAGAATTATACCTTCAAGAACCATCCTTTGCCATTGAAATAACCACACTACACATGCAATATACTTGCATGTCACACAGGTAAGGTCTCTAACTTTTTCTTAGTTTAAGGCATATTTCCAAGTGTCGTTCCGGCTTACGACGATTTTCGGCTTACGACGCGCCTCAAGAACGGAACCCCCGTCGTAACCCGGGGACTGCCTGTATATCTTAAACATGCTTATTATTTTTCCTGTGGTATTCGTCTATAACATGAATTCATGTGTATTTACTGTGATTTTTAAAAATTGATAATAGTTAATATAATCATAAAGTATAATAATCAATATAATAAATAATATAATTAAATTATACTAATATATCGTATAATATATTATGTATATATATATATAATATTATATATATATAATATATTATACGTATATATATATACGTGTATTTATATATTATATATGATATAAGTATATTATTATATGTATATAATAAATATATAATTATATATATATATATATATTTAAAAATATATATATATTATTTAAAAATCACAGTAAACATGCACATGAATCATGTTATAGACGAATACCACAGGAAAAATAATAAACATCAAATATACCAGATGGTTAATTGTCCATAGGGTAAAAATCAAAGAAAAAATCCAAAATAATCGGAGATCACACAGTCACAAACTAAAACAGACTTAAACCATAAGAGAAACGGAAGCTTAGCCATAAAAAGTCCAAAAACATTTATACAACTGAATATATTAATTTTGTTGCTTATATTTATCTACAGCTTTTTTAATTATAAAGGCATCGAGTTTAAATAAAAAAAAAAAAAAATACATTACTTAGAACATGTCCATTATTTGATTTGATGAACAAGATTCAGTGATATTCCTTTTAACTGTGTCGCTACACGGCATTACGGATCTTGTCTGACTCAAGTTAATAGGATGAACTAAATCTCTCATATGTAGGAATAATGCCTTCGATATTTGATCAATATTCTGAGAACTGGTCAAATATCGAATGCATTAGATTCAGATTATCCTATTAACTGGAGTCAGGCAAGATCCTTAATGCCATGTAGCGGCACAGTTCAAAGGAATATCATTGAATCTTGTTTCACCAAATCAAATATTGGAAGTGTTCTAAATTTAAGTCTTGGTTTGCTTAAACTCGATGCCTTCATAATTGAAAAAGTTGTAGATCAATATAAGCGCCCGGCTACAAATTTATGCTTATTATCTTTCCTGTGGAATTTGCTTTATATATATATATATATACATAGTATATATATATCTATATATATCTATATATATGATATATATATATATATATAGATAGATAGATATATATATATATATATATATATATATATATAGTATATATATATATATATATGATATAGTATATATAGATCTATATATATACTATATATTATATATATATTATATATATATATATATATATAATATATATATATAGTATATATATTATATATATATATATATATATATATATCTATATATATATATATATCTATATAGAATATGTATCTATATATATATATATTATATATATATATTATAGATAATATATATATATATAGATATATATATATAGATTTATATAGATATATATATATATATATATTATATATATTATATATATATATATATATCTATATATATATATATATATATATATATTATATATAGTATATAGACATATATATATAGATATATATATATATGATATATGTATATATATATAGATATATATATCATATATATAATATATATAATATATTGTATATATAATATAATATATATATGTATTCTATATATATTATATATAATAATATATATATTATATATACTATATTATCTATACATATATTCTATTATATATGATATATCTTATATATATATATATATATTGATATTATCATATATATATGGTATAGATATATATATATATAGATATATATATGATTTATATATATAGATATATATATAGATATATATATATCATATATATATATATCTATATAATATAGTCATATATATATATATATATATCTCTATATATATATATATATATATATAGATATATCTATTGGAACAGGTTGGGGCATCTGGAACGCCGTAGATTTAAAATGAATAGGATGGAGAAAAGCCAGCGTAACATCATACATGTATTTTCCAAATTTTCGAGACTTTGGGTCTCATCATCAGGGCTGTAAAACATACAAAACATACAAATTAAAAAGACTCAGTATTAATATTAATATTAATAAAAATGGAAGTACATAAAAGTTAAATATAATAATTAAAAAAAAAAAAGAAAAAAAAATGAACTAAAAAAATGAACTAAAAAAATTTATATATATAAAAAAATTAAAAAGTGAAGAATTCTTAAAAGTTAGTACCTATCTCTATGGAGTTAAAAAACTGAGTGACGTTGTCTGGTTTGGAAAAAAGAACGTCAACTATGCTATATAATAGGACTGTGGAAGAAGTCTGACCATTTAATGGGGCACAAGCTGTTTGATTGTTAATGACTCCAAAACAGAGAGAGAATAGTCATTGGGTGCTTGGGTGACAATACGAAAATCCATATATGAAAATGATGTTTTACATTTATTACAATGTTCTCGTATCTTAGAAAATTCTTTCGTTTTCAAAGTACATCCCGTACGGTGACTGACTCAAAGTCAGAATCGACTCTCATCTCGGAGTCAGTCACCGTACGGGATGTACTTTGAAAACGAAAGAATTTTCTAATATACGAGAACATTGTAATAAATGTAAAACATCATTTTCATATATGGATTTTCGTATTGTCACCCAAGCACCCAATGACTATTCTCTCTCTGTTTTGGAGTCATTAACAATCAAACAGCTTGTGCCCCCATTAAATGGTCAGACTTCTTCCACAGTCCTATATATAGCATAGTTGACGTTCTTTTTTCCAAACCAGACAACGTCACTCAGTTTTTTAACTCCATAGAGATAGGTACTAACTTTTAAGAATTCTTCACTTTTTAATTTTTTATATATATATAAATTTTTTTTGTTCATTTTTTTTTAATTATTATATTTAACATTTATGTACTTCCATTTTTATTAATATTAATACTGAGTCTTTTTTAATTTGTATGTTTTGTATGTTTTACAGCCCTGATGATGAGACCCAAAGTCTCGAAATTTGGAAAATACATGTATGATGTTACGCTGGCTTTTCTCCATCCTATTCATTTTATATATATATATATATATATATATATATATATATATATATATATATATATATATATATATATATATATATATATACAGTGAACCTTGTATTCATGGGGGATACATACCAGACCCCACCTGAAAATAGCTAAAATCTGCGAATACTTATATGAGAGAGAAGAGAGAGAGAGAGAGAGAGAGAGAGAGAGAGAGAACTGCATATTTTGTTAGTTCAAACACAAGAAAACCCAAAAAATGCTCATACCTGCATATTTTAATAGTTTTATCACAAAAACTGCATTTAGTCATCTCAATGAAAAATACTGCAAATAGGTGAAATTTTCAGCGAATAATAGAGCAAGTCCACATATCTTGAGGATGCGAAAAAAGAGGTCCACTTGGTGTGTGTGTGTGTGTGTGTGCCACTTATCGGCGTCATTAACCCTTAAACGATGAGCCGCTATTTACCAAAGTGTCTGTCGTATGCCGGCGGCGTTCGGAGTTAGCGCCGAAGCGGAAAAAAAGTTTTTTTCCAAAAATCACAGAACGCTTAGTTTTTAAGATTAAGAGTTCATTTTTGGCTCCTTTTTTTGTCATTGCCTGAAGTTTAGTATGCAACCATCAGAAATGAAAAAATTTCATTATCATAGATAAATATTGGAATATATGACAGCAAAAAAATAAATTTCATATATAATTGTGTACAAATCGCGCTGTGAGCAAAACGGATAAAGCTAATGAGTTAATCTTTAGTCGTTCTATTGTACACTAAATTGCAATCATTTTGGTATATAACAAATTGTAAAACGATCAAAGCAACACTGAGAAAATAATCACACTATGAAGCATGAATTTGTAACGCGCAGACATAAAATTTTTTTTTTCAAAAATTCACCATAAATCGAAATATTGTGCTAGAGACTTCCCGTTTGTTGCAAAACGAAGGTAATTGATTGAATATTACTAGACTGTAAGTGTTTTAGCTTACAATTGCAGTTTTCGACCATTTTGGTTGAGTTGAAGTTGACCAAAGGTCGAATTTTTTCTATTTATCATGATTTATATGAAAATATTTCAAAACTGATGAAAGCTACAACCATGAGTTATTTTTTGTTGTATTCTACATGAAATTGCACACATTTTCTTATATAAAACTTTATGTAATGACTAATATAAAATGGTGCAAACATTACGACAAAGTGATAAAAGAATTTCTGAGATTTTCGGCCGAGTTACCAAGCACAGACGTAAGGAAAAAGTTTTTTTCAAAAATTCACCATAAATCAGAATATTGTGCGTTGCAAAATGAAGGTACGTTTGAATAGTACTAGAATGTAAGAGATTTAGCTTACAATTGCGTTTTTCAACAATTTTGGTCGACTCAAAGTTGACCAAAGGTTGAATTTTTGGCACTTATCGTGATTTATATGAAAATATTTCAAAACTAATAAAAGCTATAACCATGATTGTTTTATGTTGTATTTTACATGAAATTGTACACATTTTCATATATAAAACTTTATGTAACGGCTAATGTAAAATGGTGCAAACATTAAGACAAAGTGATGAAAGAATTTCTGAAATTTTCGGCAAAGTTACCAAGCGCGGACATACGGAAAAAGTGTTTTTAAAAAATTCACCATAAATCTAAATATTGTGCTAGAGACTTCCAATTTGTTGCAAAATGAAGGTAAATGATTAAATATTACTAGAATGTAAGACTTTTAGCTTACATTTCCGTTTTTCGACCATTTCGGTCGAGTCAAATTTGACCAAAGGTTGAAATTTTGGCACATCATGGTTTTTATGAATATATTTCAAACTGATAAAAGCTACAACCATGAGTTATTTTGAAAACATTAAAACAAAGTGACATACGAAAATGTATTTTAAAATTCACCATAAATCGAAATATTGTGCTAGAGACTTCCAATTTGTTGCAAAATGAAGGTAAATGATTGAATATTATTAGAATGTAAGAGTTTTAGCTTACAATTGCGTTTTTCGACCATTTCGGTCGAGTCAAATTTAACTAAAAGTAGAAATTTTGGCACTTATTATGATTTATATGAAAATATTTCAAAACTGATAAAAGCTACAACCATGGGTTGTTTTGTGTTGTAT
The DNA here is from genome assembly GCF_015104395.2 of Macrobrachium nipponense. NCBI lineage: Eukaryota > Metazoa > Arthropoda > Malacostraca > Decapoda > Palaemonidae > Macrobrachium > Macrobrachium nipponense. The sequence continues at coordinate 57,050,212 of NC_061108.1, read as the reverse complement.
TCTACATGAAATTGCACACATTTTCATATATAAAACTTTATGAAAAGGCTAATATAAAATGGTGCAAAAATCACAACAAAGTGACAAAAGAATGTCTGATTTTTGCGGACGTAAGGAAAGTGTTTTTCAAAAATTCACCATAAATCGAAATATTGTGCTAGAGACTTCCAATTTGTTGCAAAATGAAGGTAAATGATTGACTATTAATATAATGTAAGAGTTTTAGCTTACAATTGCATTTTTCGACTATTTCGGTCGAGTCAAATTTGACCAAAGGTTGAAATTTTGGCATATCATGATTTTTATGAAAATATTTCAAAACTCATATGTAACGGCTAATATAAAACGGTGCAAACATTACGACAATCGGACAAAAAAATTTCTCATTTTTTCGGAAGAGTTACCGCCAGGACGTAAAGAAAAAGTGTTTTTCAAAAATTCTCCATAAATCGAAATATTGTGCTAGAGACTTCCAATTTGTTGCAAAATGAAAGTAAATGATTGAATATTACTAGAATGTAAGAGTTTTAGCTTACAGTTGCATTTTTCGACCATTTCGGTCAAGTCAAATTTGAATGAAGGTTGAAATTTTGGCACTTATCGTGATTTATATGAAAATATTTCAAAACTGATAAAAGCTACAACCATGGGTTGTTTTTAGTTGTATTCTACATGAAATTGCACACATTTTCATATATAAAACTCTATTTAACGGCTTATATAAAACGGTGAAAAATTACGACAATGTGACAAAAGAATTAGTGCAAGAAGAAAGAAATTCGCACACGTGCGCCTGGGTAACGTCTGTAAACAAAACAACAGCTTGATCAGTGAATTCCCAGCATCCCTCAAGGTGCGTGATTTCAAATGTTTCGCAAACAAGGCCTATAACTATTTTTCCGCGAATATTTAAAAAAAACTTTTTGTAGTCGACGTACCGTATGTCCGATTAGCACCCGACAGACAATTTTAGTTGATGTATAATACATCCAATAGGCGTTTAAGGGTTAACTGATATCGGTACCATAAATCTCTGAGTTTTGGTTAAAAGCGGTGCCTGCTTATCAGCAACCCACCAAGAACAGAAACAGGGATTGCCTGTAAGTGTGTAATACGCAGACACATTAAATATATATATATATATATATATATATATATATCTATATATATA
>NC_061108.1:57039041-57044041 GCF_015104395.2 Macrobrachium nipponense | reverse complement strand
GGGACTTTTGTAAACAAAGAACATACATCAAAACTGACATATATATATATATATATATATATATATATATATATATATATATATATATATATATATATATATATATATATATATATATATATATATATATATATATATATATATATATATATATATATATATATATATATATATATATATATATATATATATATATATATATAACACATGTATATTCCACATAATTTATTCTCGGTTATACAATAAGTGAAATCCTAAAATGTCTTGTATGAGCTTACCTGCGAAAAGGTCCAAGTTTCTTCTTCGAAGTAGAAGGCAATTTTATTCGGTTGCTTTCGAGTGACCTCTTGGAAGATCTTTGGGACTGAGTAGTCGTTTTTTCTGGGCATGATGAATTTTCAGTTTTAGTCGCACATACCGATAGAGGGCTCTGAAATGATAGGAGAAGTTTATCAGGCCTTGACTTTCCTTGATATAGGATAACATACACACACACTTGTATGCATGTATGTATGTATGTATGTATACATATATATATATATATATATATATATATATATATATATATATATTATATGAGAGAGAGAGAGAGAGAGAGAGAGAGAGAGAGAGAGAGAGTATGCTATTTCTCTTTTTTTAATACGGAGCCATTGCTCCTAACATCGGGTATCTCTAGAGATTGTGAGATCTCGGAAGAAAAATTTCGACATAAAAAGAAGAGAAAATTAAAATGGCACAATCTTACAAAATTGTGGAATAATGTTTAAAGACCATGTATACAATTTTCATACAAGTATGCAGCCATACAACTGCCAGCGTGTCAAATGCCTGTGCACACACGGACTATACTCTGTTTTTTTCCATCTGTCCACCCGCCTGTGATGTTTGCGTATGGTAACACTGCGTCCCGGGCTTTAGATAGTTACATTCAGCTTACATTCAACAATAATAACAATATCCTATTTCGAATATTAACGGTGTAATTCGCATACATTAAATTATTAAAACACTTTTCAGTTGCAAATGTACACCCAGATATCCTTTTATTTACCTAAAACTTAAACAGCGTAACTATCTAAAGCCCGGGACGCAGTGTTACCATACGTAAACACCACAGGCGGGCGGGTGGACAGATGGAAAAAACAGAGTATAGGCTATTGACCGCGACTTTGCACGCAGACTCTCGTTCCGCGGATGTTGAGCCCTTGACCCCTTTCTATGACCTCGTCCAGCCTGCCATCATATCTTGGTTCTCTTTCCTGTTCCCACAACACTTTCGGACAGTACACTTTCACCACCCTGTCATGTTCCATTTCCTCCTTGAAACCAAACCATATAAAAACACCCTGCCCCATCTAGCACATGGCCATCTTTTCATCACTTCTGCATATCTCCATATTTCTCGCCCCCTTTTTCTTCCATTTACAACACCTACAATGGACAAATCATTTATCTCTCAGCTTCTGCCTTCCTTCTTTCATTTATTCAATATCCACAGTTTAGTTCCATAAAAGAGAGCTGGCTCAACAATCATTCCATACACAGTGCATTCCCAAAACATCTTCTCAACCCTGAACTCTGCACCTCATCTAATGTCCTGACCTTGAATCGTCACATTATTCCATCCATGAAGACAGTATAATTCACCAAGGAGATGTAACACACCCGTGTGTCTGCCTACAAAATTTTAACACTGTCCATCGTCCGTCCCGAAAATATTCCATTACTCTGACAACTTGGCTTCTACAACAAATATAGATGCACTCCACATTTCCACTGTCAATTCTGTCATACTATGTTCTTAGTCAATACGTAAAGTACACAGCTTTTCCCTTTCACTTACTGGAATCCCCAATGAGAATGATGGACTGTGTGGGTTATATCATCCATTATCGAATTGTATCAATTTTCAGTGATCGAATTACTAGTCAAATTATTTCAGAATCAAATCCTCAATCAATACAAGGGACAGAAATCAAGCCAATACCAAAATGTGGCTGGATTTGGAAAAAAAAGTTTTGATTGGCGAAACGACAAAAACTTGATAGATTTAGAATACACTGAGGAGACTTGGTTCTGCTAAACACCACAGGATTGACAAAGCTCGATCAATAGAAAGCTTCATATATGTCGAGAAAGGACTATACAAAAAAGGGAAAACACACACAATGAAGACAACTTTAAATGAGACACGATGAATGAAGTTTATTCCCATATTACCATTATTAAATAGTTTAACCAGACCACTGAGCTGATTATCAACTCTCACACGGCTGCTCCGAAGGATTATAATGGGATGGAATACCAGGCCTGGGTTGAAGGCCAAACTGTAGGACCAAATAGGTCATTCTGCCTGGCGGTGAATGAAAATGAATTTTTCTTTTCACAAATGCACAAAGGCATGTTCTTGTACACTAAAACATACACACACATTAAATACACTTAACTCATGTTTTCATACACAATTAAAACAAATGTGGGTAATGATAATCACAGCAAGTGGAGTAAAATGTTTAAAATACATATATTGTTTTTTGGTTAAATATTCTCCAAGGCTTATTTATGTTTATTATTTACTTATTTGATAATTTATCAATTAAATTGCATTTCTTCAAGAATATTAAAATTGGAATAATAGAAAACATTGAGGATTGACAAAATTCCAATGATCAATTTATTTCCAACACTTGATAAGCGCTGGTGGTTATATTTTGGACAATCACGCACCATGTTTTAACTTTTATCATCACTTTGCGTTCCGACCATTCGGGAGCAGTAGGGTTTTGTGGGCTCTCCCAAGGCATATAAAATAAGGGAGACATTCTATATACCTTGGGCTCATTAAGATGTCTTCGTGTGTCAGACGACGACGAGTCAGAATTATTTGTATTGTGTTTCTCTGTCTGATATGTGAACTCCGTTTTCCAATACTCGGCGTTATGTCTAAATTTATTATTTCAAGTGTCTTCATTCCATAAATTCTCCCATCTGTCTTTAATACTTGTTTTTATATGTTATATATTCAGTAATAGGGATGCTTTCCTTTGTTCTTATCATATGGGCTGCTTCTTTAGCTGCTTTATCAGCCTCTTCATTTCCCTTAAATCCTACCTGGGCCAGGATCCAACACATTTCAATATTTACTCCTTTATCATAAACGTATGGAGTGAAAACTCTATTTGTTGTACAATATAATTTTTTGGTTTGTCATTTTAAATGGCTCCTACAGCGCTCCTTGACTCGTTAAAAATCACAAATTTATTGAAGGTTGTTACTTCCTTTATCATTTGATCACTGATGTGATTGAACACAACTCTGATGTGAGAAAATGAGGCAGTGTCAGGCAGAAACAATTGACATGTTTGTTTTTGGGATATTGCTACATAACCTACTCCCAATTGCGATTTAGACCACTCTCTGTACACGTATATTGATTGAGTTCTGTAATGTGGACATTCTCGTCTGACAATATGATCTATTTATTGTAGTATGTTGTCTATGGTGTTACGGGAATACATATAAGTAACTTTCACGGATATCGTGAGTGCGTGCAAGGTTTTATCTTACTCATAGTTCAATGAGGTGGTCATTTTACTGCCGAAGGTACTTGTATATTTATATTCAGTGTCTCAAACAATTTATTAGCTCTATCTGGGAAAGGTGGTGAACCATTGTTTATTAAATATATCGTCTCTTAGATAAAGTAGTGTCTTTGTACGTGAATTACTTGTCTTGATTCTCAATGTACTTTTCATTGTTACTAATTCGCCATGAAGTAGTTCGCGACATTCAAATGTACAGAGGAAACTATGGGGATCTAAATGCTCCTGTGCTTATGAAGTCTCAGGCCTTCGTTCAGAATTGAACCTAATGTTTTCAGTGATGCGTCTGATTCTGGGCCATATACTCGTATTTCGCTTCTATAGTCAATGATTGACAACACTGAAGTATAGTAAGAGTATGTCTATCAGCTCCACAATTAGTAAGAGACAGAGTTTTCATTAGATTTAACGCTTTTTGCACTGAGATAATTATGTATGCTACATGGGTTTTCCCATTCAAGTGTGCATGAAATATTAATTCGAAAAAATTTAGCTCTTTCGCTGATTGGTATATTATGGTTTCTGAATTTTAAATCCGTTTCCTCACCTTTTTTTCATTTTTTATTCTTATAAAACATGACTGCTTGAATTTTTTCTATGGGAAATTTAAAGCCTACAGATAAGGTCCGCCAGTCTTTATCATTATCAATCTATTAAAATTTCGTTTTGCATGCTATATGACTGATGCTGCGTAATACAAGGCAAAATCATCCATATAAAAGTTACTTTTAATCCAGACCATTAATTATCAATGTTAACTATGTGCCACTAAGGACGCTTCCATGTGGAACAAGACTTTCAAGTAGAAATGTTTGTGATAAAACATCGACAATTCTGATTTGAAAAGTGCGATCTGTCATGCAGATTTTCATAAACTTTGGTAAATGGCCAAGTGTTACCTTTATGTACAGTATTATTTTTAATAATGCATACTTCCATGTAGTATCGAAAGCCTTCTTAATGTCCAAAATAAATAAATAAATAAATGAAATAAAAAACAGCTACATTAATTTTTTCTTTCAGACTTATTCATATGTATATGGTCTTCCAAATTGGACAGAGAATCTGATATGGATATATTATGCTGTGAACCAAACTGGATGGGACTCAAATTTTATTTCCATGAATGTGCCACGTCAGTGGTGCATTTACCATGTTCTCCAACAACTTGCATCAGCAACTTAGTGTATCGTTATTGACATTACTAGGATCCTTTCCCAGTTTGGATATAGGAATTATTATTGCATTTCGCCATCCTTCTGAAAACAAGTCTCGAAGCCTTAATAATTGTGAATTTGTAATAAGTATGATGCTGTCAAAGTTGCCAAGTGGCAGATCATGCAAAACAAATAATGTCATTACCAGGCGCAGATTTATTTCTGTTGAAAAAGAGCATAA
>NC_061108.1:57021541-57034041 GCF_015104395.2 Macrobrachium nipponense | reverse complement strand
TGTGGTGTCATTCCCCCTTCGAAAGCTAGCCAATCACTGGCGTGCAGTCAGCGGGGCTAAGTTGTAAAGCTAGGTGGACTTTACTATAGTTTAAGGTATATTCTATGTAGGTTGATAGTTTAAGGTATACATTTGGTGTTTGAACTATCAAAATAAGAAATTATAAATGTTTTTAGTGGGGACCTTTGGTATTTGAACTATGTAAATGGCCAGTTATAAGCATTTTTAGAGGGATATGTCTGTACTTGCAGATATTAGCTATTCGCCGGTGATTGTGGTTCCTACCTCTCACAAATACCAGGGAGCTGACTGTACATATAATCATATCTATTCCCATATACTATATATACATATACATATATTGCATTTGTATGCAATTTAAAATTTATTAAGGAGGCCCACCTACCCCCCAAAATAAATGCACAACTGCTCAATACTACAACTCTCATGAGGATATTGTTCTTAGTTTTGTCCCCAAGAGAGGAACCTGCGTCTAAGATTCCCAAGACTGGGATATTTGACAGTAAATGTCTAACAGTCAAAGGCACAAGACAGTCATCACAGAATGAAGGATCTTTGATGGATGTCAAGAATCTATCAGTGAGTCTTGTATGTCTAACCCTAAGCCTACACATCATTTCTTGTTTCCTTGGCATATGAGGATATGACCGAGGAGACAATGATGACGTAATACTGCATTTTCTGGTTTATTGTGATATTTCCCTAAAGGTACTGCCAGAGCATTTTAATTTTCTAACCTACTAGAGGATACATAATGATGGTTATGATTTTTGGTGGTGATCTGAGGCTTTACGAGCCAAAGAGGGAGGTATTGTGGTTCCTTTTGGTGTTGTGTTTCTTAGGGGGGAGACACTACTGCATTGTGGTTTTATGGAGGTGTTGTATTTTTATATTCACCTGTAGTTATTTTTGGCAGTATATAATTGTTGAATTGTGGTTTACTGTGGTTTATATCCCGAATAGGTGGTATGTAACTTGGTTTTACACACTTGGGGTAGTATCATGGGGGGAGTTATGTTTTTAGGGACAATTTTTTTGGCAACTTTGGTGATATCCTAGAGATAGTTTTGTGAAATGTGGTAATATAGTGTTTGTATAGAATTTTTGGGGTTATTTGGAGAATAATGGTTTTGGAGGTTGCAAGTCTGCCTAGACAAATCTCTAGTGCGATTCGGGCACATGACGTGTTCACAGGTGGAATTTTGCTGATAACGCTGTGATGAGTCTGGTTGCTGATTTTTCCCTTTCAGAGTCGATTACTTGGAAAACGTTCAGTTAGTGTTTCCTACAATTTGAGGTCATTGTTTGACAGATGTATGTCTAGGTTTAATTCTTCTTTAATTGACCAGTGACATGACTGACATACTGAAACACCATAAACATTGTTCCCTACGCGAGCAAGACATCTTTCAGCTACTACAGAGATGTATGTTGCCGACATGCAAAAGAATCTACGAGTCTACGAGGTTTTACGACGCTTTTGGACTATGGAAGTCATCAGTTGTCTTCCACTGGGAGACGTTTTGCCTTTCTACAGCGTGTTTCACGAGTCTGTGCAGCTGCAAACCATACACAGACATACGCACGGGAGCGTTGGAAATTCAAGATGAGAAAATGTCTCTACAGTCAACTGTTATTATAGCCCGGATACAGGCTATTCAAATTAATTTTATATAGTAGACATTGTACTGCCAAAAACATGCAGTTATTTTTATATTATTATAGTGTTTATTGAGCCGGCTAATGTGTTGTTCTTATAATTTTCTATAAACTTTGGCTGAATGCGGTCATTCAGAAGGGGGTGGCCAAGCAGCATTATGAGTATGATTTGTACCTTTGAAAAGTGTATCCATGAATTATCTTTTTTTTTTCTGAATGGGTGGATGTGATGGTCAGTGACATTCTTAGAATGTAGAGGTCATCAATTTAACTCTCCATGGAAACAGTGGTCCTAAAGTGACAAGACAGCTCAGCTTCGGAAATGCTGACACAACTTCCTTGGGTGGCATGATGTCGAAGGTTGCTGCCTAAGCAGAACAGACCACGTCCTGTGTCCATGCACAAGCGGATGCAGATATGCTTTCTGAATCTGGTTTGGGGCAGATTCTTGGACATGAACTATGATCTGTATAATGATGTCATGAACTTGTGACGAAATTAGTGATGACACTTATTTGGGAGTGTCTTGTGTGTTAATTTGTGCTTGCGTTCGTGCGAGCTATTTCCCTACATAATGAGAGAGTAAGTTAGCCAAAATAAAGAACGATACAAAGTCGGCAAGGGGCCAAGATGGCTCCTTTGATCGTGTTTTTGGTTAAGTGTGTGTAATCTGTGTTGAATGGGTAAGCATACTTATTTTTTAGTCATATTTGTTTCAAAGATGTTCTATTTCATTTGACCTTTTGATTTTGATCTATAATCTTTGCTTATGGATGTGGTCTCCTGTCTTCCTATAGGCGGATCTGGACCAAAGGGGAACTGATCTGGTAACTTATTTAGAAATGGGAACTTCACTGATGTTCCATGGCGTTACTAGACTGTGCTATGACTTTTCCTAGTTTTATGACTAAACTAATGTTGGTTATTGTACAGAAAGGGGTGGACAGGTTTAGTTCAATCCCCAGGGTTATCTGAGATATTTGGATTTTGAATTCAACCTTTCATTTAATCATTTTGTTAAGAACCTGATTTATTTAGTTAATGCTTTGCTCTTAAATAAATGTATTTAAAGATTCTATTGACTGAAGAACACTTCTTGGGTAAACAACATAAGGTAAAACTATTTCCATTCAGAGTTAAAATTTCCTTTCCAGCCTTTAAAATTGCATGCAGTTTTGCTGTAAAAAGAGGATGCAACAGATTATAATCCCCCGCTTCTTTCTATGTCATGGAAGGACACTCCAAAGCCGACAGCAGTATCTGACTTTGAGCCATCCGTGAAAACTGCAACAGAGTTATCATACTACGGAGAATGATCTAAAAATATTGACTATATTGCCTCACTGGACACTTCTGCCATGGTAAAATGAAAATCTACAAAATTTTACCTCTGGAAGGTTCAACGGGGGTGCTTGTAGTGTCTTCGAAAAGTTTTGCTGGTAATATTTCTATCCTTGTTATATTTAACTGCCTGATTATACATTTCACTCCAAAAGCAAATGGCTGAGGTTGCTATGGGTGATTTTCATAAAACTGTTAATGCCTTTCATTTCTGATACAAATGCTGGTCAAAGACTTGAGAAGCCTTTGAAATCTGTACCAGCTCCAAAGCAGATTCTGGTAATGAATATCCGGAGGTATCTCACTAGCATCAGCATCTACCAGTATGCCCTCAGTGGGAGATGATTTAAATGCTCCTGTAGACAATCCTACTCCTACATGACGAATTGAAGTGAGCATTTTCAGGCTATTAGGCTTTGCTAATAAGCTGATTTTGAAAGACCAAGGCTTTGTATAGTCTCAGTCTCAATATGAGTTCGGTCTGCACCAACAAAATACGAGACAGAACCTTCAGCGCATTCATTGCTTTCAAGCATTTTGTCTTGCTATACTTCAGATGAGGAATCCAAGTCGGCTTGCTACCAAAATTGAACCCAAGAAACCTTGTTTCCCCAACACATGGGATTCTTTCCCCATGTATCAACAGATCTGGATCAGGATGGAATCCTCTCATGTGGCAAAAGTGCATGGCTACTATTTTACTAGCTGAAAATCTAAAACCATTCATCTCAGCCCACTTTACTATATTATCAATGCAGAGTTGAGGGCGGCATTCAACCACTGCCATCCGTGTTGCTGCAGAGGATATTGAAAGGTCATCAACAAAAAGAGTATAAGCTACATATGGGGAAATTATTTTGGACAACCCATTGATTGCCAAGGAGAACAAGGTTACAATTAAAACACTTCCTTGTGGTACTCCTCCTTCTTGGTTGAATACCTCTGACATTGTTGATCCAACTTAAACCTGCAATAACCTATTTGTTAAAAATGTCTTTAAAAAAGGAGGCCAGTTGCTTCTCAGGTTACATTTATAAAGAGCCCTCAGAATGCCATATCTCCATGCTGTATCATAAGCCTTCTCAAGATATAAGAGAGGAGTAGGGTTATGCTGTTAGTTAGCAAAGCTTCCATATTGAATTATTAAATCATTAAAATAGTTTAACCAGACCACTGAGCTGACTATCAGCTTTCATATGGCTGGCCCAAAGGATTAGGATGAAATACGAGGTCTAAGCCATAGGCCAAGCACGGGACTAAATACTACATCATTCAGCATGGTGATGAATGAATTAAAATGAAATTAAAAATGGCACAAAGACATGCTTTTACACTGGAACACAGACATTAAACACATTCCCTCATGTTTTCACACACACACATTAAAAAATTGATATTAAAATTCAAAATAAACATTTAAAAAACATTTGTTTTCTGAATTCATTAAATGCCCTATGGGTTTTTATATTCTCATTATTTACTTATTTATTTTTTATCTTTTATCAATTGAATTACAGTTCTTCAAGAATATTAAAACTGAAATGACTGAACATGTAGAAGATTCTGACGAAATTTCAATAATTGATTTACTTCTAAAAGTAGATAATCACTGTTGGTTATAGGTACTTAGGACATTCACACAATACACGTTGGACTCTTATCATCAATTTGCAAGTTGAGCATTCAAGGGAGGAGGGCCATGTGGACTGTTTATTAAGTGTCCATGCGTCAAATGAGTATGGCCTATTTGAAGACACGTCAGAATTACTTGTGTGTGTCTCTGATGTGATGAACTTCATTTTCCAAAACAGGATTTGATCTGTTTCAATTTATTATTTATATAGGCTCCTCATTCCATATATTTTGCCATTTATTTACAAGGATTGTTTCTATATATGTTATATAGTCGTCACCAATAGGGATGTTTACATTTGCTCTTGTCATGGGGACAGTTTCTTTAGCTGCTTTATCAGCCTCTTTCTTTCCCTTAATGCCTACATGGGCCTGGGTGACTCGGTCCAACATATTTCAATATTTTTTTTCCATTATTATATAACTTATGGAGTGAAAACTTACTTTGCTGTACAATATTATTTTTTGGTTTGTAATTTTGAATTATTTCTATAGCGCTTCTGGAGTCGCTAAACATCACAAAATTATTAAATGAGGGGTTTTTAATCATTTTTATGGCTGATGCAATTTCACACAACTCAGTTGTGTGAAATTACATCAGCCTTAGATCTGTTTGCCTAATCATGGACCTTTTGGGATTATATGTTCTACTGTATGCTGTCTATAAAGTGTGAAAAATTTCGTTTTATTCAGTCCAAGGAAGTAATTTTGACATTGAAAGTAACTGTGTATTTATATTCAGTGACTCAATCTTCTAGCTCTAGTTGGGAAGGTGGTAAATGATTATTGATAAGTATATCTCTTAATGCAAGTACATTTTTGGTTTGTGCAACATTTCTCTGAATTTTTAGAACACTTCATTGTTTCCAACTCTCTATGGGGAGAGAGAGAGAGAGAGAGAGAGAGAGAGAGAGAGAGAGAGAGAGAGAGAGAGAGAGAGAGAGAGAGAGAGAGAGAGAGAGAGAGAGAGGGGTAATTCACCACATTTAACTTGTAAGGATGAGGTTCGTGATGACCTCAAGGCTCCTGAACACATTCTAAGACCTTCATTGTTAACTGGGTCTAACGTTTTCAGCATTGCGTCTGATGCCGAGCCATATATTTCGCTCCTACAATCAATAATAAACAATAATGTTGCTTTGTACAGTAATAGTAAGGGTATGTCTATCGGCTCCCCAAGTAGTGCTCGATAGTTTTTCATTGGATTTAATGCTCTGGTACATTTTGATTTAATGTGTTATGTGGGCCTTCCAACTCACCTAGAAAAATGATGTCCAGAGACGGTGATTTTATGTAACGTTTTGAACATTGCATACCTCCATGTAGTATCATATACCTTTTCAATGTCAAAAAAAAAAGACAGCTACAGTCATTTGTTTTCGTTCAAATCCTATACTAATGTGGTCTTGAAAGTTAGACATAGAATGCAATGTAGATCAGTTACATTGTGACCCGAATTGAGTGGGAGTCCAAATCTGCTTTAACAACGCCATAATGAGTGGCATGCTTGGCGGGATTACTTTGTTCACAATCCCTTATCCGAAACCCTCGGGTCAGCTGTGTCACTTTTTGGATTTTTTTTTCGGATTTCGGCACTGAAGGTTGCTCCTAAATACAAAAGGATATTTCATTTCAAACAATAACATTCTGTAAAACTAAAAATGACACAGCATAAAGAACTGTAATTGCATGCACAATTACTTATCATCTGATCTCCTGTATCAGGCGATCCTCAAAATATTGTCCCAAAACATGATTTCATTACATACAATAACATGTACATATCATGTATAATGAGAGACGCATTTCACTCGATTACATGGAGATATGCTTAATATGTAGGTTTCTTTTTTTAGTAGATAATACTAGGCTAGTCTTCCTATGTCTATCTCATTTTCGGTACTCTCACCTATAAGACTTATATAAGTTAGCTTTCAACTAACTAATATGCCTATGAGTAACAGTTCATCATCATTCAACTAAGCTTACCAAATTTGTAGCTTGTGTAAGAATTCATTCACAACCAGTTACTACTGCTGAAACACACTGGAATAACCAACCGCAATTATTGACATAAACAACAGAATCGACTAAGCGCTGTTTGCCGATTTTAGTTACTGTAACTATGACACAATTATTAAGCGTTGCGTTCCAGTTGTCCTGTTAAAAGCCTGCTTATTTTCAATGTAATTCCATAAATAAAAATAAAATATCTTTCATTCATCTGTCACGCAATGGAAAAGGTGTAAAGAACGTATGCCACCAACTTTACGCATCAGGTATTATAGCTGCTGTCATGGGCGCCCGCAGCGTATTTTCTAATGGGGGCAAATTATATATATATATATATATATATATATATCTATATATATATATATATATATATATATATATATATAATATGCAGTGGAATTGCGATGCAAATAATTCAAGTGAAGCAATATGGAATAAAAAATACAGAAATTTACATTGACCTTTTTTCAATAGTTCCCTAAAGTACTACTAACTGAAATCAAACATATCTTGAAATAATAACAGTTATATACTAGATACAAATCTTATGCAATATAATGAGACACCTTTGATTTACTTGAAATGAAAGAATGTGCTCTAGAATGTTAGAAAAACAAAGTGATACAGTTAAATGTAATGCATTTTTTCAAGCCAGCCACTGTTCATTTGGAAACGAACTGTCATCTCCTGTGGTCACAGGATTTCAGGGGGGAGCAAGTGCCCCACCTTGCCCCTACGTGCGGGCGCCCATGGCATGGCAGCTGTCATGAAGATACGAATAATGAGCAGACTCCAAAGTTTTAGAGGGAAAAGCAACCTCTGAAAATGGCAAAATCACATCTATACTACATTTAATTTACTGCGTTCATAAATATAGTAGTTGCAATTTTTATACCCAGCTTCGATAGTTTACGAAAAAACCATTAACTCAAAATTAAGTTAAATTAGGCAACCACAGACAATGACATTGTCGGTAAAGCGCAATCAGCTGATTATTTTAATACAATAAACAAAATCAGAATACAAATAGCACATGATCACTCTCTTCATATTTTATAATACGATAATACTACATGTAATATCATTAGATATTGTAAAACTAAATTTTAATTATTATCATGCTCAACACAACTGTTACTCGACTTTTGCAAATGGATATCTAACAGGGGCAATAGTCTCTCTCTCTCTCTCTCTCTCTCTCTCTCCTCTCTTCCATCGACCCCAATACTTATGATGACGCTCGATCCTCAAGTAAAAAATTCCGGATGAAGGATTGTAATCTGTATCGACATAAACGACCGTGGCTTCCTTAAGTACAAATAAAATACTTTTTATTCATCCTTCATGCAATGGAGATCTTAAGGAGAATACCAGTAAATTAAAGAGGCAGATTATAGCCGAGGCTGAATAAAACGAACAACGGGCAGGAGAAAGTAATGTCCGGAACTTGCGAAATCACACTTTTTGCTTCTACAATCAAGTAGCTACTGAGCACATTTTAGAAAAAAGTTTGGTCATTCACAAGAAAAAAAATATTCGGTTATATTTCTTCTAGCAACCAATGGCAATGAAGATGTCGGTAGTACTCAATCAAGATTTTGATATTGCAACATGGCGTACGACGACAATGTTTACATCTTGCAATAGTGTAAAAATATGATAATATTAAATACAATTGGTCACAGCAAGCAAAACAACATTTATTTAAATCATCATTATCATGAATATAGTTGTACTGTTTAACTTTTGCAAATGATCACTTTTCCCCAGAAAATATTTCGGTTTTTAGTATTACGCTTAAGATATCGTAAACCTGTCATGAAACTGGTGTTGCGAAATGAACACTGGTGTGCAGTGCAAGTCAAGTCATCAAGTGTATTCCATTCTAATCTGTCTACTATACTTGAGGTACCTACACACATAGAGCTGAGTCTCCTGAGGACAACGTTCCATGGTTTTGAATTGCGCTGGTTTGGTCGTCCTTTATATACAGCACACGTGACGTCATCTGGATCCGTGAATTCTTCGATTTTGCTTCCTGTTCTATACGAGGTTGAACAACTACGGTCCCATTTTGGGTTGTGAGCTTTAAAATTTCCTACTATTTATGTACATTGCTAAGTCACTCTTTCAGTTTATTAATGTCGTAATTTTCTATTAGGTTGGTTGTATAAATTCTAAATGACATAATTATCGTATTTTTATTCGTTTTTTAAAACCTGATATTTGGAAGTGAGTCATGTTTACAGGTACTTTGTCATAAGCTACTTTGCTATGTACCTTAATTTCCTTCCTCCTCTCGTGATGTAGATGCTAAGATGTTTTGACTGACAGGATGATAGAGTTTTGTTGACATGCTGTAAACATGTCATTGGTGCTTAGTCTTCTACTGTATTTCTCCAAGGTGTAATCTGATCTATAGACCATTTACGTTCCATAGTATAATATAAATATTGAACATTTTATGTTCTAGCAATGGAGTTCTCCTTTCACTTTTGTATTATCAACTTGGATTTTTTCCAATATAATTTACTCCCGACATTTGTTTGTTTTTCTTCATAATATACTAAGAGTTCAATGCACAAACAAACTTTTTTAGTGGTTTTTTTCTGTATTTCATAAAATTTCTCATAATATTTGCTAAACTATCTTTATGTTTTTGTTATTACTACACAATGCAATGAGACAATCGTTACATCCACGCGTTATCATGCATATTTCTTGTTTTACCTGTTCCTGCTGTACAAATACTGTTGATGAAGTCATCTCTTCTCCCTTGACAAAATCATTGTTATCTATGGTATGGTTCGTCAGATCCACAATAAGCATAAATTGGTTCATCTCGACAGCGATGAACCAATTGTAGTGGCTTTAGTACATAAGGTTTCAGTCTTCTGTTTTGACCCAAAATGTCATCTTTTATTTTTGCAATGCTTTATATTCTATTATTTTTTCTATTATATAATATAGCTCACAATCTTAGACTTTGGGATATCTCAAGAGTCCAACAACATATTCTTCTCGACCAGTTCATAATTATTTTCAGGAGGAAACAAAAGTACCCTGGATGCTGTTCGTAATGTCATGCTTTTTTTATATTTACATTATCAATGTTTTTATATAGAAAAATAATCTTCAAATTGGTTTTGTATTGTGGCTTCTTTAAGCTACATCAGTTCTTTCATTTGTCTGAACGACATTTCTGTTGCTGGATGTCTTTTTAACAAGTACTTTTCCAATATTTCAGGGCTGAAATTTGTTTTGTTTCCATGGTTAGAAACCTTGACCAACTTCCACTGGGTCATGTCAATATTTACTCTTTTTGGGTCTTTTCTACGGTATTGAAGTTTCAAACCACCCGAGATTTGATCAGTTGGATTATCCTGGGAATTGTCCATTTCCCCGCCAGAAGACTTGCTCTGTACCGGAGCAGCAGTCGTCAACTGTACCGAGCCGTTACCATCGAAGGGACAAGGGGTACTCTAATCTTTATAGTTACTACTCATAAAGATCAGTGAAAAAAATAAATAAGTAAATAAATAAATCTGAAAACCTTAAAAAGATATCATCAGCCTTCCACGGAGTTTATTCTTCCGCCAATGGCATAAATGAGAGCTGACTCCCAAATGTCTGCGGCCCTACCCTTCTCCCATCCCCCAAAGGGGATAGCACAACACTATTAGAGTAGCCAAAGTTTAAGCCAAACCCACTTGCTAGGACTGAGGATAATAAAAGAATACTACATTCCCACCCTAATCATATATTGGGACACCGGATATGCCGAGTCCTATCCCTAGAACCAAACCCCCCTTGGATTCAATCGGCAAACCTGCATAATAGTTCCGCCCTTGAGCTATTAATCTAATATCTTTCAGGTCCAAACGTTATTGGGTATTTGATGATCCTACCAACGTTCCCATTGCTTAAAATCAGATATAAACCCTATCCCAGCTAGATATCTTTTCATATTTATCAGGTCCTATAAATTTTACCAAAAGTGGAAAATTCCACAAAATTAAAAAAAAATATATATATTATATATAGGATTCTTGGACTCAAAGCCGGGAACAAATTGCAGGGGTTAAGAGCCACCTCACCATGTGAAGGTGGTCCCAAGTTGAGGGGGGACTGAGGGCAAAATTTTATATAAATATTTCCCTTCACTCAACTACGTTAGGTACTCTAGTTTTACGAGCGGAGTGGCATGCCATCACACTCCCCCTCCATCAAGTTAAGCAATAGTGAATTTCACAATCCAATATCATACCAAAGTCGTCAACAAAAGAGGACGAAAGAATGGGGAAAATTTATCAGAGGAGGAGTAGTAAAGGAGTAATAGGTCCCAATGTTCAGTTGAAACTACAGCAGAGAGAGTAGGCATAAAGGAGCATATACTCCCCTTCCTGCAGAGTGGATCCCTACACTCCCCACCTCGTCAAGGGGTTGGGATCATGGGGATACAATACACAAAGGTATTCACACACTGAATGGAAAATTCTAGTCAAATTCCCTTAAAAGCTGCTCATTATGTGATGGTGTCAATTTACGTCAAGTTACAAGGTAAATGTGGAAAGGGAATGGGATACTGAAGGTTCTCTCTCTGAGTGCACTGCTTCTGGTCCCAAGGCCAGATTGATGGACTCCAACTCCTGGAACTCCATGACCGATCTAATGTATGCTTCCTCCTCGGCGACTGGTTTTACCTTGCAGTGTCCTGCCTTTCCATTGGTCTCGTCTGTTCTCTCATCCTAGAGGTGGGAGGTATCCCCTACTAACATAGACCTCAAAGTTATCTAAAGTTATCTACTATGAAGGAGCAACCCACTAAAGGAGACAAAGAAAAGGGTGGTAAAACTCTGGCCAGAGACGAGATCGAGAGTGAATCGTCTCACTAGACTCTCCTACTAGGAAGCTCTCTCTCTCTCTCTCTCTCTCTCTCTCTCTCTCTCTCTCTCTCTCTCTCTCTCTCTCTCTCTCTCTCTGGGACTTAGCTGGGGGAGTTGGCAGATCAGCATAGGACCTTGACCACTTCATAGGGGGAAGGTGGGGTTGTCACTCACAAGAAACTGGTGGGTCACCAAGTTGGATTCTCAAACCTTCCCAAACGATATATAGCTTTCCAACATCGTTGTACCTTCTACATCTGTCTAGCTAAGGTGGCAAAGGCTGGAACACTAGAAGGCATGGAGAGGGGTTAAGAGTAGGTTCTCGTAGAGGGACCATTGAGGTGATCCACCCCACACATTCCACATGTGGCACGCTCATCACCAACATGCAAACACAGAATGCAGGCCTACCACAGTCAGTGCCATAAATTTACTGAATAAATATGGAAATTGGGATTCGAAACCTCTATTGTAGCCATCAGAAACACATATATGGATGGTAAACAACACACTTGGTCACACAAAGGAAATTGTCCATGGTGCTGGGTCACGCAAAGCAAAAAGCACGGAATGCTTCCCTTCAGCACAAAAATAACTATACTACACTGCACTGATGGAGGTTAAGGGATTGGAAAGGCAAGGCAAGATGCAGCAGTGAAAGCGAACAAAGGGGACAAACATGCGACACACATAAACAAATCTGGACTAGGGCAAGACGACGTCAGCAACAACCACACACCGAGACAACTGAGAACAAAATGGAAGAGCTAACCCACCTCAGTTCACAGGTGACTCATAAGCCTACCCATTGGGCATTTGTTTTATATTCAAGTAAGCAGACAGCCACAACACACTTTGCCCTGAGTATTCCAGCTATGAAAGCAAAGGTTTGTATTCTCGGCAGAACAACTATATATATACCAATCTACAAGCTGGACCTACAAGATG
>NC_061108.1:57009041-57016541 GCF_015104395.2 Macrobrachium nipponense | reverse complement strand
CAGCACGTGACTCTGGCAACTGAGTTTGTTGGCAACACATTCCGAGATACAACCCAAATGTGCTACTGCCCACTGGTGCACCTGCACTGCCAATCTATGCAGCTGCAAGGATAGCCGTTGCCCACACTTATTGATGTATGCTACTACGATTGTGTTGTCACTCATCAACAGCAAAGAGTGCCCCATCAATCAGTCCTGAAACTCTCGCAAGCTTAAAAAGGGTGCATTGAATTCTAGGACCTTGATGTAGAGGTGTATGTTGTTCTGGTTCCAAACACCTGAAAGCAACAATTCTTCCAGGTGTGCGCATCTCTCAGGAGGGAGAGTGACCAACAGCACCCCTATTAAGTGGCGAGAATGAAGGATGAATAAAATAGGTTCTGCTTGGATTGCCATCAACTAAATGCTATAACAAATTTTGATAACTCTTGGAAGATCCCGAGGCTATGGTAGGACTTTGTGAGAAAAACATGAAAGAGAGAATTCAAAATTTAAAAGGATGTCATTTGGATTAATGAACTCAGCAGCGAATCTCAATAAAGTGATGCTTTCCAGAGCCGAGAACACTGACTATGTTGATGTTGTGGATGAGTCAACTAATAGTGTCATAGGAAGAAGAAAACACCCATGGACAAAGGCAATTATTCCTGATAGAGCAAAAAGGAACTGCATAGGCATAAGGTTGGCTGTAATGGGCTCACCTTGAATGAAGCAAAGCTGCTGAAGATCCATGATGCAACACCATGAACGACCAAGACATCAATGAAATAATTCCTAGGTTTGACAAGCTACTTCAGGAAATTTGTGAACAACTACATAAATCTTGCAGCACCTTTGATCTACCCAGTGAAGTAGGGAAGACTGAACTAGGTGAAGTGGAAGGCATGTCAACAAGCGGTATTTCATGGACTGAAGCAGGAAATGCACAGATACTCCGTCCCCGACTTCAATGGGAATTTCACAGTGAGGATGGATTAAGTAACAAACTACTGCAAGAGTTTGTAGATGTTATATTTCCAATTGGTTTTGCAAGAAGGATACTCAAGAAGAGCGTGCATAGTAATTATACCATCAAAAAGAAGCCCCTACCAATAATATATGTAGTAAAGACATTCCATCCATACATGTTTGGAACCGATTTTGTGATAAAGACAGACCACAAGCAACTTGCTTACATTCTATGTTGCAAGGTTTAAAGTCCAAGGATCATGAGGCAGACCAATTAACTCCAAAGCTACAGATTTTGAATGAAGAGCACTTCAGGAAAGCCACATCTACCAATTATGATAGGCCAAAGTGAAAATTGTGTTTAGTACTGTGAATAAATTATATATATTTTTACATTTTACTGTTTTACTTCCACCATTTTAAAGTCACCTCCTGTTACATATTGTGTGAGATCTTGGTTATCCAAGAAGCCATAACTGCATGGAAGCTTACATCTCTTTCAAGGTGCCTTCAGGGGAGTAGACATGAATTGTATAATCTGCATATTTTAATATCCCATTTACAAAGCAAGGTTCTAGAATACAATACTGTGGAACACAAGACATGACAAGCCTAGATAGCTAAGGTTACTTTTGGCAACCATTATTTGTTGGTCACATGAAATGCCACTGTGGCTCGAAAAGCGTGATCAACTATATAATGGATAGCATTAAAACTCATTTGAATAGCCCATCTGTCTAGAAGGTAAATAGTTAAATCTAAAAGAGCATCAACGAGCACCTAATCATGAAAGACAGAAAACAAGTGCCCAAATGACAATTAGCACTTAAATTTAAATGTACCACAGCATAACTACTAGAAACAGACTTTATACTCATAAGATTATGATGAAGATGCATAAATTCTTGGAAATTGGTGGATCTTTTTTTAATATTTTACATTAATTTTTAATATTGAGAACTAAAAAGGGTCTGCGTTGATGGCCAGTATGCTTTAGTAATGTCAATTTAGGTGTTCCCAAGGTAGTGTTCTTGGACCTTCACTATTTGTTATCTATACTAGTGACATCTGGCAAGGTCAGGAGAATAATCTTATTCCATATGCCAATTATGCCAGTTATGGCTGTTGTTCCTTCTCAGTACATGAGGTCTGTGATTACTGAAACCTTGAACAGTGATCTGGCATATATTCATGAGTAGCATAGGCTTTATGGCATAAGGCTTGACCCTTCCAAAAATAAGAATATGACCGTTAGTCAATCTAAAAGACTTTCGCCTAAGCATCCTGATTTACTTTTAAAAAGCACTGTTTAAATTTCAGTGACTCTTTTTAGTTTCAGGTTTAATGTTTGATAACAAAATCGACTTTTGAATTGAAAAGCATATATGAAATATTGCTTCTGCTGTTTATCAAAAAGTTGGTATCTTGTAAAATGCTTTTGAATTTCGTGACGAAGGTATTATATCTAAGTGTTTTCCCTTTTTCTTCTTCCTTGTTCAGGGTACCGTTCTCCAGTATGGTCTTCTAGTGCTGACTCTCGTCTGAAACTTATCAGCCAAGCTTATTTTGCCAACTCTTAACGCCGTTTTGTGGAATAGATGTAACATGAGTTCATTTTATATTTTTTGCATAAAACATTTTATGACAAACATCCTCTACTCAGCTATTTTTGCTTGGAACACTAAGCTGATGGTTGCTGCAAACAGCGTGTGATTTTCAACAACCATGTTTGATACTACTCAGTTTGCAAGGAGTTTTGTTTTGGCTACAAATAAAATGTGGAATAACTTGCCTAGTTTGAGAAAACTTCAGATCTTTAAATGTGTAACCGAGGAGCCAATTTATTCCTGCATTCTACTGGCGTCTCCTGAATACAGGTGGATTGGTCTCATTTTCTTGTTCCTCATATTTGTTTATCTATTCATCACCTTTTCCTACAACTTGCCTCTGGGCGCTGAGTTCCCTTTGAGTTTTCAGTCAGTACACTTTGTCCAGAAGAGACTTCAGCTGAAGATTTAAAGAAATAAAGGAAATACATAACTATACCAAACTATTCTTAAAAAACATCTGCACAAAAATCTTTATGAAAACATTAGTTTCGAAGTCAACACGTGTCACAGTCTCCCAAAATACTTGGAAAGAAAAAAAAAATACCTTCAGTGGATCGCCGCGCACAGTCAGGGTGATGCTGCAATAATAACACTGGGAAATACGTACCGAAGAAAACCTGATATCAAAGCGACCTTCATGCCCTTCCCGAAACATCCAAACCCCCAGCCAGAGCTTCCATACCTATAGACGAACAGACGTCTCGTATCTAAACAACCTTCCATCCCCAGCCACACATACAAGATAGGACCGAATTGGTTCAAGATATTCAATATTCAAGAAAATCGGGAAAAACTCTAAAATGATATCTATCTTGATAGCATTTCGCCATTTCACTATATACTTAGCACTTACTTCTGTCTGAACAGAGTAACAGAATTACAAAATCACCTTAACTGAATGGAGGGGAGAGAGAGAGAGAGAGAGAGAGAGAGAGAGAGAGAGAGAGAGAGAGAGAGAGAGAGAGAGAGAGGGGGCTGTTTCAATACTATGCGTACAGGAAATATGCAACGTCTTTCGTACCGAATTTCAATATTTAGCGCAATTAAAGCATAACAGAAAAGTAAAAATCAGGCCCTTCGGTCTACACACATCTCATTTAGAACAATTTTTTAAAGCAGCAGCAATCACAAAAATCGACTTCAAGAAAAAGAAAAGGAAGAACAGGAGGTCCTTTTGCGCTCTTCAAAAAAAAAAAAAAAAAAAAAAAAAAAAAAACAAAAAAAAAAAAAAAAAAAAAAAAAAAAAAAAACACTTGTGTTTACACGAATAGATCCTGATTACAAGTTTGAAGGACTTGAGCCAAAAAGGGAAAAATGTATAATGAACCATGCGGACATATCCGAGCCCCTGGTACAAGGTATTTCATTCATTCATACATACATACATACATACATACATACATACATACATACGTACATACATACATATATATATACATATATATACATATATATATATATATATATATATATATATATATATATGTATGTATGTATGTATGTATGTATGAAATACCTTGTATCAGTTTTTGCTGTCATTTGAAAGGTCAGGCACTCAACGGGAATCAACTGGAGAGGGGTATAAGATTTGATTATATATATATATATATATAATATATATATATATATTTTATATATATATATATATATATATATATTGATACCCCTCTCCAGTTGAGTTCCCGTCGAGTGCCTGACTTTCAAATGACAGCAAAAACTTGAGCGTAGCCCAAGGTTGCTCAGAGGCCATACGAGGAAGCACAGAGTAGCCAGCCCTCGCAAGTAGCCTACTGGAACGTCTTGGCAGACCACAACCTCACCGAAGACGAAATAGCGCTGCCATCATTTGCCCGTTGTTCATACAAGGCTCATAACGGACACACTTACAGATTCACGCGAAAAATAAGTTGGCATCAATACAATATAGTTGATCAACGAGCAAAGTAAATAAAGGAACAAACTTGTAAAAGTTAAAAACAAATGTTTTTCCTAGTAAAATATTAGGTTCCACATAAGTGTCTCTAATAGTTGTTTAAAACGCATAAAATTATGGCAATAAACACAAAAATGACAAGATGAACGTTCATTTAAATATGATGAAGGAAATGTTCATGACCCGGTCTCCTCATTGTATCTACCATTTCTGCCTTATTAAATCTGATCTATGTAAGGATGATAACGAAGTTTGGTTGAAGGTTCGTCGAGGGAAAAACAATGTCAAGAAATTTCCGCTGTCTTGGAGGAAAACAAAAAAAGGGCCACCATCCTTCTTATATCAACTTAAATTTCATAAAAATTGCGTACATTCGTGCTTCACAGGCCTCAGGACCTAAATAATCATAAAAAAAAAAATAATAATAATCAGCGAGGGCCGAATGGCAAGTTGTCAGTTCCGACACAAGCTCGGAACAATACATGATGGGATGAGATCCAAGCGTAAAGTCCAAGGGAGGAAGGGAAGAGAGATGTGCCTCACACGATGAAATCCTTTCTTAAGGGTTTTCATCGCGAGAGAAACGAGGAGAGAAGAAATAGAGCGGAAATAAGGCGAACAAGAATGACAGCACGATTTTAGTGTTATTTGAGTGTCTTTTACGTTCCATTTAACAAATGGCAGAAACTGCATTACAAGAAACGCCCCAAACAAAGGTCCTTTGACAAGGATCGCATATGCCATGAAGAGAGCGAACAAAACTAGTGTACCAATAATGGTGGGAGCTTTTACATCAGAAACGTTTCCTAGCTAACATCCTGGGTACATTCAATTGCAATTTTTGAAGCCGAGCAAACATCCTGGCAATTTCAAGTAATACACGTGGTCCAGCCAACACCCTCACGCATTACATAGAGTAAACCGAGTTTTTCACATCAATTTCAGTCCCTGCTCAGTGAAATACAATGCGGAAGGAAGATTACATACTATGGCCTGAGATGTACCAAGAACACTTGGCTTTTAATAAATGATTCTAATGTATCTGGTAAACAAAACCTCCACACATGGACTAAGTATCTACACACATGTAATTTGATTTGACCACTCTTAACCTACGTCGTCAAATCATACTAAAGTTCCAGCAGAGCTCCGATAGTCATTCCAGAAAAAAGTCATAAATGACACAAAAATCCTTCATCAAACTATAAAGTTAAGAGCTTTAGGAAGTCACAGAAAAAAAGTATAATCAAT
The DNA here is from genome assembly GCF_015104395.2 of Macrobrachium nipponense. Taxonomy (NCBI): domain Eukaryota; kingdom Metazoa; phylum Arthropoda; class Malacostraca; order Decapoda; family Palaemonidae; genus Macrobrachium; species Macrobrachium nipponense. The sequence continues at coordinate 57,010,799 of NC_061108.1, read as the reverse complement.
CAACACTACTGAGAAACAATACCACCAGGAAAGGGTCCTAACTTTAGCCAAGCTCAGATCAGCTGAATAGCAAAATGGCAAATAACAACAGTAGTAAGGTCGAATTCTGAAGGAAGGAAAAAACTCGAGATAAGGAATCACAAATCAAAGCTAGTTTGTTTGTTTGTTTGTTTGTATAGTGTTTTTACTTTGCATGGAACCAGTGGTTATTCCGCAACGGGACCAACGGCTTTACGTGACTTCCAAACCACGTCGAGAGTGAACTTCTAGCACCAGTAATACACATCTCTAATCCCTCAGTGGGATGGCCGAGAATCGAACTCGCGGCCACCGAGGTGACAGGCAAAGACCATACCAACCACGCCACTGAGGTGCTCAAATCAAAGCTAGTGAAGGTAACAGCAACCTGACAGAAACAAGCCTATGGCACAAAATCTACACCCTCTCACGACACCCTTTCAATGGTGCCAATTTGTCATATAAAATAATGCAAATGATTTTACAACAGTTGAGCTCATACCTAATTTTGAAGACAAATCACAGATATTTGAAATATCGGAAGCGGGAAAGAAAACGTGATCTGATTACTTTGATTTGACGCTGACGAAGGAACACTAGAAGTCCGGCAGCGACATTTGTTGCGTAGTATACATAAGTAATCAAAGCGGGAAAATGATGACTGAGCTGCTGCAATTCGCTGATTGCATGAACATGGTCTTTCCAGTGTAACAGGTAATATCTGCCACTATTTCTCAGGAAGACCGCATGACCCTAATTTCTTGGTGGATGATCAGCCTCTATTAAAAAAACAAAAACATAAAAAACTGGATTCACATGACTGTTAGTCAATTTGGTATAAACACTGGACTGAACATTTTCTTAAAACGTTATAAACACGATAGGTACCCACAGCGGAGAGGATTACAGAATGCCGTATTTAACTGGCAATGTATGTAGTACCTACTACGCGTGGCGAGTTCCTTTGCTCCTGATCAGCCTCATTCACCTTTCATCTTCTATAGCGAATGCGCAGTTCAGCTGCGCTACCTGATACTTTGATCAGATACGGGTCAAAATAAAAACATTCGCAATGAGAGAGATACACAGTAGTATCTGAAAGTCATTTCTCCTTTCTCTTTCAATCTTCATTCATGGTATAACAAAGGCAAAATGTTAATCATCTCCTGCAGGGCAAAACAACTCGGAGGAAATTGCTAACACTCTTCTATCACCATCACTTAAGTATCGAGGCTCTTTCAAAGCCAACACAACTTGATCACCGCACAACCTCACTGCTGACCTTTCGTGTTGATTCATAACTTGACGAGAGAGAGAGAGAGAGAGAGAGAGAAGAGAGAGAGTACTGTCTTTCACTGCACCTTCCTTGCCCTAACCGGGGATTTCCGTCTGCAGGCCGGGGGGTCTCAAGAATCTCGTGGACGCAACACACACACACAAATTGACCGCAATCCACTTGCAGCGAAAGAGATCTTTACTGACGACCATAAAGGGACAAAAACTTGTATCAAAAGTGCAATCACTGTTCGTTCCGTCGTTCACTTTTAAGTAAACCTGCTGAAGAGAAGCTGACTGGAGAGATACCCCCATTGACGTCACCAATGACAAAAGACTGCCCATTTCCCTTAGCACACAGCCACTGAGGATTTCTGCAGGTATCTAACGCAAGATTTATCCTTGAAGAAGCTTCACAATTCAGTGAATGGATTTGTATGAGAGGATTGACAAGGATTTAATGCA
>NC_061108.1:56974041-57004041 GCF_015104395.2 Macrobrachium nipponense | reverse complement strand
AACAACTAAGTTTCTCACAAATCTTAGTATGAATCTTAATTGTTAACAAGCAACGAAGGTCATAATAAATTATTAATATTTGTGGCAGGTATTATTTAGGTGAGCAGCAAGTATATATCTGCGATGAGGCCGGGTACTGGATAAACGAGGGCGAGGCGAAGGACATTTGGGCTACTTTGACTCCCAAGTTTCTCTTTCGTATCTCCTTCATATATCTTGCGGAGAAGAGGTCAACAGCGTACAAATCTGGGCTCGAATTTATGTTGTTTTCCTTGGCGCATGCGATTTTCCACTTAAGTATACAATGAGCACCTCTTTCAGTCAATTCTAACTCAATAATTGTTTTGGCTTGTTCGGATATTGAATTCCACATTTGTCTGGCTCAAATAAAATGAATTTCAGTGCATACTTATGATTTTATAACCAATGTTGCTACTCTCATAAGGACAATTTCCAAGAATCAAGCGCTTTACTGGTAGCATATGAAATATGACATTCACACTGAATATTTTCACAGTTGATTAGATAAGATGGTCTCAAAGCCAATAAATAGGGCAAGCAGTAATGGGTGATCTAGACCTTTCTTTCTTTCTCTCACTTTAATTCTAAAAAGTCTTCACACCTTTATTGCAGCAATTAATCAAAATATGAATTGAATAACACGAGTCGCTGCTTATTTCCCCAATGCAATGTTCTGGAGATCGTTCTCCGTTAATTCAGGACTGATAACAAGTCATGCTCGCAGGCACACTGAAGAGAACACACAAGCGTTCAAATGAATATGATCTTCCGAATGATAATTATACAAGCGTTCAAATGAATATGATCTTCCGAATGATAATTATATGTTTAATCATTTCTTGTTTTTTTACATATACGCAGTCAACCTGAAATTGTCCAAAAAGGGCAAGCACCAATCTTCTTATATTTCTAAAGTAAATTCAGTCAAGCTTTTTTTTTATAACCAGACCAACGTATTCTTCTTTTTTTCCACCACTAATGTTATTTAGCAAATGTAATTGAACATTTTACACCATAATGCTCCTCCCTACCAATCATTAGTTCAGTAGGCTCAGTTACGTATAACTTATCTAAACGGCTTGTAACATTAATTACACTTTTGGTAGGAAACATTTCTAACACGAAAAAAAACGTTGACTTTACAAACAAATTGAAGTGTTTAAATTTGAATTTTCATTTCAATATGGTTATTTTTGATGCTGTCTCTTTATTTATAAAAGTGCCTGTAGATGATTTATTTGAATTTTTAGAGGAAGAATTAAGAGCTATGATATGCCTTTACCTGTGGCAAACCTCATTAGTCTTATAAGGTTATGTAGTGAAAATAGTAAATTTTGTTTTAATGAATTTTTTGTACACATATTTGGCATGGCTATGGGTAATTCTTTATCTCCTGTCCTTAGCATTATTTACAAGGAATTTTTTAAGAAAAAACTCTTACAAAGAATTTTGCCCCAAAAAGTTAAATGGTTTAAGAATGTGGATGGTATTGTCTGTATTTGACCAGTTCACGAAAATCTCCAAGAATTTCTGATTCAACTCAATAATTAAGTCCCTTCTATAAAATTCACTGTAGAGGAAGAAAGAAATAGTAACTTGAATTTTCTTGATGTACCAGTCCATAGAAATGATAGAAATTTCACCTTTTCAGTCTTTCGAAAATCAACTAACAGCCTCTTTTATTCATCATTATTCCAATCACTATCAAAATGGTTTTTTTCGGGATGCTCGAAAGGGCTCTGTGTGTGTCTGTAGTCCGCAGTTTATTGACGCCGAGATTAAAACTATTTATGATATTGCATTGAAACTTAACGCCCAACGACTTTGTAGATGTAGCATGGAAAAAAGCTAGAAAAACATTTTATTGAATTAATGACAAGCATGAATTTAGTAGACATATTAGAAATTCCTAGAATTTTAAAGCTTCTCAACAAAACTGTTGTTTTCAGTAATATTAATGATAAGCGTTTGATAATAGGAAAAATCTCCTAAAGATGTTTCTGGCTGCATTAAATCCCCTGTAAAAAGTGTGATAAAATATATTACGGACAAACTGGAAAATGACTTTCACAACGAATCAAACAGCACCAATAGTCAGTGCGAGCTGGTCAAATATCGAAAGCATTATTCATACGTATGAGAGATTTAGATCATCCTATTAACTGGAGTCAGGCAAGATCCTTAATCCCGAGTAGCAAGGTCATGTAAAACAAGAATAGGCCAATCTGCTTTTATTCATGATCATGAATCATGTATGCAATTCAGTTTTAAAATTAGAACAGTAACGGTACAAAATATAACACCAGAATGCTTATTCACTTATGCGCTTTCTTCAATCCGTTATGATAAGTCTTTGGATTTGACTCGTCCTGGACAAGACTTATTCTAATAGATATCAATGAAATCTTGAAGACATTCGGGAATAATGCTGACACTTTCAACCTTCATTATCCAGTTATTTTTAAAGTGGAACAATTGTAAAATGACGGCCTCCCAAGCCCCCGCATTCACCTCACTCATTAATGTTCAGGCGAGCCTACGCAGGTCGTTTCGACGCAGTAATATCCATACAAATGAACTATTGGCTCAGGTCGCCTGCGCAGGCAGACAAGACAAAACTGTGCAGGTTGTTCACAATAATGTGCGCAGATGTACCCGAACGTTAGTTTTTTTGTTTGTTTGTTTGGTGTTTTTACGTTGCATGGAACCAGTGGTTATTCAGCAACGGGACCAACGGCTTTACGTGACTTCCGAACCACATCGAGAGTGAACTTCTATCATCAGAAATACACAACTCTCACACCTCAATGGAATGTCCGAGAATCGAACTCGCGGCCACCGAGGTAGTATGCCAACACCATACCGACCACACCACTGAGGCGCTCCAAACGTTAGTGGCCGCCTTAAGAGAAATCTTGATGAAGTTGTAAAGATTTCTGAATTCTATTCTATGTACCGTGGTACCTGAAAATATTCAGGGAATACTACTGCTATTATATAAGAACATAATATGAACATCAAAACCCACAGAATTAATTTGGGTTATATCAGTCACGCAAATCACAGTACAATATCGGCCAGTCCACTAACTGGAAATGTTAGCCGTTATTCAGAATACAGCACAACCAAAATAACACATGCTAGGCCCGCCAACTACATTCAAGACTACTTCAATCCTTCAGCTAGAACGACATTATAGCGAAATCCTTTTCCTTTGAATCCAGGCCAACTTCCAAGTACTACTATTTCACTATCTCTTGATCAACTGCTGAGAGTGAGAGAGATAATTCGTCTTTAAAATCAAACAACCTAAGATTCAATACTACATGCTATTACACCTTTTCTTGCATTTCATCCGTCTCAACAGACTAAATGAAAATATTATTGTTTGCTACGATATACTACCACCATTTCCTCAACTGCATACATGACATAGTCCACCTATTAAAGGCACTTCCAAAAAAACTGTACTTTGTCCCATAAAAATGTTTTTCCCCGTGTTTGCCATAATGTTTGTCAGGGGCATCATTAAATTCAATAAGAAAATTTGAAAGTCATGCAAAAGTAATCGGTATTTTCTGTTTCTCAACAATAAAAAGCCTATTAGTGTCATTTATATGAAGGTCCACAGACTTTTCTTTGGACCTTGATTTATATGACTATTCTCATTATAAGAAGACATGACACAGCTTCTTATACTTAGAACCGACCTAATTCATTCAACCTGAAGAGCTATCAGCTGTTTAAACCAACATTATATTATTATCATTATTATCATCAAAGGAGTCGAAATAATAACTTTGGTAACTATCACCCGAGATTGAAGTAGTGACCGGAAGACACGAAGTCTACAAATTGAGCTGAGTTCAGCTTGCCCGAGAGAGCACCCAGCGCTTGACTTCACTGTTTAATTTTTTTGTACTGAAGTCATGAAGCGAAAAGACTTTCGCATGAAAATTTTTTTTATTTACGATAAAATGATGGCAATGACGTCAGTTCTGTTTTTATTCTGATCCCAAAGTGATACTACGGACACATAGATAAGAAAAAATTCAGACGGAAAATGGTACAAAAACTGGCAATATTCATAATTCTATTCACCATCAAAAAAGGTACATTTTGAAACTTCTATTGTTCCCTTTGAGGAAAAAAAATCAATTTCGAAACGAGAGACTTTTGTGTGATTTTTATTTATATAACACATTTGGTGCCTCAGTTACCAAACCTAAACAAAAGCCTTAGGGTCCGTGCATAAAAAATTACGTTCGGTTTCGAAGTAGCCATTAGCATATTTAGTTCAAAACTAGTGATCATCCCGAGAGCTTAAAACTGTAATGGTTAATTTTCTCTCTGTTATTAGTTAGTCATTTCACGTCCGTTTACAGACACGGGGACTGCTTTCCCAAAGTAGAAGGTGAGAGTAGGAAGATGCTGAAAGCTACCTATTTAGTAGTTACGACACCGTTTCTTTTTTTTTCTTTTAATTAAAACTCTCTCTCTCTTTCTCTAGGATGCCATAGGGGTGTAGTTTTCTATATTCGTAACGAACCTCCATGAAATCTTATTAATATCCAGTCTGTATTGCGAATGAAGGGTGTGCAGATGTATTTGCAAAGAAAATTGTCAGAAATTAACTTATCTATATGCAGTGATGACTGCTTTATTGACCTCAATTGGCAAGTGATAAAAAATAGATTAATCAACGACCATTTTCCATTAGTAATAAATGTAGCTTCAAATCCTCCACATTCAAGGCTATCCACATGGAACGCTTGTAAAGCAGATTGGGCAACATTCCAGGGACACAGCTCAACAGATGACTGGGCTGATGACTTTTCCTCTGTAGACGATGTTCTTGATCTTTTCAATACAATCATTTTCTCGGCTTCAGGCATATTTATCCGCCGACCAGTTCCCTGGTGGACATGTAAATGCCAGGAAACTCATATAATTATGAGGTCAGCTTTCACCAGACACCGCAGACGTTAAAGAGCAAGAACTCAAATGACAAAGGCACGAAAGAATCTTTTGACAGTTTCCATGTCTTCATTATACTGGAAAACACCCTGACTTCAGTTTATCAGAGTGGGAAAAGTGGGAGGTCAATTTACTCCTTGTCGGCCTCCAAACCTCGACTGGGGATAAGCGCCAACACAAACAAAGGCAACCAAAAATATGTCCATCCTATGAATATTTTATCCTGTCTCTAAGGATTTCTTTGATAGATATTAATTCATAATGTGTGTAGATTCAATTAGTACAATGCCTCATTTGCCAGCATTTCTTCTCGCAGTAATGTCGAAGTGAAAACATGTTTCCTGTACAAAAACGCTGTTGAAATTTGTCTTCACAATGTCGAACAACTGAGAGAGGCTTGCATACAAGCATGTCGACGATCTAATAAACTTAACCCAGATCATGTTATGATTTGCTCTTCGCAAATTTGCAAGAATGATAGAACCGACAACATGAAATCAAGTTGCAAGATGGAAGAAGTTTTGTTTCTGATTCTTCCATTCGTGAAATGTATAAGTCAGGGGAAGACAGAATATGGCCTTTCTTATAAATCAAAGCAGAAATATGCCAGGCTAGTATTTTCCTTAAATATATTACCAGTGAACCTGGAATAGAAAATGAAGGCATGAAGGCATAATGGATGAATTTAGAGAAAAACAGAATATGACTGAGAAAGACAAAGGAAAACTTGTAGTCAATTTCTGACGTGATAGAAGAAGAGCCTCTTCGAGACACTGCTGGATATGTCGTCAAGAGATTTTCACTGAAATGTCCTAATTTAGAGGTGAAAGCATCAGAACGCAATGAATCAGAATTCTTGGCTGAGCACAATCAGCAGAGGCGCACTACATGCACCACCTTCTGATGCTTTTATGCCCCTCTCAGATATCTATTATGAGATTGTTATCTATTGTAGCTCATGGCCACTTTACGGGAAGGCCAAGATTGCATCAAGTCTCTCATTTGTGAATCAGTTTTGTCTGGAGTTGATGCTCTCAAAGATGTAAAGTCTCTTCCTAAAATTTCTGTGTATATTAGAATGAAATGATCTAAATACAATCATTGTAATAAAAAAAAAGACAAAGAATAAGTGCCGAAGAATGAAACTAACTTTTTAAAAACTAATAATGAAAGGAGATCGAGAAGTCATTTGTTCTTGATTTGTTAAATGAATCCAAACAATAATAAATAAGATGAAAATAGTTTTGTTTTTTTATACCTATTACTGCATAATATGTTCTCTGATCTTTGATGACTCGTGGCCCCGGTGACTAGATCAACTTAGCATTAAAGTGAAAGCTGAAAAAGTCTTCATTTCGTCACCACGTCAGCAGACTCCGAATTCTGGCTGCAACGATGATAACTCTCTTGAAGCAAACAATCTGTCATAAAAAACACGTCAGCCATTCTAAACTCCTGAGGAAGTGTATGGAATGTCTCCTATCGCCCAAGACTCCAGCCAGGCACTCTGCCTGCTCCACGAAATAAGAATAGGCTGCTGCTCATCCAGCAGTTGACTCAGTAGTTTGTTTGTTTGTATGGTGTTTGTACGTCACATGGAACCAGTGGTTATTCAGCAACGGGACCAACGGCTTTACGTGACTTCCAAACCACGTCGAGAGTGAACTTCTATCACCAGAAATACACATCTCTCACTCCTCAATGGAATGGCCGAGAATCGAACCTGCGATCACCGAGGTGGAAAGCAAACACCATACCAACCACGCCACTGGGGAGCTTTTGCCTCAGTAGTGCGACGGAAGCAATTCAGTTCAGGGTAAACCCTCCCTGGGAAGACGGCATCCTATAAGATATGACACTGAACACTCGTTTTCAGAGATTGAAATTTCCATAAAAGGCCCTGTTCAACCAAAAGTGACTCTGGGAGACTTTCACTCTTTACGGTGAAGACTGAGAGGAAATAACAGATGGTCAAATTCGTCTACGACAAAGCTTTTCTCCAAGATATACCAGAAAGGATTGTGTGTGTGAGTCCATTCCTCACATCAGACGGAAGCGGACAAAGTGTGCTTGGGCTGCTTCGGAGTCCCGACTCCCACTTTCTTCTGACCCTCTTCAGATGAGCTACTCAGCACCTATCTGTTCTAGCAAGTCCACTCACTCATTAACAACTCGCCAACACGAATGAATCATCGCATGTACATTACAATATCAAAATGGCGTCACTGCAAGGATTAACCAAACCTGACTTTTTCTACATAATAAAATTGAAAAAGGGGTTTAGGTTTAAGGATACTTAACTATATATTATAATAAAAACGTGATCAACCGACATCTTTCAAGAACAACTTGAGCCTTAACAAGACGATCGAACATAGAAAAATTGACAAAGTTACTTAAACCGAAGAGAGAACACGGACACCAAACGGTAGCCAGTAACCCAAACTCCGCCCCCCCCCCCCCCCCCCCCCCCCCCCCCCCCCACCCCCCCCCCCCCCCGTCACCGAGGACATAGAAGGGCTGTATTACTGCAGCTGGAAAAGCCTACAAACTATAAAAGATGGAAGACAGACACCAAACGTAGCCAGTAACACCAAAACCTTCTGGCCCCCCCCCCCGTCACCGAGGACATAGAAGGGCTGTATTACTGCAGCTGGAAAAGCCTACAAACTATAAAAGATGGAAGACAGTCAGGGAAAAGTTGCAGGACAAACGTGGGAGACCTCGAAGAAAACCCGTCCTATAATCCACAAGGAAAAACCAGATCATAAGTGGAATGATGGTAAGAACATGAAAAACTTGACAATGTCAAAAAGCGAATCTTTGTATACACAGAAACACTTCGCGTTCTCTGTTTCTCCCTGTCCCTGCTGGCCCGGGCTCTTGCTCTTAGCGCACACGCAAGGCCTATACACGTAAGCTGCAGAGAACAATTCAAAGGAAGATTTGTTATCTGGCGTCTCTCTTCTCTCTCTCTCTCTTCCTCTCTCGATCGCTCTCGATCTCTCGTCTCTCCTCTCTCTCTCTCTCTCTCTCTCTCTCTCTCTCTCTCTCTCTCTCGCGTGTGTGTTTATATATATGTCTCTGTGGTGTGTGTATATATGTGTGTATATATACGTGTGTGGTGATATATATATATATATATATATATATATATATATATATATATATATATATATAATATATATATATATAATATCCGTATTCCACATGAAAGCACCAGTCCCGGTCACAAAGAAATTGATAAGATGAGTCCGGTTTACCGATTCTCCTCTACGGTTTAGGGAACACGACCTTGGATGGATGCCAGATGCCCTAAAGGTGATCCAGTCTCACGAAAGACGTAGACAAACTAAAAATAAAGCATAACAGGTAAAACGTAGCGCATGCCATGCAAAAGCCTACATACGACTATGGTGTATTGATAATGGAAATTAAAAAATAGTAAAAATACACAAATATCAATTTTCAAAATCTTAACATAAATTCCTTTTCATACCTGTAAATACGTCACATGTCACTAAAATGTTCACACGTTACTAAAAAGGTGCAAATTCCAGATGAGTTTCATCATGAAAGTGAGAGTATCCAGACAGCAGCCCAACGTGTCTCGATGCAAAGCAAACGGGCAACACCTTCCGCGGCACAAATGCACTCCTACCGTCCTACGCATCTTGAATAACACAGCGGTGTAACCCTCGAGCCTCCACGAAAAAGTTGGTGTGTTTTTCTCCTGCCTTTACAATCCATCGCAAGCGAAACTAACTTCGCCCCACTTTCAACTTTTATTTCTTTTCCTTCATACAGTGGGCATGTATGTATATATAAGTGGCGAAACTGACATTACAGCCACGAGGATTTGAGAGAGCAGGGAAAGGATACGTTCCCGTCGCAACTTCCGACCAGCGCAGATAAGGACACTCCATACAAGGTCCATAGGCACTTGTGCCGCCCCTTGACGAAGAAGACATTGAGTTCATGAAACCGCGACGAGACGAGAAATTTCTTAAAGTGAAGCGTCTGCTCAAAGAAGTCGGTCACGTTTGTTGCCCGTAGGCACACCCACGGTCTAGGTCTACGCCGACTCACGATGAATTCGTGTATGTGTGTCGATGTATCAGCTGTAGGCCCATAACACCTGAAGCCGTGCACGCGCACTCAATGACAACTACTGAAACATTGCACAAATTTGGAAGCGTGGTTGAAACAACTCTATTTCATTTCAGGAAGCATGCTTGGACTTTGATCCCATCTCATAAATTCGATTAGTTTTGAAATTGGGGTTAAAGTGAATATGATCAATCAAAGTCGTTGATGTTCACAACTGACCTCGCGTTTATACGCCACTCAAATAATGACCTCTCGAACGCTCTTGCTAAAAAAGAGCGTGATTTACATTGCTACTTCAAGCATAACCATCACGTACAAACTTAGATTGACCTTCATGCTGGGTCTTGTCTGCATCCATTTCTACCTCGAGAATTCTTTGACACACCCAAATTCAGTTATTCCCAGCAAAGTTAACTTGTCTAATGGCTTCGTTCCAGTTTGACAAGAGGACAAGGATTCGGCAAGACTTCAAAAAACACGAGAAAGAAGTAAGTGGCCTTTGATCCTATTTACTACTGCATTTATTTTCCCAAGAGGAATCTGCGGCTGCTGCTGCTGCTGCCCTGGGTACTGACTGAGCAGAATGAAACAGCCATCGTTACACTATGGGACTCAAACAACAATGTGAAGATAAGTTGTTATTGACGACGACAAGCTTGCCTCCAATCACGAAACAAGAACCTAGGTACAAATTTATCAGGAAAACTGTGACAAACTATTATCAAAAACATTCTCACTAACTATATTGACTTTCAAGATTCGTACCCTGTTGACGGTCAATGCTAAGAGTGAACGGTCTATCTATGTCGAGTTCATTCAGAAGCCATGACAACACCTGTAGGCTGATGCTTCCACACAACAACATTTCCCACCTTTTCCTCTTTTCCGCTTTTGCAACTTTTTCTTTCCTAATAAGAGAGAGGAGAGAGATTGATGAGAAGAGAGAAGAAGAGAGGAGGAGAGAGGAGAGAGAGAGAGAGAGAGAGAGAGAGAGAGAGAGAGAGAGAGAGAGAGAGCTTTAATACCCAATCCCTCAAAACGATCAAGCGGTTTACCTTAATCGCCCTTTTTTCCCCGTCAGCAGTTTGAGAGGTCACCAAACGAGAAGCAAATTTGCATTAATAAACAACAATGAAAAATTATTTTAAAATTTCATCCACGAACTACTTAGATTACAATGTTAAAATGATAAGGGGTGTTGCGATATAATCTCTAATTCTATGAATCTACATTTTCTAAAATGTATACATATATTTACATGTCATCATACATAAAACTATGTTTACATATTAATAGACCTAGCAATACACTCTAGTTCAATAAAACACTGGAACATTTGTCATTTATATCCGCATTCGATTGCTCGGATAGCCACCAGAGATTCACGTTCATCATTATTTCCACGTCTTTCCGCTTTCCATCAACATAACTGATAGCAAAGTAAAGATCAAATGACTATGTGACATATCACACTTGAGCACATCACAATTTTTTCCACAGGATTGCTTCACAACACTCATGACCTTCCTGGCAAACCTCTGGCAAGCACATTCCACCAAACGACAAGTTTTTTATTTTTCCACAAGGTTATTTCACAAAACCACAGACATTTATGGTTAAAGAGATACAGTTGTCGTCACTGCCCAAGAAACACCGAAACCAAGAGAACTGAGACGAACCCGCGAAAAAGCAAGCGACTGAACGAAGCACCAGTCCCTCGTAGGACTGCCAATGTGCTCTGTGAGTCAAGTAACACGATGAGGGAGGAGTCTGGCAGGAGAGAGGGGGCGGAGGAAGAAAAGGAGGAGGGGGAGGAGGAGGAGGAGGAGGAAGAGGAGGACAGCAACCAGGTAAAAACTCAAGGCAGTAGGAGCGAGCGAGCGAGCGGTAACATGCAGCAGGTATCGTAGGACACAATTGAATGATTCATGACATAAATTGGTCAATTTGCCAACGAGAGCACTCCTTTTCGTAGCTCTACCCAGGCACATCTACAAGTCAAGTCAAACTAGAGACTAGAGGAGATGATCATGCTTTTGTGAGGAGCGGGGAAGCTAGAGATGGCCTTGGAAAGAGACGGCGATGGGATACCTGACACAGAAAGGAAACAGGATGGCCGGGACCCTCCCATACCCGCCCGGATTCCTTCAATAATGTCGCCACCGACCCAACCACCCATGACTCTAATGGAATGGGAACAAAATACCGACAACCGCGAAAACGAGACAGATTTTTTCGGGACTACATAAATCACTGCGTTATATATATATATATATATATATATATATATATATATATATATATATATATATATATATATTATATATATATATATTATATATATATATTATATATAATATATATATCATATATAATATCTATATATATATAATAATTGCCTATATATATATATATATTATATACGTGTGTTATATATATAATATCTGTGTGTGGTTGTAAATAAATTCTCCTGTTAAAACAGGATACGTCTCAAGTACAGCAAGCCCAATAAAAGTCTGGTTTAAAGCTAAGGAGTATATTTCCACCCTTAGTTCACCGAAATATAGTTCTTAGCTTTAAACCAGAATGTTTTAATGGGCCTTTTATACTTCATATATATAATTAATATTATATTATATTCTATATATATATATATATATATATATATTTAATATATATATATATATAATATATATATTATATGTGTGTTTGTAATACTGAATTTGTAAGTTATTTTACCCATTCGAATTTTGTAATAAGGTGAAAAATGACATAACGAAGATGAAGACCCTAACTTAGCCAAGTCCTATCCCAACGTAAGCCAACAGCAACGTATGACGTAAAACGTCAAATTCAAGATCAGGTACATAAACGAACGAAATGGTGTAGTACCTACTACTCACACGAAAAACCATGGAATGGAAGTCGGTCAGTTTTCAGTGATTCAACTCTGAGCCGCCGCCCAACTGCAACGCTAGTTTGCTTAGCCTGTCTGACGCATTCAACGATGCAAATACTAAAAGCTACTATCGAGTCGGAAGAGTCCACTTGAGCGCGACACACCTTTTTTGTGACATGACACCACTTTTTTATGACTGACACCAATTTCGATGTGACCTTTTCAATGGTCCTTGTCTGTCTCCTGGGTATGATGATGATGATGATGATGAAAGTCATCTCAGAACCACCATGAAACACTTCTTCGCTGCATTTCTTTCTTCATTTCGCTGAGTCGGTCCCTGGCTCGCTTTTGTTCCAGTGATGGTTCCCGAGAGCCACCCATGTCTCGGGTGCCCATAAAACATACACGCGACGAAAGCTGGCGAATCTGGTGCTCTGGTCACCTCAAATAATATTGATTACGAACACATCATGATAACCTTTCGGTGATCCATGCCGAGCGCTTTCGCCATGTTCTGTATTTTTCTGGACCGTGGTATTTTTATTTGTGGCCGACGAGACGGGAATCAGCATTCCACGAAAGGGCTTCCTACGGACCTTTGTCGCTTATACAAAATAATGTGTCTCTCTTGCGATTATTTGAGCATATTAAGAATAATTACAAATCACACCGACGCTGTGTGAGCAGTAATTAAAAAAAAAGAAAAAAAAAACATTGGGTAAAGGTAACGAGAAATTTTTGCCAAAGTTTTGTGGAATCTCGTTGATTCTCTCTCTCTCTCTCTCTCTCTCCTCTCTCTCTCTCTCTCTCTCTCCCAAAAATTGATTCAAGGTAACATTTCACCTCAGGCCAATCATTGGCTCTAGTCAGTTTTGCTCCTCACAGTTCCCCAAAGCATCTTCTTGGCATCCATTAACCAATTCTTGGTAACATTCAAGATACATATCAAAGGATTAATGAACAGTGCCCTAATAATTATGCCCAACAGCATACAGATTAACCCTTTTTCCGCCTCAAGAAAATTTTTTCCCGATACTGTAGACAGCAAATAACTGAATAATCTCATTTTAATTTTATCAAGAAAACCCCAAACGAAAAAAATTATTACTGTATAGGAATAAAAAACAAAACTAATTTGAAGGCAGCGGAAAATATCAATCTAAAAATTTTGTTACGGCCATGGTATATGATTTATTAGCAGTAATAAAGAATCTATAAGAGAAATATTGTGACAGATTAAGCAAAGTTCTTCCACTGAAGATGATATAAATATTTGGTAGGCGAGGGACGATGGAAATACTTAACAACTGCAGAAATAGAAGATGACTGAAGGCTACCCTTCCTGGACTGACGCAACGTTGTTAAAGGTAACAACTGGGTTGAATCAAGTGTGCAAATAGGCTTACTGTCCAGAACCTCCGCTATGCACAGTTTTAGTCTGTCAACAGCAATACAATGAAGGAACAAGAACCACATCGATGCTGTGAGAGCGGCGAAAACATTTTCACGTTGAAAGCAACAGAGAAACAGACACCATAAACAAGATTTCATTGTTCTGCCACACTGCACTCATACCTTCAAAACCTATTCCTCATTTGCTCCTTCATGTGGCAGCGAGGAAGGCTCTGCTTCATCTCCTGACATTCATTCCCTGCGGATGCGTCCTCCATCAAATCTCACCGTCATTCATGACAAATTCTCTTGTGGCCAAACTGGAAAATCAATAGCAAGAACACTGAACGGCACCAATAAGTCAAGAAGACATCATCCACAAGGCTATGGTGTATATTTCGTTCGTGCTTGAGGTCACATTCGCGCCATTCACAAGCCAAATGCTATGCAGCTGGTTACGCCTACTACTTTGGACAAGAAGATGAGGAGCATCAACCTAGATTGCGTAAATCTGATCCAATTGGATTCACAACAAATACATCTAATGCACAATCTTCAAAAGTCTAATTCAGTTTGGGTCAAATGACAGGATAACAATATGGTTGTTATTTTGCATGAAGAATAAACTGGTCAGGCGTCCTCCCAAAAGCAAGACTCGTGAACTGCACTCAGTCAGTCAGTCGGAATAACTTGACCCTGACCCACCTTTCTCGCTTCGCTGTCAACAGTTTTTTCCAACTGAATGTTGTCTGTAATAAGTCTTACAGTTTAAGTTTCTCCTCATATAAAACTATCTGGTAATGCCGAAATAAGGTTAAACCTGACAGGAATAATTATTTTTTTTAATATATATATATATATATATATATATATATATATATATATATATATATATATATATATATATATAATATATATATATAAATATCACATATATCACATGTAAACACACGATGTATGCTGTCTGTATTATAGTATGATTTTATACACATATGTATGTATGTATCTATATATATATATGTATATATACATATATATATACACGTGTGTGCATATTATGTAAAATATTATTGATACTAAAGACAGCATAAGTACATCGTAA
Source organism: Macrobrachium nipponense (assembly GCF_015104395.2). Classification (NCBI taxonomy): domain Eukaryota; kingdom Metazoa; phylum Arthropoda; class Malacostraca; order Decapoda; family Palaemonidae; genus Macrobrachium; species Macrobrachium nipponense. The sequence continues at coordinate 56,989,537 of NC_061108.1, read as the reverse complement.
CCATGTAACCATATATAAAAGCGAACATATTGCAGACATTGTTTGAGAGCGAAATAGAGCAGCACTCTTGTGCGTGAGTAACAGACCTCCTGGTTCAACCACAGCACCGACTTTCTTCGGACACTTAAAAAAAAAAAAAAAAATAAGTCAGTATGGGAGTACTCGGAAGTCCCCTCAGAAAAACAGTAATTGCCCGGAAATGATCCGCCTCCTCAGCAGGTAGGAACGTTAAGTGGCCTCCGTGAGGTCAGGTAACGCCAACACATCACTATAGTTACTAGAGTCGACGGCTGTCAAGGTGATTGAGAGGAGGGAGGTGCTATTGGCACTAGGGAGCGCCTGCAAGCATCAAAGGCATCAGGTCATTGCGGTACTACCAGCAGTCTCTTACAAAGGCCAGTCCGAACGCAACACTAAGGAAAGACTAGAGCAGAGCAAAGCAAAGAAATGCGAAAGTTAAAGATACAAATCTGTCGGCTAACAACAAATATTCCACCTTGAGAAACGAAAGCGTCAGGGCCAAAGCTACCACCCCTACCCGTCCCCCTAAACGAGTGGCGTTTTTACCGCAGCTTCCCCGAAGGAGGCTCTGCCACGAAAAAGTAGTTCTGGACCAGGTCCATTTCTCTCACCTCTCTCGCTGTCTCACTTTGATACGAATACAAAATTCCTTGCTACCTAATGGTATAAATATGGCATCATTTACAAAAGATAAATACGCAAGGCCCTCCACAAAAAGGATGATTTTAAAACGAATACCTACAGTACCTGCCAAAGGACTCGGTCAACGGTGGTAGGATTGATCGACTAAAACCCGACGGGTACTGGCAAATGCCAATAGTTCGACGAGAACTCGTGAAACAAGTATTTTCTACGCGACTAAGCGATGTCCTAAATAAAATCCTTTCATCAAAATCTCCTGTGATGAAGGCCAGATATATTCTCCACTTCTAGTTAGTTATATTTTATATGATTCCCGAGACCTTTCTCAAATGATTCGCTTCAAAAACAAGTGTTTTCAGTGCCGTGGTCGGACTATTTCAGAAACGACAGCTATAATAAGCTACTCAAGAATGATTTCAATTCCGTCTCCTGATTCTCGGGGAGGAAATCCCTCGGCCGCCTCAAAAGAGGTTGCTTACCAATCCTCACAAGGTCGTCTTCTCACGCACAGGATTATACGGGTTGAGGAGTTGGGATTTAAGAAACGTGACGTCACGCGGTCTACTTGCTTTCTCCTCTGCCCAAGCTCTACGCAAATGGGAAAACCTTTCTCGTTTCTCTTCCTAATATTAGAAATGATGATTCATTCATTTAGGAAAATAAAACTCACGATGACCATATTCATTTATATACGTATATTCATTCAAATAATGAAAACGAAGTTTAAGAAAGGAAAACTTAAAATTTTTCACTATCATATACAGCCTTCACTCAGATACACATATGTAAGTAATATATACCATAAGGTTACCAATTATGTTACCATCTTTTTCATTTTGTTTGCCACTGTTTTTGGGAACTAATATCCCTATTTAATCTGCGAATCCTGAAAAATGTACGACAGCAAAAAAAATAAAAAGGAAAAAAAAATAATTACAGATGAAGGTAATGGCATTCAATTGCCTATCACAACACTCAACTCGTTTATCGTCCTTATTCCTGATTTTCCATCGATTTGAAATTCTCCACAAAATCGGTCCGAGGTTTCATTAGCTTCTCAATTGCTCTACTTCTAGTGCCAACCCGAGTGTCATCCATCTCCTTCAGTTGTTTTAGTTCCTAGAAAGTCAAACTCGGGAAACTTACGGGCTATAAAACCACCCACGTACTGCAAGTCTCCTTCTTCAATGGCATTTTCTATTCTAATGTTTCTAATGTGTCGTCACTGTCATTCTGCTAAAGTCCTCCATTGGCAAACAGAACAATATTTCCGATAAGCTTACTATCTCTTGCAGAAGAGAAGTTTCTTCAGCCTCATAAAAAGTGCTTTCTTCAGTTATCAAGTTGGAAAATGAGGATTCAGTTATTATCGCTAATACAATTTTCAACATTGTATTTTCTCCAGTGACTATCCACAATCAGACTTTTTCTCCGAAGTGTTTGAGATTTTTATAAGTGCTCGAATAACTATACCGCTAACTTCACTGCCATATGCTTCATACATGGAAGTAACACTTACATGTTCTTCAAATAGTTTATGAGTGGTCATGAGAACACTCTTACTTTTCATAATGAGTACCCGGACCCTGCGAGCAGTCCTACAGACCGATAGCATAGATCCATGGTCCAAGAAAGTGTTTCTGATGAGTATTATCAAGTGAGGAGCATCAGCAAATACAAGCATTTCCCAGCAATTATCAGCAGGATTAACACATGTTGGATTCGTTACGACGACAATGCCTATCGAATTCCACAGCCTTATATTTGTTGCCGTAAGTTACTAACCATACCAGCTCTCGCTATCTTAATAACAAATGAAAATAGGAGAATTTTTGTTCATAACAGTGTCGAAATTATAATGAATACGTTGTTTCCAAGATCTGACCTTTACACATAGCACGTATGTGCCTTTATCATAACTCCATCTTTTTGCGACACTACACTCGTCGTCCATTAGAAATCTCTGAAGAATGAGATCTCTATTTTTTCCCTATTTTCAAAGTACCCGTTTACTGCACAAGAGTTGGGCACATCGCTCAAAGCTCACAATTGTAGCAAGAAAGAAAAGTAAAAAGCCGCTATTACAGACAATATCGATATCAAATATTCGGAAGCAAGGAACGTGAGTAGATCGCCTGACGTCACGATCTCTACCTGCGCATTAGTAAGTTTGTTTGTATTGTGCCTTTGCGTTGCATGGAACCAGTGGTTATTCAGCTACGGGACCAACGGCTTTACGTGACTTTTGAACCACCTCGAGAGTGAACTTCTATCACCAGAAATACACACTTCTTACCCCTCAATGGAATGCCCGAGAATCTAACTGGCGGTCACCGAGGTGGTACGCTAACACCATACCGACCACGCCACTGAGGCGCTCAACGAGAAAGTAGAGGCTCTTTCACTGATTATTTCATACCGTCATTTTCCTTCCTCTTACAGTTTTCCACAAGAATTTGAAGCTGACCCCGATAGAAATGAATAGTCTCACCGTATTCGTCTTGCGCTTCTTGGACCGTCTGGAAAAAGAGGCGAACTGCTGCCGCCATCTTGAGAGTCAGACATTTCCCTGCAGGAAACTAAGCGGGACCAATTGCTACAGAAAGTGTCATGCACTTGTTACGCATTATGAAGAACGGGGCAGGGCCGAAATGACAATATATTGTACCTGTGGTGGTTATTTTGCGAAAATAAATGCATACTCCTAAACAAAGCAGTCATCTTACAGTTTACCCAAATTTTCTCGTCCCATCCACAGTTTACAAAATACGTCAAGAACGAGATATTCCCTGATGAACTGCTGAAATCTGCATGTTGCAGCTGCAAGGAAAGAGAACCAGTGCCAAACAAGGCGATGCAGCGGTAGAATACAGCTTGTGGGGTCTGCTGTGCCCAGTCTTCGAATGGAGACGCGGCAGTGATATATGATGACTTGTCAAGAGGAAGATGAAGATATCTCATTTAGTTTTGATAATATTAGTTATAACTTACATAAATTACAAATAATATTAGAATTGTAGTACCTATATCAGGATCTTTGTTCTTTCAAAGATTACCCTTTGTACCATAAAGTAAGTGTTGAAATTGTTTAACACAAAATTCGAAATATATTCGCTATATTAAAGATATTAAGTTAAAACTTAACTTTTTTACCATATACAATAATGTTTCTTTTAAAATTTTTCCTGGAATATTATCTTATTAAAGAAATCATTTTTTTTAATACAGAAAAAATCCCTTTTTGTTTTGTTATTTTATGATGAAACTGAAATACTCAAAAATGAATTGCAATATCTCCAATGTTATTAGTGTTATGTAGTTAATAATCATCTCCTATGATTTATTTTGACATTCTGGATTTTTTTTCTATTCCATGTAAACGTTTTTCAATAAATGACCATTTGCTATATTTTTCCTATTATTTTACGATGAAACGGAGATGCTTAAAATTTAAATTATAATATCTCCTATATAATTTGAAATATGAAGTTAAAAGTTACATCATGTGGGTGTGGGGTATTTTGATATTCTGCATCTTTTTTCTTCTATGCATTGCAGTTTTATAAAGAATGCTACATTTTTCCTTGTTTTTGGCGATGAAATTGGGATACAGCACATTTCAATTGCAATATCTCCTACATAATATGAGGCGTGAAGTTAACAGTCACACCACATGATGCATTTTGATATTGTGCTTCTTTTTTCCTTTGTGAATGTGAACTTCTTTCCTATGAATGACCCTTTTCCAAATTTTGAACGCCCATGGAAACCGAATTATTTTGAGACGGGGACTGAAACACTGAATATTTTTTTTAAATTCCAACTTTTGTTTTTCTATGCCTTACTTTCATATGAATAGCGGTTTCCAAGTTTTTTTTTTTTTTTTTTTTTTTACCCATTAATGCGTGGTGACAAAGGAGGTCGAAAAAATACGTTGCCCACCCCGGAGACAATAACTTTTTTTTCGGTGATACTAGACACATATCCCTCCAAATTCCACAAAAATCAAATTTTTTGGATTTTTTTCACAGATAAAACCCTAATTTCTCGTTATTATTTGGGAATCCGGTCAGGGGAAATTTCAATTCACCCTGTACCAATTAGATAACCTTGTATAGAGCATCTAACTTAAAGCAGAATGTGAAAAGCACAACAAAATACCTTTCCTGGGTGTACTAGTAATCAGGGATGCCACCAACGTGTTAGCTCTTTAGTTGGACTGGCAAGCAATAACCTAATTCCGTACACCCAGAATTTGGTCCCATGAGTAAGGATGAGGAATTGAAAATTATTTGCCCTGAGTAAGGATGAGGAATTGAAAATTATTTGTAGGCAACTTTCTTCTAACGAGCACAAGTCAAATAAAAAGTGATTACAAAGCTCAAGAGATTTTCTTTAAGACTCATATTTTCATTTTTATTCCCAGGTATGCTAAATGATTAAAATTACGCGCAAAATGATTTTAACAAAAGTTTTTGGGAGTATTTTGAGTGACAGTGCGGATAGTTTTGATTTGGACCAAAGTTATATTTAGGTGCAGTCATACTAAAGGGACCATGTGACCATCTACAGACATGAGCAACCAGCATGAAGGAACCACAAAGAATTCAATTGACGGTTATCAAACCTCTGATGAAAATTTAGGTGATATGAAAGTCAACGGGTTGGAAACTTTGAAAACCGAAAGTCTAAAAGAAAAGAAAGATAAGACAAGAGAGACGAAAAACTGCATTGAGAAGAACATCAACAAAACCAGAAAGAACGAACTAGAAAACCACGACAAGAAACTATTCAAAATCATTAAGTAAAAATCCAAAAAAATACTCTAAAGTTATTTGTATTTTTCCTACAATATGAACCAATGCTTTCATAATGGAGTAGTCAGAGCAAAGTGGGCTGCGGCTGTCTGCTGAATCAAATAAAAAAAATATGCCAAATGTGTAGGCCTATGAGTCACCTGTAACCTGAGCTGGGTTAGCTCTTCCATTTTGTAAATCAGACCGTTTGGGTACAACTCAACTCCACGAATAGGAGAGATCAGCAAAGGGTAAAAACTTTTCTATGAAAGTGCAAGTTTATATCCTAGGAAAAATAAGTTACTTTACAATTTGGTATTTGTTCTAAAAGGCATACAAACCTACTCTTTCACAGATGGAGTATCAACAATAGGTGGGAAGTCGATCTATCCGGAGTGGAAGGTGGGCATGCACTGGATTGCCAGTGCCACTCTGCCAGCACTTCAGCACTTCCAAATGTACCTCCTATGGCTCAGGTCTCACACAAAAAACACTGGGCCAAGCCCCACCTGCAACCACCACACCTTCAGGAGAGAGAGAGAGAGAGGAGAGAGAGAGAATGCCTCCAGACTACTGTTGGCAGAACTTTCCATTGGGGGTTCACATCCATTATACCACTTAATTGGCTGATACCACTGAGCCCATAGTGATGGTGTCCAAATACTTGTGGCCCCAAGGCCCACAAATAGCAAGAAATGAAGGTTAACTGTCTCTTCCACGTTCTCGCCTTTTGGACTTGTAGGACGAAATGGTTCTTCCTGCATGCCACTGAGGGGCATATGCCTCTAATGGCTTGGGCTTTAATTCTTGATGGGGAAGTTCATTGTCTGCAGAGGTGTATGTCCTGAATACAACTTCTCTTAGCCAGAAGGAGATGATATTCTCTCTTTTCATACCTACAAAGACTCCTGTCATACACTCCAAGTACAGCACTACCTCAGGGCTTTAACTAAGCAAAGAACTATGGCATTCTTTTCTCCAAATACGAAATCGTTTGACGGAAAGATGGAGAACTGCTTGAATTTTAGGTCTGGTACTGCAGGGTTCTGGGTTTTGGCAACAAAGTCTGGGGCAAATTCCAAAGAGATGGTGTGTGTGAGGTTTTATGAAAGGGCTTGCAGTTCTCCCCTTTCTCTTGGCTGATGCAAGAGAGAGGAAGAAGATTTTTAATGTCAGATCCCTATCAGATGCTTTTTGGAAAGGTTGGATGGGTGGATGCCTCAAGTAGGAGAGAACATTGGTAATATCCCATACAATTTGCTGTGATAGAAAGGGCCTCTTCTTCTTGCAGGTGCACCAGAAAGTCTGCTACTTCTCTTGGTCTTGAATGATTGTAGTCCCTCTTACAGCAAGAGTTGCTGGATAGTCTCCAACCCCAAAGCTGGAGGGAGCTTCCTGCTCAATGATACCTTCCATTGTACTCCTAAACTAGAAGGTCTGGGGCTTCGGGAAGTCCCCTTGGGACGTCTAAGAGCTGGAGTAAATCTGTGTACCATGGAGCCTACAGTCAAAGGGTTACCTCCAAAGTCATCCTGAGTCCCTCGGAGACAAAGAACCTGTTGGTCACCTTCCTCAGCCGACTGAAGAGAGGGAAGGCATACATGCCCATGTTGTCCTGTAGGTGTTGGAAAGGATCTGCAACACTAACCGTAAAGGGGGATCTTTAGGTTCATTGCCATGGCAAAAGAGATCAATTGTTGTTCCCTGGCAGTTCTAACAAGGTACCGATTACTTTCTTTCTTTAAGGACCACTCGGGGCCTACTACTTGATTTGCCCTGCTTGGCTGGTTGGCTCCTTGACATTCTTCTTGCCCAGCATACACCTGGCTGCCAGGTCCAGACCCTGGAACTCCAACCATTCATGTACCTCACTACCAGCTTGTTCAACTTTTGGGGGATGGTGTCCACTTGCATGTTTATGTAGGCAACCATTGGGATGTTATTGCTCTCGGGTACTGCCGACTTCTCCACCAGTTGTTCCTGAGAATGCTGGAGTGCCAGCCAGACTGCTTTCATCTCCAACAGGTTGCTATGCTTCGCCACATCCTAGAAATGCACCATTCAGATGTGTGGCCTACCCCTTTTGGGATGTGTCTGGGATGCCAGCATATCTAATGAGAGTTGGCTGGGTGGTACCCATTCACCACCTCGCATAAGACATGCAGAACAATTCATTAATAAAACCATAATAAAAATACATGAATGGTCCTCATCTGTAGACTTTAAATTTCCCACAGATAAAACACAGGCAGTCACGTTTTACAAAAAATATAATACAGCAGCAAGGTGAAGCAATAAATTTAAAAATCAGAAATCTCAGTATGCCATTTGGCTAGACAGCAAAGTTTTTGGGATTAGTATTTGATATTCATTTGAATTGGAAAACCCACACAACATAGATGAAATTGGAATGTAAAGGAGCATTAAATCTAATTAAAACTATCCAACACTAATTGGACGAAGATTATAGGCGAGTTGCATGATGGTTAGCCTGTTCACCATTTTTGTTTTTGTAGTTTTCTTGGACAGATGTCTTTCCTCTCTCTAAACAAGGGGAGAGAGGGATAGACAGTGACACAAACCCATTGGTTTTAACAGTGTTTTACTGCCTCCAACAGAAACTTGTTCTTTCAGTGCTTACAAAGGCAGAGAAAACAAACTCATTACTTTTGTTTGTGTTCACAATGTCACAAAAAGCAAACTTATTACTTTATGTCAAAAATTATAACAATTGCAAAATTCCATATGTTCACAGGCTAGAGGTGAGGGATACCCACCTCTTCTCTTACAGACTAGGAAGGTTTTCTCAGGTGGTTAGAACTAACCAGTTGTTTCAGAGTTCACAGATTCCTTCCATAAATAGGTAAGCCTTCTATGGAAAGAGCAAATGTTTGTATTTGCTTAGGAATAAATAAAAAATGTTAAAAGTACAGTAATTTGTATTTTCTTGAACATACAAATCTGAAGTTCTTTACATTATTGGGCCACCTCAACCACCCCTCATCCCGCTACCTGGGCTGCAAGACAAAGTGGAGTGCATACCAATAGGTGGGCGTGGCTTCCCTAACATTAGGTATTTTACGATCTTATATGAAAGTTAGGTGGCCGTTCCTGCTTGCACTCGCAAGCTAAATCCCCAAGTGAAGAGTTTCAAGTTTGTACGCTAAGGAAAATACAAATTGCTTTTAAATTTGCTATATTTCCATGAATGCTTCATCACACATAGAAAGTACTTGTGTACTTCAACCAACCTACCTTGGGTCGCAGGTTATTTACTTGACTTACTTTTGAAACTTGTTTGTTTCAAGTTAGTAATAATTTAGTCCATTAAGGATGTTTGAGGAGATTGATATTGCACCAACTGATTGTATAATGTTCACCTTCGTAAAAGCAGGATTGCACAGTCCATTGGCCCACTTGAAACATGCATGAAATTTTGTCCACTTTATAAAATCAAACAGCAGCCTTTTTGTTTCAACTCAACAAAGGCTACAATCAGGATTTGTCCTGATTGTAGCCTTTGTAGATTTTTCGTTTACTTTCCTGTTTTTGAAACGTGTAGGACACACTGATGAGAATGCAAAGGTTGCTTGGTTAATTATCAGGAAAGTGCCTTCATCTTTACCCTACCCTTCCTTCGGAGTGTTTTATTTTTAAATCCATCCTTACTGTCTTCCACCAGCAGTCGTGGCAAACCTGGTGGATTTCTTTGTCCTTACATGGTGTGCCAGCCCCACCTTGTCAACCAGTTGCTAACGGTGTTTTTTTCAACAGAATTTATGTAAATACTGTTGTTGTTCGTAGTTGTTTTTTCTGTTGATTTTTACATGTTAATGTTATGAGTATTTATTAGTTTTGACACTGATTTTATGTAGTTAATTTCGATTCTCTCTGGAAACATTGATCTGAACCCTAACTACGATTTGATGTTTTTATCTGAGACTCTTGTAAGTAGTAACAAGTCAAAGATTGAATTCTTAATCCCGGGGTTTGATGTCCCTGATTTAAATTATCGTCGTAACATCCCACATGCGGGAGGTCTGGCTGTATACTCCAAGTCCTGATGACCTATTTAATGTTTAATTTCGCCCTTTCTTTAGTTGGCCTTTGAATGGCAGTATAAATTCCTTTACAGAATTCTTCACGAATGTAAATTTTTCACGGAAATAGATACTTTGAGAGAGGAGAGAGAGAGAGAGGAGAGAGAGAGAGAGAGAGAGAGAGAGAGAGAGAGAGTTTATATTTTGACTTAACTCAATTTTATCAACGTAAACACTTGACACTAATGATGAGGGTTAATTACTTTCAAGCGCTTTATCCTGAACAAGTTTGTATTACAAAATTTGGAAATAAATTAAAATAATTCCGACATTGTTATTTCTGCGCTTGAGCTAAACAATACAGAATTTTGGTTGTATTTTTTCAGGTGTTGCTGATATCACTAACCTCATTTTATTTCCTTCCGATTCACTCATATTGTCCATACAAATCATGCTATTTCTTGCCACATATACTATATCATATGATTATAGTCCTTCTTACCAAATTGTACATGCTAAGTGATTTTTACATTCCCCTCATCTCGGTTTCTAAGTGCGCACTCCTCACCAATACAGTACTCGGTTTCTTAGGCTCGTTTTACACGGTGGCAACAGCAACGGTTAGTAGTCTATGTATGTAAATCGTAAATGTTCTATAAATAACGCCACTCACAATGCAAGTTTGAACTTCTCAGAGGTCGGTGACGTTTTCTTCTTGCAGTTTTTTATTCCTCGGGTTTTGAACTGTTGTGCTTGCTCGTGTCGTCTACAAATGACCTTGGAGCACCTGATTTGGTATTTCAGTATTATAATGAACAGCAGAAAAGTGTGTCCTGCTCTGCTCTATTCAACCGCATTTTCCCATTACGTGATCCTTCACTACTCTGCTTGTTCACTCCCTTACCAAACCTAAAGATGATTTGACTTTACTCTTGTCAGAGGAAGTGGAACACTTTCCTAACTAAACCCGTTCTGGACATTTCAAGGTCAGTCTGCCCTTCATGGTCTTCATTTTTGTTCAATTTTTGATTGAGTATTCCTCTGCTATCCATTGCACCTAACGTACTCTTATTATCTTTGAAAGGAACAAATTTCCTCAGGAACTCAATCTTTTTTTATGTATCCTAATTGTGACAACAGCATCTCATTTTTACATTTCCTAAATTTTAAAATTAGTAGCTACTGAATTATCCAGCTCAAGTGACTGTCAATTTCTTAGCTAATCTGCGATTTCAATTAAAAATCCCAGTAAAATGACGCAATAAATAATTTAATAACAATTTTGGCTGCCAAAATGGTGATATATGCAAGGTTTTATTAACAAGAAGCGGTTGGAGAGATGCAACGATAAGCAACTAGGAATGTGTGACCTTGGAAATGTTCGGAAATTGATATGAACATAACGATGCTCATAAAGATCTGACAATAAACAGACTGGAAAGATATGAAAATAAAGTTTAGAAAGTTATGACAATAAAGAGGTAAACCAATCTGAATATAGAGTTTAAATAAGGTTAAAGCGTTTGGCAAGAAACTCATTTGAAATCTGTGAAAATGAAGTAAATGGCAAGACAAGAAAGTTGTGGCAAATTGATTGGAAAGATATAAACATAAAAAGGTTAGAAAGATTTGGCAAAGGTGGTTGGAAATGTGAACTTAAAGACGGAAAAATGTGAAAATAAAGTGGTAGAAAAGTTTCAAATATAAAGAGATTGAAGAGATTTGGCAATCAAGTTGTTGGAGATGTGTGAACAAAAAGAGGATAAAAATAAGAGAAAATATTGTGGTTGGAAAGATATGAATATAAATAGGTTGAAAAGATTGGAGAATAAAGTGATGTGATAGGAAACTTAGTAATTAGTAAGTTAAATACGTTGGAAAGATGTGGGCATCAAGTGATTGGAAAGATGTGAAATAAATGTGACTGAAAAGATGTGGACATGAAGTGACTGGAACAGTGTGGCAATAAAGTGGTTGGAAAGATGTGGCAATACATTGATTGGAAAGATGTGGCAATAAAGTGATTGAAAGACGTTAAATAAAAGTGATTGGAAAGATGTTACCAGGATTACAAGGATTAGGATGTCTCAAAGACTTATTAGTCCATCAGAGGAGACATCATGTGCTCACTATCTGTAAGAGCTGGTTTTACTATTCATTCACAGTGCCCTCATGATTTTGTCTGGCTTCCTTTTAAACTCTTCCACGCTGTTACTGTTTACAACTTCTGGTGACAGTCTATTCCATGTGTCTCATATCATTTACGTAAAGGAGTTCCCACAATGAGATGTCTTCTAATTTACATCCATTATTTCTTATATGGTTATCGTTTAATATGAACAGGTTACTATCTACTTTTGTTAAGCCCTCCAGTATTTTGAATGGTTCTATTAGTTGTCCTCACAATTGTTGTGTTTCTAAGTCATACATGTTCAGTCTCTCTTGTTGTCTTTGGTAACATATTTCCCTGATAAATGGAATTAACTTCGTGGCTTGTGCCTCCTCTAATCTACTTATGTCCTTTCCTAGTGTTGGTGTCTAAACCTGTACTGCATATTCACGATGAGGTCTAACTATTGATGTGCAGACCTGCAGCACCATTTCCTGGTTTTTATGTCCCACTAGTTTTTGTGCCTTCTTTTCAGCTTTTATGTAATGTTTTAAGCATTTAAAGTCTTGGTAATGATGACTCCAAGGTCCTCTTCTTGTTCTACATTATTTATGTCATTCCCAAGCAGCATGTAGTTGGCATGAGGTTAGTTTCTTCTTATTTGTAACACTTTACATTTATCCCATGTTAAAAGGATTTTGCCATCTTTTTCACCACTCTCCTATTTTCCTTAGATCATTTCTTAAACTTTCAACTGTATTTGGGCCTGCTGCATTGACATCTAGTTTGGTGTCATCTGCGAATTTGGTTATCCTGTGGCAATAAAGTGATTGGAAAGATGTGAAATAAAAGTGATTGGAAAGATGTGGACATGAAGTGATTGGAAAGGAGCGGACATAAAGTGATTTATTGTCACAAAGCTAGAGTTGTCCTTTGCCATGCCACAAGTTGTATGGCAAAAGTTAATCGAAACTCTCGGTCGCCTTAGGGGTCCCCAGAAAGACTCAAATGGCTCAAGCATGATCTGCAGGAAAAGCCTATGTGTACAGGCTGGAATAGGAATGAGAACACCTCCTGTCCTAAGCCCGACCTGTACAGTTCCTGGAAAAATTGAGGCGGCGGAAGGGACAGGTGAGCAATAGCGAACACCTTTGCCCATCCTGTCAAAGACAGAAACCTAGATAGGACAGCGAGGCTGTGAGCAATTGTAACCCTGTGGTGACGACTTCTGCATGGGTTGGGGAGAGCATCCCTGCTCATGCGAACAAGGGCAGGGGCTGCCAGGTGAGTGTGCTCCAGTCTTCTTAGAAGCCAGAGCTTCCACTGATAGGAAAGACTGCGTGGGGACCTCCTCCTGCGTGGCCTGAGTAACTGGCCGGTCAGCCCAGGACTATTGCTCACCTTCTCTCATTGGGCCATGCTGGCAGCTGGGCATAAGTCCACTGACCAGGGACCCTTGCTGGCCCAGATAGGTGGGCTACTGGGGGTCAGTACCAGCAGCTTGGGTAAGGGATACCATGGGTCTGGAGAACCACAGGTACCAATTGCACCTCTTCACTCAGCAACAGGAGTGGCGGAACTCACGTTACTGCTAGCGAGAGACCATGGTTGGTACTGGTAGCCTGGGTAGGTGGGCTACTGGGGCTGGTACTGGTGGATCAGGCAGGCAGGGTAGAAGGCTGATGTCAGTGGCCTGGATAGGTGGGCTACTGGGGCTGGTACTGGTACACCAGGGGCCCAGGGAAGCTGTCAACCCTTCCTCATAGGAGGGCCGGCTGCTAGAAGCTTTACAAGACTTCCCATGGGAGGATGAGGAAACCTCTTTCTTCCACTTCTACCTTTGAAAGGGAGGAGACAACAGCACTCGATGATAATGATAAAGATGAAAATGACGATGACATCTATGGCAGCACCTAAGGAAACATCGCCGATGCTGCATGTGGGGTTACCAAGGAGGTAGGATCGGGTCCTACAGCTGGCAGATACCATGACCATCAAAGTCAAAGTAGATACCAAAGGGCCCCTCTAGCCTGTAAGTGATCAGTAGGTACAGTGGCACTCAGTTTGCCCAAGAGGTCTGGAGAGGGTCATAACTCCTTAATCACTTAGCTTCCACAACATCTGAATTAGAAGTTGGGTTAGGTTGTTTTGGTTACACTCATGTTTATGGCATGACACATAAAATAAGAGAAGAATCAACCTCAATAGAGGAGAGAAACCAATTACATGACCTGTCCTTTCCTGGACAGAGCCTAAGTCCTGTGGTTTCTTCTTCAGAAAAGTTTGAGTGACTGAGTGGTTTCCATATATAAAAAACACAATCACACAAAATATATGTCAAGCAAAAATCATGAAACAGCAAACGGCAGTCAGTCAGACGTTCAGAGAACTTTTCACATAATGGCAGCCCAAAGGTAAGTGGAATGCAGACTGATGAGTGGGCTGGGCTTCCTTCCTCCCATTAGTAATTAATAACCCTGCTGAAAAGCTAAACAGCCATTCCAGTACATGTTCCCAAGCTAAATACCTACAAGTTCCCAAGCTAAATACCTATGTAAAGAATGAAGGTTTGTATTTGTTTAGGAAGAAAAAGTAGTTGGAAAGATGTGAAAACAAAGAAGTTGGAAAGATATGAAATAAAATGGTTGGAAGATATGAAAATTGTGATTTCAATGACATGTAGATAAGAAATACACTGACTGGAATTATATGAACATTGAGTTGTTGGACGTGACAATTAAATGGTTAAAAAGATGTGACCACAGTGTAATAAGAAAGATGTGAAAGTAAAGTAGTTGGAAAGATCTGACGTAGTGTGGCTGGGAAAAATTAACAGAGGTTGGAAAGATCTTAAAAAATGTTAACATAAAGTTGGAACGATATAAGCATAAGGAGGTTGGGAATATTTGAGTCACAATCGAAAAGACATGGACACGACAGAGGTTAGAAAGATCTGGAAATAAAATGGTAGGAAATATGTAAAAAGAAAGTGGCTGGAAAACTTGAACGTAAAGCGCTTGAAAAGATTTGAGAATATTGTGGAACGATGTTGAACTAAACTAGAAAGATGCAAAAATAAAGTGATTGGGAAGATCTGACAGAAAGTGGGAAAAATGAAATAAAAGTGATTAGAAAAATAGGATGATAAGAGGTTGGAAAAATCTGAAAATAAATATGGTTGGAAAGATATAAACATCAAAGGCGTTGGAAAGACGTGAACAGATTGATGGAAACAAACCTAAATCAGAAAGCCACTTTTAAAATTATAGTTGATGTTTATCAGAAGGAAAACTTTTAGATTATGAACTAACATTGCTTGTAAGATATCCTGGCCGCCTTGGTTACCAAGTAACCTTCAGCGTTAGACCCTTTAAACAATGTCAACAGAATGTCAAATAGAGACGTAAAAACGTACAGCAGCACAGTGTGTCGTTATAAAAAGACAAATATAGGCAGAGACCAAGTCAAACTAAAGGAAACAGCAGTACCCATCTCTAACTGTATACATGTCACAATATATCGTTTACATGGCCTAGTCCTGTGTGTAACTGCCAAGCAAGAGACAAATCTTCAAAAACTATGAAGAAGTTCTTCTGTTCTGTGCCTCCACAAATGTTAATGCTCAATTTGCTTCATGCCTATTTAAAGAATAAAGAAAGTACATTTAATTATCTGTACAAGATAATACTGCCCAGATAATCAAGAACACCAAAGATCAGGTATCCACTGACACTCGGCTAGCAAGATAGTAACGTGTTGGGTAACACGAATATTTAAAAAAATTCAATGATTCAAATGACGAAATTGCCATTAGTATTTTACTCATACTAACTTAAAAAACAATTCTCAATACTTTTACAAACCCAATTCTAATATCATAACGTCTA
>NC_061108.1:56911541-56964041 GCF_015104395.2 Macrobrachium nipponense | reverse complement strand
GTGTATGTGTGAACGGGTGATAACACAAAACCGTTGCTACTTGTGTTGTTATCGATACTGAGGAACTCGGCTGGAACCAAGTGGTCAGACGCCACCACAAGTGACGATTTCTCACTAGCTATATTTTCTGTTGCGTTATATTTCATGGTACTGACACACATTTCGAGAATGTTGTCTTATGTTACTTGAAGGGATCAAGACAAGAGCAATGAGCTGAATTTGCCGACATATTCGAGGGTTAGACAGAACAGTCAATGAGGGATGACTGCATGAAAGCCCAGAAAGGATCATCCGCAAATACACAAAGATAAGACCGTCTTCTTCTCATCCCCCAAGAGGACAGACATGCTCGTAGCACCGACACTGTAGGCGGTGTCATTGGCCTCCCCACCTCACTCCGTCTCCCTCTTTCTCCCCATTACGTCATCGTCCTCATTACAATAGCGCCACATAGCTTTTCTTTACATCTTCCTATGTTACCTACCACATTTCATGCCTAGTCGCTATTTTCTTACATACAATACTCTTCTAATAAATTAATTTTGGGGTCAATAACTTCAAACTTGAAATGCTCAAAACAGCAAGGCTGGCATTACTTCACACTAAAGGAAAGATGCAAAATTAATTTCCCTGTGAAAAATTATGTACAAACAACTGCATATGTATATGTATATATATATATATATATATATATATATATATATGTATATATATACATATATATATACATATGTATATATATATACATATATATATATATATTATATATATATATATACACACACACACACATATATATATATATATATATATATATATATATATATATATATATATATATATATATACCTATATCACACACACATATATATATATATATATATATATATATATATATACAAATTAAAGCATATATATACACACTTTCCTCTCACCATATATATAACATATATATGACTGGTAAAAATGTTCTGTTACAACAGGTTTCCATCTAATAAAAGGAGCCCATAAAAACGCCAAAATATAGAGAAAATACTATGTTTCAGAGACTGCTGTCTCCCTCTTCAGGTAGATGAAAGAGAAAAGTTACAAAAAAAAGTGTTATTTATAGCGAGAGATCCATCCACAGAGGATTAAAGGAGGATTATCAGTGGGAGTGACCTAAATTGGCTTACCTGTGGATAGATCTCTTGGTATAAATACCACCTTTTCTGTAACCTTTCTCATTCATTTACCTGGAGAAGGAGACAGCAGTCTCGTCTCTGACATATAGTATTTTCTTTCTAGATTTTTTAGTTTTTATGGGCTCCATTTACTATTATTATTATTCTATTAAATATTATATTTATATATATATATATATATATATATATCTATATAATAAAAGGAGCCCATAAATATATGATATATATATATATATATATATATATATATATATATATATATATACATATAGTATATATTTGCTCTCACCCATAAATATGACAGCTGAATACCAAATATTTCCCCAAGGCAAGAGTAACGCAGAAGAGGCCAACTTGATCAGATGGGAGCTGGGAAGCAACCGACAACAAAAGCATTCTTCTATTCAAGCATCTGCTTGTACTCAAATGAGGGAATAAATGAGCCCGATTCCCTCTTATTCACGAAAAGATGCTGCGACGTCACAGAGCAGCTGCGTGAAGGAAGACGCCTCCCTGGCTGGCAACATTCCAAGAAAGGGTAAGACAATGAGTTCTGTACAGCTGTCATTACCTCACTTATTCCATCAGTCATTTCCATGACAACAGTTACAAATCCTCTTTTCACAATGAGACACCGGTTTTTATAAATAAAATCTTAAAAAATGAAGCATGTGGGGTAGAATCTCAAAAGATACGGAATGGAATCTAATCTCTCGCAACTACAAAATCACATCGATAAAAAGGGATGTGGACCGCCGCCTTCCATGACCATCATAATAGAAGAGGTGAGAGTAGATAGATCTCATGTTCTATGAGCTGACATTTCAAATACTGACTCATCATATTATCATTATCAGTAAAAGGTGAAGCTGACTTCATATCTTGGGGAGAGACTTTGGTTGAAGAAGCGTTATTCACAACCTTAGCAAATAAACTCGTAAACATTTAACAATTCTGCTGTATACAATTAAAACAATTTACTTACTGCAAATAGTCATTTCTATCCGTAAAATATCCGATCAGCCAACGGGGAATCTCACCAAGCATGAGAACAAACTGCTTATATCTTCAACGATTCAGGAAACTTGATAACTTGAGTCATTGAAATCGTCCATCATTTTAAATAGCACCATTCACACTTTTGTCTGACTTTTAGGTAAACTGTTGCATTCCAAGAGCTATCTCTCAAGTGCGTCATAACAAAACACATAGTTCATAGCAGTTTTACTTCGCAACCTAAATATTTGACAATCATGGCGTTTCCCAGTTATTCCAGACCAACGTCCAGTAACCCCCAAAATACAAATCACAGTTTGATGAGCGACTGATCAGCCAGTTGAATCTGGCGATGCCAGGTGGCAGGAAGTGAACAGGTGAGACTCCTTCCACTCTATTAGTACCAATTATGCAAGCAGAGGGGTGGAATGCCAAGAGACGTTTCAAAGGATTGTACATTGCAAAGCAATATTAATCAAACCGTACGAGCGGTAATGTTTATTTGCAATGCAGCATTACATAAGAACATTTGGGAACTTGCGATTAGTAGCAAATAAGATTCATAATCTAATGTCGCCAAGTTCCCACGCCGAGTAGCAATAACAAACTGCCAAAAGGTTTATATTTACTTCTAAGTCAAAAAGACATATATGGTACACACTCTCTCTCTCTCTCTCTCTCTCTCTCTCTCTCTCTCTCTCTCTCTCTCTCTCTCTCTCTCTCTCTAATCTCTCCTCTCTCTCTCTCTCTCTCTCTCTCTCTCTCTCTCTCTGTATTTACCAAAATAAGCAAAACAAACACCTATAAATAAGTGATCATCTGACCGAATAAATCATTTACGGATGATAGAGATAATATTAACTATGATCTGATTAATACATTTAGTTAAGAAAAAGAGCATGATATCTAGTGAGCCTTATACTGTAATTCTTTTGATAATCTAAAAACAAATAAAGTAGTTTTGTTCTAAAAATGCCGAATAGATACTAAAGGAGTATAAGATAAGGTCCTGCTTGTGTCAGTTGAAACTGAGGGGATGGAGTTTGAATACTTCCATCACAGACACACAATTTGCAGCAGCCAATCTACTGCTTGTTCAAAGCCTACAAAATTAAACAGGGAAGAAGTAACTTTTTAAGTCTCACACACCTACACAATATATATATATATATATATATATATATATATATATATATATATATATATATATATATATATATCTTACCTGCTCTTCAAGAGTGGTTGAGAATGCGACTACCATATAGGGGGCAACGGACTCTACCAAGAAGAGATTGGAATGTTCAACAAGCGCCTGTGTGTGCATGCTTTGAAAAGCTTCAATGGTCAATAGGTCAGTCAGTGAATATTTTGGGGGAATGGACGGACGCTGCTCCTCACAAAGAGAGACAGCTTGGGTCGAACTGACCAGCGAATGGAAATACGACTGGAGGGGATGTAGGTACCACCTCATGGTTGCGTCACAGAAGAATGCAAACAGAACCTTAAGAGAACGCTAGTGTACGGCGAGTTCGTGCACACATCAGGGGCCGTGCAAAACACAATATAATCCGATTGAGAATCGGAAGTTTTCATCAACCGGCCAACAGAAGTGACAGTAGTGAGGCGAGCCGGAGTTGGAAGAAGCACGGAGTTCCAGTTAAGGTAAAAAGAATTTAGTACTGGAGTGAAGAGAAGCATTTATGGAACATTGAAAATTTTCCACGTGCACTTTTTGAAGACTATGTTTTTGGCGGAAAAGATTTGATTTCTTAATCAGTTTTTTCCCATACCAGACTTATTTTGGTTTATTCCCGCTCTTCTTATGCTCATCTGTTCGTTTGATTTCTGAAGGTTATCATTTCTTTCCCCGCACATGGATTCAATGTCCCCATATATATACTGGGAATTCTTGAATTTTCTTGACTGACCTTTTTCACATCTCAGTTAGTGGGGAAAATAGAGATAACTAAAGTGCATTAATGTGTTGGCTGGAGATAGGGCGTGACATACATTTTGCGATTATTTCTTCTATTAGGAGTGAGTACAGTTCATGTCTTGTGTCTTTCAATTTCTTTTCCTTTTTTTATCATGTTAGTTCTTTGGGAAATAAAGGTTTTATTTTTTGGATAATTTTGGAGTTTGTGTGATGATATTGAAAATGATAGCAGAGATGCCGGCTGGAGATTCTTCTTAAGGTAGCATCCAGATGGGCTCATGTTACCAAATCTTTTTTTTTTTTTCAAGACAAGGCTATTAATTGACCTTGTAATAGTGGTGACAGTGTAGTAGCTTAATTAGTGGCATTTAAGGTGCAATTAGGCATAAATTAAGCATAATTAAGTACCGAATAACTCACGTCTTCGAAAAAATGGTTTTAGGGGTTTGAAATGTAAATAACAAAGCAGATATACTATGAGAACAGGTGAGTGTCAGATCTTTTATTTCTCTCTCTCTCTCTCTCTCTCTCTCTCTCTCTAAGGATTGTGTACCTTTTTTTTTATTGTTGGGGTATTGCAACTGAAGGCGGGACACGGGATGTTATGAGCTGGTAACTCATTGAATAGACGCTGCATTATCGATGCTGGTGCGTAGTGGATTAATGTCCTGTGTGCTTTCTTTAGTTTTGGGCATTATTAATCTACCTCTGCTTGCTCTTTCTGATATTTTT
This sequence comes from Macrobrachium nipponense, assembly GCF_015104395.2. NCBI lineage: Eukaryota > Metazoa > Arthropoda > Malacostraca > Decapoda > Palaemonidae > Macrobrachium > Macrobrachium nipponense. The sequence goes on along the minus strand of NC_061108.1, from coordinate 56,959,193 downwards.
AGCTCCATGATGTTTTCGGTAACTCCTTCTATCTGTTTCCAAGCCTGTATTATTTCGAGACAATATAATTTTAACATTTTTAGGTTTTCCCAGTAGTCAAGATCCTTAACTTCTATTCTAGCTGTAAAGGACCTTTGTACAATCTATTTGTGCAATATCCTTTTGGCAGCATGAGTACCATATCATATTGCAATACTCAAGTGGACAACGAACATACGTTTTATAAAGCATAATCACGTGTTCCGCTTTTCTTGTTATGTAAGGCCAGAACAACATTCCCATTTTTGCTTTACATTTTGCCAATAGTATTGCTATTTGATCATTGCATAACAGCTTCCTATTCAACATCACACCAAGGTCTTTAACTGCCTCCTTATTTGTAACTGTCTTATTATTAGGTCCTCTGTATGATAAACAGATGGAGGAAACGTTAGTATTCTGAAATATGTGACTCACTCACTCTCTCTCTCTCTCTCTCTCTCTCTCTCTCTCTCTCTCTCTCTCTCTCATTCTAGGCCAAATTAGGCAAATGAAATTCCAAACTTTCATTACACAGTTATTACATATTATATATCTGGCCGTGACAATGTCTGGGGCATCGTTAAACAGTCTAGGGCACCTAAGGTGGGTTGTGGCGCCCAAAAACTTTTGAATTTCAGTTAGCAACGATTTTCGGTTATAGTCAATCCAACAGGAATGGAACCCCCTGTCGGAGATAGATCGATAGATAGATAGGATAGAGAGATAAGAGAAGAGAGATAGAGAGGAGAGAGAGATAGATAGGTAGATCGATAGATAGATTAGATAGTCATAGATGTATGTAGGTATATTACTTATAATATTATAGTTGATATATATATTTCTTATATTATCTTATCTATCTATATATAATATCTATATATAATAATCTATATATATATCTATATCTATATCTATCTTATCTCTGTTTATATATCTATTATCATATATATTTATATAACTATAATATGTATATATATCTATATCGTCTATCTATAGCTATATCTATATAATATATTCTATATATATTTATAATCTATATCTATTATCTATATCTATATCTAATATATCTATATATCTATATATATTTATTATCTATTATAATATATATTATATATCTATATATATCATATATATCTATCTATATTATATATTATATATGATATATTATATTATAATTATATAATATTTAATACTTCTAGGGCAACCATTTTTGTTCACGGATACAACATTCATTGAATAGAATGGCTTTCTCACTGTTAACCAGCTTTTTTGAAATTGCTTCATATTTTCTAATTATTTCTTTACTTCATTGTTCAGGTTACTAATGGACACATAATGGGGTTCATCCATTTACTCCAGTATTTTTACACGCGACAGCTGTTTCGTCAACCTAAACCTATACGTATTGACGTTTTCAAGCGTACTGATACAAATATGAGCCTACATGCGTTTTGTGACGTCATGAGGACGGAAAGGTAGTACAATTGCCAGATACCTAGTTTAAGTATTTACAAAAGACTATAGTGAAACATAAAATAAGACAAATAAATAAATATGTTAACAACAGAAATTAAATAAAAAAGTTGAAAGTAAGTTATTATATACACATTATACATAAATATATATTAATTACATATATGTTTAATTCACTGAAAGTCAGTGTGCGCTCCTGTCCGCGTGTGGGGGCTTTGTTCCACGCGGTTGAAGGACTGCCTCCTACACGAGGGCAAGGATCGGTCTGCCTCACGTTGGATGTTAAGGCTGGGACGTTGCATTGCGATGCTGACTGCTTCTGATATCAATAAACGATTGTAGTTGCCTTCCTTGTGTATTATTTTGGTGTTTGTGAGAAGTTCTTGTAATGATGGTTTTTTATTGTGGGTATCCACAAAGTGCTGATGAATGGCTCCTTGGTTTCAGTGGGCCTGCATGCGACGTTTGAGTGTGGTGGTTGTGTGTCCGATATAGCATTTTTGGGGGGACTGACATTGCTCGTCAGCACAGACAAACTTGTATACTATATCAGATTTAACCTCTTTCTCCGTCGATGGGGCCATACTATTTTTCATTACCAAAGAGGCCGTAAGGTTTGGTTTGCAGTAAATCCTTGCTGTTATTTTGTTATATGGCGCTAGGGGGGTGGTTCCTCTTCGCAGTATACCAGTCCTTCAACCGCGTGGAACAAAGCCCCCCCACACGCGGACAGGAGCGCACACTGACTTTCAGTGAATTAAACATATATGTAATTAATATATATTTATGTATAATGTGTATATAATAACTTACTTTCAACTTTTTTATTTAATTTCTGTTGTTAACATATTTATTTATTTGTCTTATTTTATGTTTCACTATAGTCTTTTGTAAATACTTAAAACTAGGTATCTGGCAATTGTACTACCTTTCCGTCCTCATGACGTCACAAAACGCATGTAGGCTCATATTTGTATCAGTACGCTTGAAAACGTCAATACGTATAGGTTGACGAAACAGCTGTCGCGTGTAAAAATGTTATTGTCATGATACAATAAAGTTTTATGCATACTTACCTGGCAGATATATACTTAGCTATGGACGACGGAGTCTATAGCTAAGTATATATCTGACAGGTAAGTTGAATGCATAAAAATACTGGAGTAAATGGAAGAACCCCATTATGTGTCCATTAGTAACCTGAACAATGAAGTAAAGAAAATAATTAGAAAATATGAAGCAATTTCAAAAAAGCTGGTTAACAGTGAGAAAGCCATTCTATTAAATGAATGTTATATATATATATATATATATATATATATATATAGATATATATATGATATGAGAGAGAGAGAGAGAGTGAGAGAGAGAGAGAGAGAGGAGAGAGACGAGAGAGAGAGAGTATATTATAGCTATATATTATAATCTATAAATATTTATATAATAGAGACATTCTATAAATATTTTATATTCTCATAGATTATTATTATATATATATTATATATATATTATAATCTAATATCTATACTTATACATTACATACATATACATATATATACATTATTTATATTATATACTATTCTATTATATATATAGTATTATATGTACATATCATATATACATATATATATATATATATATATATATATATATATATATAATATATATACATATACATACATATATGTGTATATATATATATATCTATATATATATATATATATAGATTTATATATATGTATATATATAAACTATATATATAATATAGGTATATATATAAATATATATATATATATATATATATATATATATATATATATGATATATATATATATATATATATATATATATACATAGTATATATATATATCTCGATTATATTATATATATATATATATACATATATATATAGATAGATAGATAGATAGATAGATAGATAGATAGATAGATAGATATATATATATATACGTATTATATATATATCAGTCGATACAAGGTGAAGGACAATCCTTTATTCCCATTATATGTACTTTTATTGTCGCGACGTTTCAAGACATAAAAGTCCCATTATCAAGCTAAAAGAGAGATAAAACAAAAGTTAAAATCACAAACTCGGAATATATACATATTAAAAGCTTAAAAAGTTAACAAATATAAAAAGCAAGTACAAGAGTAGGGAGGAGTCAATACCATAAGGTGCTGAAAGCACAGACCGAGTGACAATTCAGGCCGGGTCAGTTTCGACTTGAACTCACGAGAGATACAGAGGTGTTGAGGAAGACTGGGTGTTTAACTGCGGAACGAGTTGTTTAATGAAAAGTGATTCTAAAATAGCTAAATGCTGTTCGTTAGGGGATTGGGCTATAATTTTAAAATCTTTGTAATTCATGTCATGTTTACATTTCTTTGTGTGTTCGCGTATACATGAAAACTCAGGATTAGTTAATTTGACACCTGTTCTATAACTAACGCCGCGATGAGAGTCTAATCTCACTTTGAGTAACCTCCGTGTGGAGCCGACGTACTTCCCTAGATTACATCTAGGGCAATTAAATAGATATACGACTCCTGAGGTCATCAGTGGACTGAGTTTCTCCTTGTGTTTAAACAGAGATCTGATATTCATTGGGTTGCAAGGTATTAGTTTTAATTCGATTGCAGGAAAAAAACTTTCTATTAATAGTTCCAATTCATGGTAGAAATTTTTGTTATGAATAAATGGGACACGGTTTTTAGAAAGGAAACGTTTACCGGCCTGGGATCAAATTTTTATAGCAACTGTTTTTATAATTTTAAACTAAACTCCATGTCTACCCTCTTTCACAGGGCTTTCAACATAACGTCTAACTGGAATCATTTTCACAATGAAATAACCTATCTCCACCAATTTTTCACTGACAATTGTTTTCCATCGAAACTTTTTTATAAACACCTGTACAAATTTTTGAACAATATCTTCCATCCTAAAATTAAAATACCAACAGTGCCAAAATTACGATTGTTTGCAAGTGTCCCATTTATTCATAACAAAAATTTCTACCATGAATTGGAACTATTAATAGAAAGTTTTTTTCCTGCAATCGAATTAAAACTAATACCTTGCAACCCAATGAATATCAGATCTCTGTTTAAACACAAGGAGAAACTCAGTCCACTGATGACCTCAGGAGTCGTATATCTATTTAATTGCCCTAGATGTAATCTAGGGAAGTACGTCGGCTCCACACGGAGGTTACTCAAAGTGAGATTAGACTCTCATCGCGGCGTTAGTTATAGAACAGGTGTCAAATTAACTAATCCTGAGTTTTCATGTATACGCGAACACACAAAGAAATGTAAACATGACATGAATTACAAAGATTTTAAAATTATAGCCCAATCCCCTAACGAACAGCATTTAGCTATTTTAGAATCACTTTTCATTAAACAACTCGTTCCGCAGTTAAACACCCAGTCTTCCTCAACACCTCTGTATCTCTCGTGAGTTCAAGTCGAAACTGACCCGGCCTGAATTGTCACTCGGTCTGTGCTTTCAGCACCTTATGGTATTGACTCCTCCCTACTCTTGTACTTGCTTTTTATATTTGTTAACTTTTTAAGCTTTTAATATGTATATATTCCGAGTTTGTGATTTTAACTTTTGTTTTATCTCTCTTTTAGCTTGATAATGGGACTTTTATGTCTTGAAACGTCGCGACAATAAAAGTACATATAATGGGAATAAAGGATTGTCCTTCACCTTGTATCGACTGATGTCTACGGGTTGATAGAACCGCCTTCAATTTTCACTGTATATATATATATATATATATATATATATATATATATATATATATATATATAGATAGTTATATATATATATATATATATATTAATTGTTTACAAAGACAAGAGAAAGGTCTTTAACATGCATCTTCTCATATAAGAAATTTCTGTATGTATTTAAAACATCAAGATAACTGTTTAATGAAGAGGGACTCGAGAATGCTGCTAGAGATAGGGTTTTGAAATCACTGCACAGAATAGTACTGTTTTAACTTTACTGTATGGCTTTGTATTACAGAGAATTATTTAACAGGTAAAACTAATCCTGTCTGGTAACTGACAGTCAATGCAATCTTTCAACACCCTACTGGAATTAACCCCACAGGTTCCCAAATTACATTTGGGACAAGCATTTACTGTTGAAGATCCCATCAATTCTGGTAGGGTGTCTTTGAACTTGAAAAGACTTCTGAATTTTAATGGGTGTTTGAAAAATAAATAACATTAGACTATGGATACATACAACTACATAAGTATGCCAGTAAGATGACATTTTTGAAAGTAAAATGTATTTTTCCCTAACCATACAAACCTGGAGTCCTTTACTTGGCATAGATTGCAGTTCAGCTGAAATTACTGGCTAATACATTCTTATATACAGAGGTAATTAACTACTGGGCAGTGGGGAAGCACTGCCTTCCCACCGGCTCACTGAGTAGTCACTTTGATTACAGCCAGGACTTTGATGATGACCCCTGATATCAAGGGGGTGGGTGTTTGGCGTGACCATACAAGTAAAGGACTCCAGGTTTGTATGGTTAGGGAAAAATACATTTTACTTTCAAAAATGTCCATTGTTCCTACACCATATACAAACCTTCCATCCTTTACTTAGGAGACTCATCCTAAGGTAAGGATGGAAGTCCTGTCTTGCTGGCTGAGAATGGTACCCGGGATGCCAGGACCAGGGCTTATAGCTCGGAGTTGTGGATCCTTCACCCTGTGAGCCATGGTAAATGCGAACTGATGGCTGATGGCCTGGGTATCAAAGGCATGAGAGTAGAACTCTCTCTGGCAACCAAAACCAGGGTATGTAATCATAACGGGTTTGTTGGGTTGCAGCACACTCCTCCTCAGAAAGGAGTGTGGAGACCGACTTCTGTGTGTCTACAGAAAAACCACTAGTCGGACATGGAATGCTTACCAGTATCGAAATCGGTGCCGGAGAACGGGTTTCGATGCTGTGGCCCCAAGTAAGAAGGAAAGGTGAAGAGAAAATATGCCAGTCATACTCTCACATTCACCCCCGGCCCGACACGGAACCTCGATCTTCGATTCAATACTTCCAACCTCTGAGGGCACGGAGGCAGCTAAACCACTTGCTGAGCGGCTACCACAGGACCAAGATCAGCTGTGTCAAGGTAGCTGTGGGTACAGTCTCAAAGGTAGAACCTGGTGAAGGTGGAAGGGCGAGACCATGTGCCAACTTCCATCACCTGGGTTACAGAGGTTCTTGAAGCAAAAGATGTGCTCATTCCACGCACATCGTGAGCCTTCACTCAACTAGCAGTACCAGCAAGTGGAGAAGATGAAGGGGAGAGGGCATGGCAAATCACCTCTCAAATCCATTGTGAAATGGTATTCCTCGTAACGCTCTTTTTTGAAGGACCAGTACTCACAAAGAGATGGTGAAAGCTGGGTCAAGTAGAAATGGTCCATTGGAGATAGTACCTCAGCGCTTTCAGAGGACAGAGACATAGCTCATCTGGGTCTTTGGTTACTGTGCTCAGGCTCACAACCTGGAAAGAAAAGCACCAAGAATCGACCCGGGCAGGATTCTGGGTTTCCGCAACAAACTCAGGGATGAAGCTGAAGGAGGCACTAGTCCAGCGCTCAGTATGAGTGATAGTAGTGTAGGCTAGGCCATGAAGCTTGCTGACTCGCTTGGAGGAAGCAGGGGCGAGAAGAAAAACCATTTTCAGGGCGAGATCCCTGTCAGATGCCAGGGACAACGGTTCATAAGGGGCTCTCTTCACAGACCTGAGGACAGCAATAATGTTGCAGGGAGGAGGCTTCGCCAATACCGGAGTGCAACCCTGTTCAAAGCTTCATATGAGCATAGAGTTTTCCTCCGAGGAAGAGAGATCGATTCCCTTCAGTCTCAAGACTTGGCTCAAGGCCGAGTGATAGCCTTTTACCGCCGAGACCAAAAGGAGCTTCTCTCTCCGGAGGTAGAGTAAGAATTTGGTAATCAAGGGGATAGAGGCTTCAAGCAGAGAATAGCCTCTCCGATGACACCAACCACAGAAGACGGCCCACTTGGTCTGATAGACAGATGTTGAGGACTTCCTGAAGTATCCTGACATTGCTGTTGCAACCTCTCGCGAAAAGCCCTTCACTGTGAGGAGCTGCTGGATAACCTCCACACATGAAGATGTAAGAAGCTTACCATGCTGTGGAAGATCCTCACACTTGGTTGGCACAGGAGGTCGGGGAGTGGCGGAAGCACTCTCAGAGTCTCTACCAGCAGAAGTAAGCTGTCCAGGTACCATTCTACATGGGGCCATTTCAGCGCTACTAGCGTCATGGACCGGGAAGGTGTGGATCGCACGCGATTCAACACCTCCCTGATCAGGCAAAATGGTGGAAAAGCATAGACGTCGAGGCCATCCCTGGGGTGCTGGAACATGTCCTCGAACGCCACTGCCGTATCTGGAACTGGAGAGCAGTAAATCAGCAGCTTCTGATTTAGAGATGTAGCAAACAAGTCTATCATTGAGGAACCCCACAAAGTCAAGACTTTGTTCATTATCTAAAGAGCCAAAGACCTTTCGGAGCCAACAACCTGTGTCCTCCTGCTCAGATTGTCCACCGCGATATTCCGTTTGCCTGGAATGAAATGAGCTGTCAACCCTACTGAGTTGAGAGCTGCCCATTCGTGAATCGTCACTGCTAGTTGGCATAGCTGCAGAGACGCAATACCACCTTGACAGTTCACGTATGCCACAAGGGTGGTGTTGTCACTCATCAACATCAACGAGTGACCTCTCAGAAGAGAGCTGAAGTGCTAGAGTGCCAGGAAGGCCGCTCGAAGTTCCAGCACATTGAAATGATCTTGACATTCCTGGTTGGATCATAGGTCCGAAGCCAGGTGTTGCAGTAGGCGCGCGCCCCATCCTTCCTTGGAGGCATCCGGAAACAGGAGCAGATCGGGTGAATGAGACTGGAGTGGGGAGCCCCTCAAAAGGTTCACACCGTCTAGCCACCACTCGTGATTGGAGCGCATGTTCTTCTCCACTGGGACTTAGTCGTGAGGAGAACCCCAAGTTTGCGACCAAAGATTCTTCAGACCCCACTGAAAAGATCAAAGGTGCATCCAGCCATTTGGAACGAGGCGTTCCAGCGAGGCCAGATGTCCCAGCAACTGTTGTCACTGATGTGCTGGTAGCTGGGACTGTCGAAGGAAGGTTAGAGCGAAACCTCGGAAGTGTTCCAGTCTTTCCGGTGTCGGAAAGGCTTTCCCTGCAACGGTCGTTGAGAAGGCTCCAGAGAGGACTTCTTGCGTTTCACCATGATCCCCAGATCGTGACAATATACCAGAACCCTGTCTCGGTGGAGACGAAGCTCCACCAAGGGTGCCAGTATTAGCCAATCATCTAGGTAAGGCAATAGACAAATGTTCTGATGATGAGCCCACGTTGACACTAGGGTAAACACCCGAGTGAAGACTTGCAGAGCTGTAGAGAGACCAAAACATAGGACCTTAAATTGGAACACTCTGTCCGCTATAACAAGATGAAGATACTTCCTGGACAACGGATGGATTGGGATCTGGAAGTATGCGTCTTTTAGGTCGATCGTGCTGGGGATCTCCATCCTGAATGGGGTTTGCTGAACAAACTCATTCAGGGCCAAGAGGTCGATGACCGATCTCCAGTCTCCAGACACCTTCTTTATAAGAAAGAGTTGACTGAAGAAGCCGAGAGACTTGTCGGGGACCTCCCCGAGAGGGTCATTCCCCAGCATGTCATGGACTTCTGCCTGAAGGGCGAGATCCTTCGTCAATCCCTGACGATAGGATGATGACGTCTTCGGGGGTTGAATCAGAGGAGGGGGAGAGTTGATGAACAGGATGCAATACCTGTGGCAGAGGACAGTAAGTGTCCAATCCTTCTCCTCGTGGTACTGCCACCTTATCCATCTGACTTGCAAGCATCCCCCCACAGTGGCAAGGAGTGCCATCCTCACTGGTCGCGGCGGCCTCTCTTCCTCCTGGCAGGTTTGCCTCACCCTCCACCACCTCTGGTCGAAAAGGGCTGTTGACTTCTCGGCCGCCGAGCGGTGGAGGCAGTGGGACAGGGATCAGCCCTAAGAGGAGGATGAGAAGACCTATACTCTGTTTTTTTCCATCTGTCCATCTGCCTGTGGTGTTTTTGCATGGCAACACTGCGTCCCGGGCTTTAAATAGTTACGCTATGTGTAAGTTTTAGGTAAATAAAAGGATATCTGGGTATACATTTGCAATTGAAAAGTCTTTTAATAATTTATTGTACGCAAATTACACCGTTAATATTCGAAATAGGATATTATTTAAAGTCCGGGACGCAGTGTTACCATGCGCAAACACCACAGCCGCTTTGCAGCAACGAATCCTGGCTCACTCTCCTAAAATTGCTGACTACCTTGTTCACATCCGAAGATGGAAATAAGGTGGATCCCTGAAGTGAGGCATTCCTCAGGTCAGTCACATCCTAAGGGTCTACAGCTCTCAAGCCTGGCTGTGACGACGTCCCTGCACATCAGAACAAGGTTGGCCCAAACGTTGGCAAGCTGTGGATTAAAAACTCCATAGCCTTACCACCTGACAAAACAAGGTCATTGAGCTGACAGGCCATGTCAGCTTGCTTGTCATGCTGCTGTGGAGTCTTCGAGGTGGCAAGAAAGCCCACCATACCGCCCCAAAAGTCCGACCATGAAGCTACTTGCAACGCCGCCAGCGCGGTTTGTTCGAGCTGTGACATCTCCTGGGAAGAGAGTGTCGAGGTCCGATGCTGAAGAGTCTGGAGTGAAAATCCAGGTGTCAATGACGTAATGGTAGGGTTTACGGGCAAGGGTGGAGGCTCAGCCTCCTGGGCCACATAGTACTTCCTCTGCATCTGAAAAGCAGAGGGGAGTAACTTGGAGAACCGAGATGCCTGCAGCGAGTCCTTCCTCGCTAAAACCTGCTTGTTGACCTTGGTCAGTCTCTCCCTTGTCAAGGATGACAAAGGCAGTTCAAACTGTGACCAAGCCCTACGAGGGGCACGACAAAGGAGGTCGAATGCCGACGTATGGCCTTTCGTAGAAGTAGTTGGAGCTTTTCCTATGCCTTTTACCTTCAGGATGAGACCAATGATCTTGCGGAAGGTGGTTTCAGCTGCCACATCTTCTGGAACACCAGGAGCAGCTGGCTCCAGAAGGTAGCCAGCTGAATCGTCAGTTGCATCGGGAAGATCATCCTCCCTCTGCATTGACACACTTGGGCATGAATGAAAGGAGTCCAAGATCGAAGAAGGCTAAGTCTCTAGTTGCTCATGAGGGGCAGCAGAAGGCCCAGGAGACGAGGCCTCCAGAGCCACAGGAGCCTTTGGAGGCTTGGAATTGCGAGGGTAATTCTTTGCTGTCTTCCATAGGTCCTTATGCCCCTGTCGGACAGCCCCTTGCGAGGAGGAGGAAGTGGAGTAGGAGGACGCCTGTCTGCATCTCATGAAACTGGAGGAGAGAGGGGAGATGGAGCCCTCTCCGCAAGCACTGAGGGAGCCCTGTCAGGGGGAGCTCGGCCGGGTCGAATTCGATGGGCAAGATGTGGTAATTCTCCACAAGGGAACGAGCACAAGGAGATCGAGAACCCTGAGAGGTTGGACGACTGGACTCGTAAGGAGGAGTCACAGTATGCATGTGCCTCAAATGCGCCTCTTGCCTAGCGTTGCGCACTCGTGGCAGCTTGGGGATGGTAAATCCCTGTAACTGCTCTCCCAACTTCCTAAGAGGAATACGTAGAAAGAGGGACTGGAAGGTCATTGGAAGGCGATTGAGAAGGAGCCCGCTTGCTGCCCCGTTCTCGAGGATGAGTCGGGGAGTGATGACCTTTGCTCGACTACGAAAGCCGATATGACTGCCTTCAAGAAGGCTGGGTTGCAGCATTACAAGGATCCCGAAGTGGAGATGGGACCTTCGGAGGAGGAGCAGACAATGGAAGCTCCAAGGACAGGTACTCAGACTCAGATGTCTCTGCTTTTCGTGCCGAAACACTGAAAGAAGCAGAGGGAGAGGTTCTAACAGGTGTGTGCAATTATGCAGGAGCAGGAGCATGAGTCGGTGCGGGCATGCACACAGGTTCTTGCACGCGTGTAGGCGAATGGCGTGCATGAGATTGCCTAGAAAGGCACCCGTTAGAACAGACCAGAGAGCGATGACACTCTACTGGCAACAAAGCACATCTTGGAGCGTGTGTGGAAGATGAGGAGGAGCGCACTGAAGAAGGAGCACGTCTGGCATGTGATGCCGGAGACCAAGAGCGCCTGTGGGAGTATTTAGATGAACGCTCTCGCAAGATGGACAAAGCGAGTGAGGATCTCTGTCAATCCTGATCATGAAAGTCCCACACCTCCTGCCCTGGTGTCCCAGGCCAGGAACGCATAACCACCTCATCAGTCATATTTGCATTTACTCCTAAAGAAAAAGAAAAAGAAAATGAATGTGATTAATCATTCCAACAAGACAGCAAGAGCGAAAGAGAGAGGCCTTTCCTCACTGCTGGCTGTAATCAAATTGAGCTGGTGGGAGGGCGGTGCTTCCCCGCCACCGGGCAGGTAACTACCAGCCCATAGTTAACTACCACGGCATAAAAGAATGTATTAGCTGGTAGTTTCAGCTGAGCTGCAATCTATCCTAGTAAAGGAAGGAAGGTTTGTATACAGTGTTGGAACAAATAGGCTAAGTGTGCCACTTGAAAAAGTAGGCAAAGCACTAAAAAAAAAAAAATAAAAAAAAAAAAAAAAAAAAAAAAAAAATAGGTCCGTGGCAAACACTAGTAGACCTGGATGTAATGTGATCACATATGTACAAAGAGATCCTCTAGGCAACCCTAACTACCGTACAAAGAGGCCTGTCAAATGCAAACTTTGACTAAGTGCTTAAAAGTCAAACAACCAATACGTACAATACACGGAACAAGAGAGTAGAAGTGTTATTACTGCCCAGAGAACAATAGGTGAAGCACTACCACATGCCCACAGAAGCATTTGCCTGTACTGTGTATACAGGTGAAAGGTCATACACACAGCCATGCAAAATCTCAGAGCTGGTATGTACTTTGAGGGAACTGGCTCAACTAGGTGTCCTTCAAGGAATGTATGGGAGGGAAAGCTGACCCTGCTCCCTACATGCATGTGATCCGTACACCAGGTACACACAAGAGCAAGAGGGCTGTGTGGGTTTAACCCAATGTGGTATCCAAAACGACACTAGAGGATGAAGAACCTACCCTGCTAGCTGCATGTGCATGGTCCATAGAATGAGCGCCTCCTGGTTCGACCAGGTGTACAGTAATACCCTGAACTTATGCGAGGTTAGGTTCCAAACCCCCTCGCACAAGGGGAAGTTTCGCGAAAGTTTGGCACGGTCTCTGAAATTGCTAATTAATGCTTACTTCTAGGCTTTGAACATTAAATATGACCCTAATCATGCTCCCTAAATATTAGGCTAACTTTTAAATGAAATTAAAGTTACTGTAATTTAATTTAAAAATTAGTTTAATACATTACCCTTAAAACAGGAATAAGTGGTTGGTATAAAAATAGTTACAGTAACTACTTTGTACAGTGGTACCTCGAGATACGAAAGGCTCAACTTACGAAAAACTCGAGATACGAAAGCCAATACGAAAAATTTAACAGCTCTACATACGAAAAGTTTTCACGATACGAAAGGTTTCTAAAAGTCCGAGATTCGCCCGGATAACAATTTTGAAAATCGCGCCGCGCGCCGCCATCTTAGTACAGTGGACCCCCCATATTCGCGTTCTCCAGATTCGCGGATTTCTCTCGGGAACGTTTCCCTGCATTATTCGCGGAAGATTCGCGCATTCGCGGTATTTTTCTATGATAAATATCCACAAATTCCTGGTTTTTTTGATGAATTTCATCATAAAATGCACTTTTTGTGATAAAACTATTAAAAAAACCATGTAGGAAAATTTTTAGTGGGTTTTTCTTCAGTTTTAACTAACAAAATAGGCTGTTTTTAGCATTTTTATAGGGGTTCCAAACATTCGCGGGTTCTAACTATTCACGGGGGGGTCTGGTACGCATCCCCCACGAATACGGGGGGACCACTGTATACTAGCAGACTCGCCACCATCCTCCTACTCTCCCATTGGTTCCTGATGCTAGTCGCGGCCATGAAATCCTTCTCTCCTATTGGCCAGCGTCCCTCCCATCATGCATCTACTATGTACACGTGGTGGCATGGCTCGGCCACTCGGTACCAGCATTGTTATAGTACGCAAGCGGTATTCGTTTTCGGGATCGTCAATGTGTACGTAATACTAATATTTAAAAAAAAAAAAGTGACCAAGATCTCTCACATGGGATAACTGGAAACTTTGCAAGGTTGGTAGAATCTCCACTCCCTGCTGAACAGAGGGTGTAGACCAATCATTTACAATATGCATACCAGTATGTAGTGTACGTATAATCAAGGCACTTCAGTTTATGTTGAAGGTCAGCAGCCGAACATTCAGTACCCAAATCAGTTGCAGAGAGAGCATTTGGTTGAACAGGGTTTTGATGGACACCAGGGCCAACAGAGTCATGAGGTGCAAAAAAAGAAAGTTGAAATTCTGTATTAAAAAAAAAAAAAAAAAAAAAAAAACTACGTAAAGTAAAAAAAAAAAAGTAAAAAATCAAAAAAAGAAGAAAAAATGGCAGAAATTAAAGCAGCTTTTCATAAAGTGCAATCATTTGTAGAAGACACCCCCCAAAAAGGCTCACACAGGAACATTATGAAAAAGTACGTAGGCAGAAGCATTCTTCCTTGGATAGTTACATTATAGTACGTACGTATATTTTTTAAAGTGTACGTACGTACATATTACATAAAAAAAAAAAAAAACGGCAAAAATTAAAGCCGCTTTTCATAAAGTGCAATCATTTGTAGAAGACGCCCCCCGAAAAGGCTCACACAGGAACATTGTGAAAAAGTACGTAGGCAGAAGCAATCTTCCTTGGATAGTTACGTATGTACGTAGCCTCACTCGAAAGGTAAGCTTCCACATTTTACGTTACAGTAATAATATTTCTTGTACACTAATATACACTTTATTTACAGGTTTTGCATTTTTAGTCTTAATTTAGGTATTGAATGGTCCAAATTGTTGTAGTATTTCATTGTTCATAGGTCAATTTAGCTTTATTATGAAATTTAATGGGGGTGTTTTTGGAGGGCTTGGAACGGATTAGCCATTTTACATGTAAAATGTGGTCCAAGATACGAAAACCTCATGATACAAAGGGCGCCCCGGAACGGATTAATTTCGTATCTCGAGGTACTACTGTACATACGTATCCACTTCCATACGTATACTAACGTTACCCTTAATTCATGGGATGTCATTTTCTTTTTCTGTAAGAGTAAAAGTTTTCTTTGTATCATTAGGTAAACTTAATACGTCAGTCATGACGTAGTCACACAACTAAATAAAATAAAGAAGACATGTATGTACATAAGTAATGTTTGCAGAGGGTAAAGATAAAATGAAATAAATTTAAAATCATGAACTAGTGTGAGAGCTAACTAAGAACGAGAGAGAGAGAGAGAGAGAGAGAGAGAGAGAGAGAGAGAGAGAGAGAGAAATACATACCTCATGTAGGTAAATCTCTGGAGGGGTATCATCTTTAAATAGTGTGAATGGGATCACATCTTCTGAAAGTACATTAACTGTATGTGCTGTAATTATGTAACAGTACATACTGATTGTAAAAACAGTTTTCTCCAAGGTTAAGAAAGTGATTTTCACAGAACAACAACTCTGATGTTTTACTAGTTGATCACGGAGTTATTATATAGTGACTAACACTAAATTACCTACTGCCTTTGTATTATTTTCAAAAATATAAATAGCATACACAATCTCCGCACTGATTTTACACTTAAAAGCATGAAAATGAAGTTTTTATGTTAAAACAAAGTTTAATGTATACTTACCTGGCAGGTATATATATAGCTATATTCTGTTCCACCTGGCAGAAATTTCAAATCTCGCGGCAAACGCTAGTAACCTATTAGTAGTTCAGGATACCACCACCCCATTACTGTGGCGCTAGCGCCAGGAACCGTTCCCACTTGGGCCAGATTTTTCTCTGAACCCTGTCTCCTGAGGGGAGGAGGGTGGGCATTAAATTATATATACCTGCCAGGTAAGTATACATTAAACTTTGTTTTAACATAAAAACTTCATTTTAATGTATGACACTTACCTGGCAGGTATATATATAGCTGATTGACACATTTGGAGGTGGGTCAAAGACAGCAACATTATTAGAGTATAAAATATTATTAAAATATTATTAAAACTCTAGGTTCCTTACCTGCTAAGGTAGCTGACTTCATAGGTCTTGCCTCTCAGTCTGCTTAAACCTTAGGAGCTCTCAACAAGGAAGTGTCCTGTATGTTGAAGAAGCTAAGACTGGAACTGACAACTGGGCGTGACCAATGTGTTGACAGAACCCTACAGCCCTCTTATGCCACGGCATTCAAGCTTAGTAATAGATCAGTACCTGAACTACACACACACACCACACCAATATAATCCAAACCAGACTGAAAAAAGTAAACACACTTTTCTCAGACTACCAATAAACACAACACCATCACCTGATAAAATACTAGCTTAAAAGAAGGTTATGGGGTGGTAACTCCTTTGCCCAATACTGTACCCGAGGACACGTATGGACCTAGCGTCTGACAATTATCAAAGGTTGTCTGAATATCCTTCAGATAATGAGACGCAAATATTGAATTCGTTCTCCAAAAGGTCGATTCAATAATTTCCTTGAGGGCTAAATTCTTTTTAAACGCCAATGAAGTCGCAACTGCCCTGACTTCATGAGCCTTCACTTTCAAGATACCGAAGGTCTGTTCTTGACACAACATGTGAGCTTCTCTAATTAACTCTCTCATAAAGAAAGCTAGGGCGTTCTTCGTCATGGATCTACTGGGGTCTTTGACTGAGCACCAAAGAGCATCAGAATTCCCTCTGATCTCTCTTGTTCTTTCAATGTAGAACCTTAATGCTCTCACTAGGCAGAGAACTCTTTCTTGCTCATGTCCCACTAACTCAGATAAACCCAAGACATCAAAGGATCTTGGCCAAGGATTCGCAGGGTTCTCATTCTTGGCCAAAAAACCTTCCTGGAATGAACACACTGCATTACCATGTCTCCATCCCACTTTCTTTGAAATGGCCTGAAGCTCACTAGCTCTTTTAGCCGTTGCCAGAGCGACTAAAAAGATAGTCTTCTTAGACACCTCTCTCAGAGAGGCTTTCTCTAAGGGCTCAAATTTACTCGAGGTTAGATGCCTCAAGACAACATCGAGGTTCCAAGCAGGAGGCCTGCATTGTGGCTGTTTCTTAGTAACAAATGACCTAATCAGATCTCTAAGATCCAAATTATTAGAGATATCAATATCTCTGTGTCTAAACACTGAGGTCAACATACTCTTATAGCCTTTGATTGTAGACACTGACAATCCTAAATCCTTCCTTAAGTATAGAAGGAAGTCTGCGATTTGGGTTACAGAGGTACTGGATGAAGACACTTTCCTCTTTCTACACCACTTCCGGAAATTTTCCCACTTCGACTGATATACTGCGATTGTGGAGGTTCTTCTGGCCCTAGCCACTGCACTGGCCACCTCTCTAGAATATCCCCTCGCTCTGACAAGACTTTCGATAGTCTGAACGCAGTCAGACCCAGAGCGAGGGTATTCTTGTGAAATCTGTCGAAGTGGGGTTGTCTGAGTAAATCTACTCTTAGAGGAAGAATTCTTGGTGTATCTATTGTCCATTCCAGTACCTCTGTGAACCAACTTTGGGCCGGCCAAAACGGAACTATTAAGGTCATCTTCGTTCCTTGGCTCTCCCTGAATTTCTTCATAACTTTCCCCAGTACTTTGAATGGCGGAAAAGCGTAAACATCTAGGTTGTCCAGTCCATCAGGAAGGCGTTGACCGCCACTGCTTCCTGATCTGGAACCGGAGAGCAATAAGTTGGTAATCTTTTTGTTCTGGCTGTCGCAAAAAGATCTACTACCGGACGGCCCCACAACTTCCACAGGCTCTGACATACCTCCAGGTGCAACGTCCACTCTGTCGGTAGAAGTTGTCCTCTTCTGCTCAACATGTCCGCTCCCACATTCTTCTCCCCCTGGATGAACCTGGTGAGCAGAACGACGTTTTCCTCTTCCGCCCAAAGTAGAACTTCCTTTGCCAGCATGTAGAGGGGAAAAGAATGAGTCCCTCCTTGTTTGCGGATGTATGCCAGAGCCGTGGTGTTGTCTGAGTTGATTTGCACTGTCTTGTCTCGAATCAACTCTCTGAAGTGCTTCAAGGCCAAGAAAATTGCCATCAGTTCCTTCCTGTTTATGTGCCAACTTGTTTCTTCCTCGTTCCAAAGACCCGACACCTCCTGAGGGCCTAATGTTGCTCCCCAACCTGCGTCCGACGCGTCGGAAAACAAGATGAGGTCTGGGCTCTTCTGTTGAAGCGACATCCCTTCTGCTAACCTGCCTGGGGTTAGCCACCAACTTAATTCCTCCTTCACTTTGGCAGGAATTAGAAACTGGAAGGAATCCGGTTGCAATTTTCTTGGCCATGAATCTTTCAGGAAAAACTGTAGAGGTCTCATGTGCAGTCTTCCTAGAGAAATGAACCTCTCTAGCGAAGAGAGTGTGCCCAGTAGACTCATCCACTCTCTTGCTGAGCATCGGTTTTTCTCTAGGAAGTCCTGCACCTTCCGAATGCATAGGGCTTGCCTTTCGGGGGACGGAAAAAAAACCCCGAAACGAGTCGCTGACGATATCTGAATCCCCAAATAAACTATTTGTTGCTTGGGATTCAACTGCGACTTTCCCAGGTTTACCACAAGACCTAGGTCTTTTGCTAAGTCCAACGTTTGTTTCAGGTCCTCCAGACATTGACTTCTCGATTGGGATCTTATCAACCAGTCGTCCAAATAAAATGACACTCTGATCCCTCTTAGATGCAGCCATCTTGCTACATTGGACATCATCCTCGTGAACACTTGGGGGGCTGTGCAAAGGCCGAAGCACCGGGCCTTGAATTGAAAGACCCTGTTCTGAATCACGAACCTTAGATACTTCCTGCTTCCTGGATGAATCGGAATATGGAAGTATGCGTCTTGTAAGTCCAGGGTAACCATCCAGTGCCCTGGACGTACCGCTGCCAGTACTGAATCGTTCGTCTCCATAGTGAATTTGGTCTTCTCCATGAAAACATTCAGTTGACTTACGTCCAGGACTGGTCTCCATCCTCCCGAGGACTTCGCAACCAGGAATAGCCGGTTGTAAAATCCAGGAGATTCGTGATCCAGAACAGGTTCTATGGCTCCTTTCTCTAGCATGGAAGAGACTTGCTCCCACAGAGCCTTTTTCTTCACTAAATCGTTGTAATTTGCCCCCAGGGCTCTCAGAGATGTTGCGAGAGGAGGTTTCTTTAAGAAGGGAATTTTGTACCCTTCCCGAGCTACGTTGATGGCCCAGGGATCTGCTTTCATGTTCTGCCAAATTTCCCAAAATTCTTGAAGTCTGGCTCCTACTGCTGTCTGGAGGACTGAGTTCTCATTGTTTAGAGGTGGTTTTGGCTCCTCTTTTCGTTGGTACTCTCTTGCCCCTAAAGGCGGGTCGTGCAAACGTTCTGCCTCGAAAGGGCTGTTGAGAAGGCCTTGTTTGAGGGCTAAATTCTTTTGAAGTTTTCTTCACCAACTTGGATGGTAAAAACTTCCTTACCGATGAAGAGAGCAAATCTTGAGTGGCCTTCTGCGAAAGCGCCAGAGCTATATCCTTAATAACCTCTGACGGAAACAGCTGGTTTGAAAGGGGAGAGAACATCAATTCTGATTTCTGAGCGTTGGAAACGCCTTTAGAAGCGAATGAGCACAAAAGCGTCCTCTTTTTCAAAACTCCTGCTGCGAACAATGAAGCCAGCTTATTTGCTCCATCTCTGAGAGCCTTGTCCATGCAGGACATAATGCTCTTAGCCACTTCCATATGTTGTTCATTCTCGTCTTCTAAGGAATTCGCCAATGCTCCCAATGACCAATCTAGAAAATTGAAGACTTCGAAAGTCCTAAAAATTCCCTTAAAAAGATGGTCAAACTCGGACGAAGTGCACCAGACCTTGGCAGATTGCAACGCCTGTCTGCGCGAACTGTCCACTATACTGGAGAAATCCCCCTGGGAGGAGGCAGGTACTCTCAGGCCAAGACTTTCTCCAGTAGCGTACCATACCCCAGACTTAGATGCTAACTTGGCTGGGGGAAAAGCGAAAGAGGATTTCCCCGCTTCTTTCTAGTCCTTCAGCCAGTTATTCACTCGTTGTAACGCCTTCTTGGCCGAAATCGACAGAGTCATCTAGAGAAAAGAGGACTTCTTAGGAGTCTTAGTCTTAGAAAACTGAGACAGGGGAGATAAAGGCGCCGTAGGCTGAAATTCCCCTTCGAAAATAGACAGCAGACGTGAAGTTAGGATCTTGTAATCCGAAGACGGTTCGACATTCTTCTCTTCAACAAAGTCCACTTCTTCTTCTGCTGAAGAAATGTCTTGCAGATCACTATCGTTGTGATGCTTTGCTGATGGATTAACGTCCTGCCGCCTGCGTCCTGTCACCAACGAAGTCTCTGCGTCCTGCCGTCTGCGTTCTACAACCACAGAAGAATCAATGTGCTGCCGCTTGTGTCCTGCGTCCATCGTAGACACGTCTGCTTCCTGCGTCCTGCGTCCACCAGCGGTTCCGCGTCCTGACGTTTGCGTCCTGTTTCTTCCGAAACAATCTTCTTCTTCCTGCGTCCCGGAACACTACGCGATCGCCCGTCTTCGTAGAGCCCGTGCGTCCTAAATCCTCGACACGCAAACACTTTTCGTCCGTCTTCTTGGAAGACTTAACGGGAAGGAAATCGTCCTTACGCCTTGCAGGTCCTTGCAAAGGAGCATCCCATGAATCGACGAGAACTGCAAGCTTAGACTGCATTTCTCTTAAGAAATCCTTCGTACTATCTTCCTGACGAACAGCCGTAGGAGGAGGAGGAAGACGAGAAGGACTAGGACGCAAAGGAGAACGATCTTGGACTCTACCTGAAGGAGAGAGAAGAGGAGAGGAGAGGAAAAGCAAGAGGACTGGGGGGAGTCTCTTGACGAAATCCAGGAACGTACGGGCCGTACCGAGTCTTCTTTCGATGTCCTTAACGTCCTCTTGAGGGGGCGAGACACTACCGAGTACCAATGTTCGCGCTCTGATGTCGAACCATCAGAGGACGCACACTTCCCAGTTACGCCTTTTCTGTGGCGAACTGAAACAGCCTGGGATCTTACAACAGGACAGTCCGAAGGGACGCCTGACCGTGGTAAAACCTCTCTCGCCTCCCTTCGACTGTCGACATGCCTTCTCCCTTGGGTCTGGGAGCTTGACAGAGGTCTAGGTCTAGGAGCACGAGAGAGACGATCAGACGCCCCCTCCACTACACTTTCACTGACATCAAAAGCACTCACTTTATCCGTAAGGCGCTGTATTTGATCTCCCATGGACGCAAGGGCAGCGAAAACCTTAACAATCTGTGTATCGTTCGTGTCCTCCGATACAGCAGCGGGCGCAGGAGATACCTGGGGAGAAGGAACTACCAACTCTAGGTTAGAAGGAGCTGGAGAGAAAACACATTCACTCCTTTTACTAGAAGTATTCGACCTCTCACTACGAGAAACAGATCTCCTTACACGATCTTTCTCAAGCCTTTCAACATATTTCATAAATATCTTCCACTCCTTCTCCGACAAATTCTCACACTCAACACACCTACTCTCCCAAGTACACACATTCTCTCTACACTTCTTGCAAATGGTATGAGGGTCGACCGAAGCCTTCGGCAACCTTACCTTACACCCCTCTTTCACACAAACTCTAAACATACTACCAGTGTCAGACATCTTCCAAGAACAATCCAAAGCGAATGCCAAGCTAACGTTTCCAAGTACGATACCAAAAAATCCATGAAAAGTCAGCAACGAGAAGAAAATCCTAGCAGGGAACCACCAACAATGTTGCCGGTTCGGCTGGCAGAAAAAATCTGGCCCAAGTGGGAACGGTTCCTGGCGCTAGCGCCACGGTAACGGGGTGGTGGTATCCTGAACTACTAATAGGTTACTAGCGTTTGCTGCGAGATTTGAAATTTCTGCCAGGTGGAACAGAATATAGCTATATATATACCTGCCAGGTGTCATACATTAAAACTTATACTAATTGTAGTATATTAGTACATTCTTCTAAAATTAAACAAAGTTTCTGAAGGGATATCATCTTTGAAAAGTGCAGTAACTTTGTGAGTGGGTATCACATCTTATAAAAATATGTATACGCACTAACTGCATATTTATGCAAGTACAAAAATAAAAATAATATACTATCTTTAATAAATATTTTATACAGAAAAGCTTTAAAATTAAAAAATTTGCATACTAAATTAAACAAACACTTTTGCAGGGTTTTGCAGTGCTTCTGGAGGGTTCACAAATGTTTGCACTATTGTGAAGAACTTGTGAATGATAATTAGTTAGGTTCTGATGAAAAGTTCGCACTATTGTAAATTCGCGCAAATCGAATCGTGTGAGTTCGGGGTATTACTGTACTTCCAAAGAAACACAAGAGGAAAAGCCAGGGACAAGCCTTGTGCCCACATGAGTTGGCATGGGGTAAAAAACATGCTCAATAAAGCCTTTGCTAGCTCAGCCAGAAGCTAGCCTATTACCCATAGGTGTTCAAGAGTTATCCCCCTTGAGACTGGGAAGAGCACTCTCACTCAAAGACCTATGGGACCTTCTGTGAGAGGCCTTCTGGACTTCCCCTTCTCATCACAAGGGAGGGGAGTGATGATAGAGATGGGGAGGGAGGAAGAAAGGCTTGATGAGGAGGAGAAGGTGGTCAAAGGGCAATGTCTGAGCTTCTTCCGTTCCTAGCTAGAACCTTACTCTCCTCCTTGGAAGGAATCTTCCATGGGAAGAAAGCCATCATAGGAAAATTTAACAATGCTGAGCTACTAGCAGCTGCAAAAAAGTAGGTGTAGCAGTCAATGTAGCAAAGATAGATGTTGATCCTCTACCTCCTGTCATACACACCTCTCATTCAAGAAGGGAATGTACTCGGGGAAGTACGGAGATGTTCAACAGAGAGGAGAAGAAATGGGTTAACACTTGAAGGCTCTCCCCAACTAAAAAGTTCCCAACAGACATCAATTCCCCCTTGCAAGGCAATGCTGATGATTTTGAATGGACAAGTATTAAAATATTGAGAATCCACCCCCAAAATATATCAGTAGTACTTATACATATAGTACATATTCTCAATACAATAAAAAAAAATCCATCCTCCATAACCACCAGTTAACTACGTACATACCTAGCAGCCAAGTTTAATGACCATCTCCAAACTAGTGCTGGACAGGGTGTCCATAAAATCATTACCTGAATAAAGGGATTTTGACGGAGGAAAAATGATATTGTAATGATACAATTAAGTTTGTTCATACTTACCTGGCAGATATATATAATCAAGTACCCACCCACCTCCCCTCAGGAGACAGTGGAAATAAAAATTATGAATAGAAAATGGGAATGATTCCTGATACCCGCCTCCCAGCGGCGGGAATGGGTACTAACCACCTGACTCCCACTGCGTGTGTCGTAAGTGTTTAAATTTCTGTCGGATTCGGAAAAATACAGCTATATATATATCTGCCAGGTAAGTATGAACAAACTTAATTGTATCATTACAATATCATTTTGTTCATGAAACTTACCTGTCAGATATATATATAGCTGAATCCCACCTTTGGTGGTGGGAGTAGACAGAATAGAAGAATTTAGGAAACATATATATGCAGATAATTGATATCTTGATTCCTTACCTGTTAGCATAGCTGACTTCGTGGTTACTGCCGCGTAAGTCTGCTTGTGCTACTAGAGTTGCCAGCGAGGTAGAGACCTATATAGCTGGTGCACTCCAGATGATCTGTCAACAGGGGCGAGACCACGACGTGACTAGACCATATTGACCATACCATGAGGGCTAAGAAGTAAAATAAATATATATATAAAAATATATATCACCACCTGACCCACCTAGCCAAAGTTAAGGTGTGTTAACTAAGGCTTAAGAGTTAAGAAGTCACCGTTGTCGGCGACTCATCTACTAAATTAAGAGCTCTTCCTAACCATTTTCTACAGGATAGGATGAGTGGTACTTCTTGCCCCCAAGATTGTGTCTGCAGACACGTATGGCCCTAGCGAGCAGCAGATCTCATATGCCATCTTCACATCTCGCAGGGAGTGTGAATTGAACACAGAGTTGCTTCGCTAAAACATGGTACTCAGGATGTTGCTGAGTGCCATGCTCTGTTGAAATGCTTCCGAGGCCGCGCCCTCACCTCGTGAGCATTCAAATCAAAAGATTTCAAATCTTTGTGCAAACACAAAGAAGGAGCTTTTTTGAAAGACCTCCTTAACAATAAAGCCAGGGTGTTCTTCGATATGGGCAAGTCTGGTCTTTTCGGAACACTGCAGATTGTCCGTACGACTTCGACTTTCTTGAGTTTTATGTAGATAAAACTTGAGAGACCTGACAGGGCACAGGACTCTCTCTGGCTCCTGCCCACTAACTTGTGCCATCCTTGCTTCCCAAGCTCCTGGCCCAAGGAACAAAACGGGTTTCCATTCTTAGGCCATAACGAAAAGCTTAGAGAGCACACCGCCTTGTGTTCTCTAAAGCCAAAACTTGTGACGATGGCTTAAAATCTCACTAA
Organism: Macrobrachium nipponense; assembly: GCF_015104395.2. Taxonomy (NCBI): domain Eukaryota; kingdom Metazoa; phylum Arthropoda; class Malacostraca; order Decapoda; family Palaemonidae; genus Macrobrachium; species Macrobrachium nipponense. The sequence continues at coordinate 56,934,811 of NC_061108.1, read as the reverse complement.
CCCTCTTTGTCGTATCTAGGGTGGTTAGAAAAATGCCTTCCTGATCACATGCAAGAAGTTAACAGGTAGGAGATGTTCGAATGCTTTGACATCAAGAACTTCAGAATTGTCTAAGTTCCATATTGAAAGCTTCGATCTGGACATGCACAGTCAGTCCGTCTGTACTAACGTCAGGTGACCGACCAGTTGACCAGTCAGACGAATCAAGGACAGCAAGGCTGTACCCTGAAGACCATAAGGCACTATTCTTCGCTGAAGGATGAGTGTCTGGACTGCCTGGGCGATTCAAGCTAAGCAAACCTTGGGGGGTGTATCAACGCAACCCAACGTCGTTAGCGAATCAACAACTCCTGAGCCACTCCTGACTCGAGCTTCTGGTGCCAGGAGAAAGGAGCGAGGAGCAAAAGGCGATTCAGTCCCGAAGGACGAATGCCTGACAGTCCAACCTGGTCTCATGTTAAACGATCATCGGGGGTGTATAAACGCAACCGACTTCGTCAACAAGAAACTCAGGGCTACTATATGTCTCCTGATCTCGCACGAGTGTCTGACTCCGAGAAAACAAGTGAGACAAAAAGTAGATGGTGAGCGAGTTTCGAGATTTCACAGAACTCAAAGATCGTGAAGGGCTTTGTTGTTTGACAGAAGCAAATCTCTGAGCCCAAAGGCCGTCAACAACATATTTGCGTATTCTTTAATAGTTGTGACTGCCAGCTTATCCCATTCTTCAAACGGAAAGGGAAGACTGCAATCTTATGCTGTCAACATCTCGATAGTCTGAACGTAGTCAGACTCAGAGCGGAGAGGTTATAGGTACCTTTCGTGTTAAAGGAGACCGACTCTCTCGGAAAAGGTCCTTGGAAGGACGTGACCTCTGTGAATCTAGGATCTTGAAGGCCAACATGGGGCGATTAGCTTCATTGTCGCTCCCTGTGATGATATAAATCATCTTATTACATTTCCTAAGCGATTGAAAAAGGGGAAAAGAGACTAAACATCCATCCCCGTTCAATATCATAGGATGGCGTTTATGTTACCGCTCCGGATCGAGAATAAGGGAGCAGAGAAGAAGAAGCCTCTTCGTCCTCAACCTAGCGAAGAGATGAATGAAAGGACGTCCCTAAAGTCTCCACAACTCTCAACATACTTCTAAAGAAAGATTCCACTCGGAAGTCAGTAGTTGCTGCCTTCGATCGAGACGATTCGAACGGACTTTTGCAATCCTGTAACGAACCTCTAGAGGATCGTTCCATTCTACGCCTGTTGTTATAATAGGCTCTTTCTCGTAAACCCGAACCGGGACCGAGAGAAGATACTTCCTAAGATATGAGAGAGCTGTGGAAGATCAGAGTTGATATGGACCATGGTTCCAAAAACTTGTTTCGAGGACTGGAGGGACGACTGAATTGCTTCCACTTCTTTCAGATTATGATCCAGGACATCTGAAACCCTCTCCAGATGTCCGGCACCTTCTTTCTATCACCTCAAGAGATACTTAACGCACCGAGAGATGTTCAGAATCACTCCTAGATCTTTAATAAAATTTCAGTTTCCCGGTAGGAAAAAACTGTAGAGGTCTGAATTGCAGTCTATTCAGGGAAACAAACTTTTTTAGGAAGGAAATGGTCCCCAGCAAGCTCATCCATTCCCTCACACAGTATGTTTACTTCCCTAATAAGGCTGCGCTTTGCCTAAGCAAGAGAGCATATAATAGTGCAATGTTGTGGTAGACTCGTAGTCCTATACCGTGCGGTAACGAGCACCGAAAGGAGTAAGATATCTCTGTAGAACATTAAGGCCAAACGAATGCAATGTTTATTCATTCATGTAAGAAATCCCCTCAATCTTAGGCTAAAGTCCGTGATTGTAGGGCAGAGATACAGTTCGTCAGTCAATCCCGCAGGAGAGAGAGAGACGTAACTGCCAGCACAGAGATACGGTTAGTCAGTCAATCCCGCAGGAGAGAGAGACGTAACCTACCACGCATGACAGCGAACGAGTTGGTACTGGCTCGTTTGGACTGGAGGAGAGGACAGTGACAGCAGCAGCTTACGATCATCCGTCATCGTCGTCTCTTAACTTTATGCCTGGGTTGCCAGCTACCCTATTCTATGAAGAAAAAAGGTCCGTTATTTTTAGCATAAAGAGACTCTCAAGCTGGTATATTTAAGCGAAACAGAAAACGCTAAATATATAGATGCGTTTGTGTCGTCAGAACACTACCATACCACGGTAAAAGATAAATCGGAAACTCCTGGAAGGCTGCAGGGAGTAACGATTAAATGTCCTTAAAATGGACCATAGACCTCTCGGTTGCCATCCGAAGAGGTAACTACAGCAAGCGTATATGACTTGAACCAACCAGAAATAAAATAATGCAAGGCAAAATATGAAATTATATCACAATAAAGTTTGTTCATACTTACCTGGCAGACATATATATAGCTGAATTCGGAAATACAGCTACATACATATCTGACAGGCAAGTTTCATGAACAAAACTTAGGAGAATCGAAGCAGTCAGCTCAAGCTTCTTATGTTATTGGACATAAGGGTTCATTGACGTAGTCTACAAGTCTATTTCTTGTACGAGTCTGCGAATGACGAATGAGAGCTCTTCCGAATCTTGTCAATAAGAGCTTATTCGCTTACGCAATATCAAGTTAATGAGATGTTTGTCAATGAGAACTAACCCATTTACGGGACAAAGAGATATTTTGTCAATGAGGGGATACCCACTTACTTGACAAAACGATAGTATATTGTCAATGGGGGAAAGTCACTGAATTGACAAAACGTAATCCAGGAAGTCGAGCATTTTATTTTCCGATTCCCGTCTCAAACGAGGAAGGGGCAAGAATCCTTGTTAACGAAGGGACTGGGCTCTTACGTCAGGTAGAACGACGATGTTCAATTCGGCAGCGTAGTCCCGACTAGGAACTAACAAAATCTATCATCTGAAAAGCCCTTTCAGATGGGCTAAAAAGCTGGCAAAATTATCCTGGGAAGAGGAAGAAACTCTCCAACCAGCTTCCTCTCCCGTATCACAACTAATGCCTGCTAAAGCTTAAAATTTATTGGCAGTATGGCAAAGGAAGTCCTGTCTTGCGCTTTCCTGAAGAGCGTACTTTTGATGAGTGCCTTTGCAAGAATCCTACTGAACGTTGCCGAGGACATCAAGCCTTTATAACCCGTAACTGCCTTATCGCAAAGTCTTGACTGCGGTAGTGGCAACTTAAATTTATTGGCAGAATGGCAAAGCTTGCGGTAGAGCAAACGAGAACTTCCCTTGAGCTTTCCTTAACTCCATCCACCTATGCGAAAAGCAATATTAATTGACAGAGACCTCTTGAATTCACGAAACCCGATGTCTTGCTGGGTTTCGAAGAAGAAGTTGTCTGTTCACTTTAAGCTTCCTCCGAAGCACTGCCTACTTCACATTCTTTGCAGGTGAGGTAGAAGGTATCATCGAAGGTAGAGGTAAAAATTCTTTAAGCCCAAATCTGAAACAAGAGCTTGAAGAGTTCAACAGAAACGTTCAGCCAGGCGACACACCTGGCGTGCGCTGGTGCAAACCGGGGGGGGCTCGGGCGTTTCCACTGGAGCGCGGGCTCGGCGTCCACTGGAGCGCGCTCACGGCGTTCCTCTGGCCACTGGCGCCGCACGCTCGGCGTCCACTGGGCAGCGCGCTTGGCGTGCACCCGCGCGCCCCTGGCTTGGGCGTCCGCTCTCAAAAGCTTACTGCTACTATGACTTCTTTTACGTATTTTCTCGGTGGAAAGACGGACACGAGTTCAGGCGACGTTCGCCTTCTTACTTCTCACTGAAACGCATAACGAGAGAGAGAAGAGAGGAGGACGTGAAGCGTCCTCTTCTATAAAGCTTCTATTTAGAGGCGCGAGTCCATCCGAAAGCTCCAACCCCTGCGCGGGGAGGACGCTTCGGAGGACGAGAAGCAATCCTTCAGGATTCGTGCACGTGCACGCACTTAGGCAGTCTGGGGATTTTCATCAGAAACTGCCGAAGGCACGCCAGATCGGTGGGGGTTCCTCGTAACCCTCCTTCGGCTTTCGACATGCTCTCTCCCTGGTTCTGGGAGTCAAGCAGAGGTCCGGCGGCCTAGAGGCGAAACGAGGCCGATCTGACGCAACCTCCACTACACAAGGGGTATCACTGCACTTCTGCACTTCACTTTTACTCTCTAAAGCAAGCACTTTCGATTCTAAGTTACGAATCGAAGGAGTATCAGAGAAAGGGCAATTTCTCTACAGACACTGCTTAGGGCCCGAAGGCAACACTGCCAGGGTTAGGAAGTAACAATTACAGAAGTAGCACTTCACAGCAATGAAGGAGAGCGAGCACCTCTCGTAGACATATACATAGCCCGTAGGCCATACTACAGGGTTATGCAAAATAAAGTCTACAGGAAGGTTAGCAGGTTCACTACCCTGACTTTTGTTACTGATTAATTGCGTACATACGAATCATACGTCTTCCTTACGGAATTAGACATGTTTACTGATTAATTGCGTACATACGAATCATACGTCTTCCTTACGGAAAAGACAAAGTCTCACACTCCTTACATGACAAATCTCAACAAAGAAGCAAGACCCATACCCCTCGTACATACCAAGTGCGAATCTACCGAAGCTTTCGGTAGCCACACCCTATCTTTGCAGACAACCCCGTCTGAAACTAGCCTAACTAGATTCAGATATTTTATGCAAAAATGAATCAAATTCAAATCAATTTAAGATAGCGTATGCCTAGCCACAAATCCAAGTAAATAAACCAAAAGACAATTAGGATACTTAGCGGCAATGAAGTTTCCAAAATCCTAAGACGGAGGTACTGAAAACAGGTGTTTTCAGCACCGGCGACAGAAAAATTATGAATAGAAAATGGGAATGATTCCTGATACCCGCCTCCCAGCGGCGGGAATGGGTACTAACCACCTGACTCCCACTGCGTGTGTCGTAAGTGTTTAAATTTCTGTCGGATTCGGAAAAATACAGCTATATATATATCTGACAGGTAAGTTTCATGAACAAAATCTATTTTTGGGTGAGGAGCCGTGTCGCCCGGTGAAATGTCTCGTTAGCCATTTCTAATATATAAAACTAATGCTAAATATACTAGAGAATAAACCAAAGGGACTGACTGAGGTTACTACCCTCAGGCGAGCACTTTTGTAAAATAAAAATATCGTGTATAAACCAGGGGCGAGTAATACAGCCACGTTTCCTTCAACCCCACAGAAAGATCCACGTCAACAATCCCCAACATATGAGGCGCCGTTATACAGGCCGCCTCCCCAAAACCAACACCCTCCTCCCGAGCGCCATCAACAACATCTTAAGTAAGCACAGCGACGTTGTAGCACGAGATTTTTGTATCTGTGTAAAATTTTAAGTTTGTTTCGCTTTATTGTGATTCTACGATGGCAGCTTCCGTCCCATCTAAGTTGAGTACTCAGAACATGCATTGATTTACTTTTTAGGTGGTAGATCGCCGTTTTTAAGACTTTTAAGCTCGTTTTTCCTGGCGCTTCACGTGGCGTTATCGCGGGCTTCGTCTGCAAGGCGGCCGTTGTTTACTCTTTGGCGATATTTCTACCTAATTTTGTAAATTTATGATCTATATGCGCCTGGTTTTCTTGGGAGTGTCTTCCTTGATAGTATTATTTGTGATATCGAAACCTTATGGCTAGCTTCAAGTTTTATTCGTTCCGTTATTTTTTTTATGCTTTTATATATAAATATATATGTATTTATACGTAAGGAAGATACTCTTTGACTTCCAAGGTTAGGGAGTGCAAAGCAAGTTCAGAAATGAGTATCGACGAGACCCATCGGATGTTAAAAGCATTAAAGACTGGTATAAAAAGTTCACTGAGAATGGAAGTGTTGAAGACCGTAACTTTCTGGATACAACCTTCCCCAACTGCTGGATTAGGAGAGATGGCCCAACAGAATGGCCACCACATTCACCAGACATTACCCCTCTTTGATTTTTTCTTAGAAGCAAGGATAACAGCAGCTCTAGCAATGGTAACTATGGAGATGTTGGAGAATACCAAGAGTGAGATTGAATTTCGGGCAACAAAGGGGGCATGTGTTGAAATTTAGTAGTACGTAATGTAAAAAAAAACTTAAGTCATTGTTGTTGAAATTGAAGAAAACCTTATACCTCTAATTAAGATGGTTTATGTGTAATAAAGATCTGAAATCCAGGAAAGTTCTGAACTTGCTTTATCTTTCAAAAATAAACGCAATATACATTTGTATTATGTTAGTTTGTACTTTGTATATGACAAGCCCTCGATGTATTTGGTTTTTGCCTTTTAATCACAATACCATTAGTGTTCCATGTTTATACATAGCAGTTAAACCAATGACTTAGTTTTACATAATTTGTATAAAAAGTATCTACTTTAAAAAATCTATGATGACATCCAAAAGTTTACTTACCGAATATCTCTTGGAATTGTCTTGTAGATCTGCCAAAGTACAGTTTTGGTGCTTTTACCATTAAGGAGGCAATATAAGATGCCAATAGTAACCAGAGAGTGAATATAGGAGAGCTCCAATAGGAAAGCAAGCACACTACCTATAGCCACTGCTACAGCAATTCGAAACATGGTTCTCCGTCTAAGAACTCTCAACTTTAATCTTAAAATAATGGTTACTAGTTTCGCCACCACTGTAACTGTTATGAATCCAAGTCCATTCACCCAGTTATCTGAAAAGAAAGGGACAAACATGTTATTGTTATAATACAATTAAGTTTGTTCATACTTACCTGGCAGATATATATATAGCTGTATTTTCTGACGTCTGACAGAATTTCAAAACTCGCGGCACACGTAGTGGGCGGCCAGGTGGTAGTACCCATTCCCGCCGCTGGGAGGCGGATATCAGGAACCATTCCCATTTTCTATTCATATTTTATCCATGCCACTGTCTCCTGAGGGGAGGAGGGTGGGTACTCTAATTATATATATCTGCCAGGTAAGTATGAACAAACTTAATTGTATTATAACAATAACATTTTGTTCATGAAACTTACCTGACAGATATATATATAGCTGAATCCCACCTTCGGATGGTGGGAAGAGACAGAATAGGATTTTTAGGAAACTAAATTAAGTAGATGATGTACATCTTGGTTCCTCACCTGTTAGCAAAGTAGACTCTGTGATTACTGTCACTTAAGCCTGCTTCTGCTTTAATCAGAGTTGCCAGCCAGGTGGAGACCTGTAGTGCTGGTGCGCTCTGGATGCTCTGTCAACGGGGACGTAACCACAATGTGAAAAGACCATCGGACCATCCATATGAGGGCTACGGAGCAACTGACCACCACCTGACCAACTAACCAAAAAATCCCTGACAGTTAATCTAAAGAATGGGAGATTTTCACAGAAGATCTCACCATCAACCAAAAACACAACAAATAAAACTAACCTATTCTAAGCTAAGGGATAGGAAGAGAGCTACCTTCAGCCCCCAAAACTGTGTCTGCAGAAATGTATGGCCCCAAAGAACTACAGTTCTCGTAAATCGTTCTCACATCCCGTAGGTAATGTGAGGCGAATACGGAATTGCTCCTCCAAAAGGTGCTATCAAGGATATCCTTGATAGACATATTCCTTTGGAAGGCAAAAGAGGTAGCTACGGCTCTGACTTCGTGAGCTTTCACTCGTAAGAGGCTCAAATCAGTCTTCTGACAAGATGAATGAGCCTCTTTAATGACGTCCCTCAGAAAGAAAGCCACAGCATTCTTCGACAAAGGCAATTCTGGTCTTTTCACCGAGCACCAGAGATTACCTGAGAGACCTCTTACCTCTTTAGTTCTGTGAATATAGAACTTGAGAGCCCTGACAGGGCACAGGACTCTCTCTGGTTCTTGACCCACGAGACTCGACATTCCTTTGATCTCAAAGCTCTTGGGCCAAGGGATAGACGGGTTCTCATTCTTAGCCAAGAAAGTTGGACTCAACGAGCAGACAGCGTTGTCCCCCTTGAAGCCCACTTGGCTACTGAACGCTTGGATTTTGCTAACTCTCTTCGCCGTCGCCAGAGAAGTTAGGAAAAGCGCCTTCTTCGTCAAGTTCCGTAGAGACGCTTCGTGGAGAGGCTCAAACGGACTTGACATTAAATGTTTAAGAACCACGTCGAGGTTCCATGAAGGCGGTCTCGCCCGGGGAATCTTGGTGGTTTCAAATGATCTCAAGAGGTCGTGGAGATTCCTTGTTGTCAGAGAGGTCCAGTCCTCTGGTCGATCGAAAGGTACGGCTGACAACATACTCTTATATCCCTTGATGGTCGGGACTGCCAATTTCTGCACATTTCTTAGGAAAAGTAGAAAATCGGCTATCTGGCTCACAGAGGTCGTGGAAGAGGAAACTCCCTCCTTTCTGCACCATGCCCTGAAGGAGGCCCACTTCGATTGGTAAACAGCTCTTGAAGAGGCTCTTCTAGCACTAGCGATTGCTCTCGCAGCTGTTTTCGAAAACCTCTCGCTCTGGCCAACTTTTCGATAGTCTGAACGCAGTCAGATCCAGAGCGGAGAGGTTTTGGTGATACCTTTCGAAGTGAGGCTGTTTGAGTAGATCTTTCCTCCAGGGCAACGTCCTTGGGAAGTCCACAAGGAATGTCATGACCTCTGTGAACCATTCTCTCGCTGGCCACATCGGGGCGATCAGGGTCAACCTTGTCCCCTCTGAAGCCGCAAACTTCCTCATGAGTTCCCCCCATTGATTTCTTGAATGGAGGGAAGGCATAAAGGTCTAGGTCTGTCCAACTCCAGAGCAATGCATCCACCGCAATTGCTCCTGGATACTTATGACCGGGGAGCAATACAGAGGAAGCCTCTTTCGTCGCTCGACGGCGCAAATGAGGTCGACAAAGGCCGTTCCGCAACTTCCACAGCTCTTGACACCTCTTGGTGTAAGGTCCACTCTGTTGGCAGGATTTGATCTTGTCGACTGAGAAGGTCCGCCCTGACGTTCTGTACACCTGCGACAAATCTCGTCAGGATCTTGATCTGCCTCACATCTGCCCATAGCAGAATCTCCCTTGCCAGGTGAAAAAGAGATCGGGAGTGTGTTCCTCCCTGATTCTTCAGATATGCAAGGGCTGTGGTGTTGTCCGAGTTGACTTGGATGACCTTGCTTGTCACTTTGTCTTTGAAGAACTGCAGCGACAGGAAGATCGCTGCTAGTTCTTTCACATTGATGTGCCAGGCTACCTGTTCCCCTCTCCAGGAGCCTCCACACTTCTTCCCCTCCTAGTGTTGCTCCCCCAACCCGAAAATGGAAAAAAGCGTTGAAAACAACACTAGGTCAGGGCTCAGAAGATTTAGGATAAGCCCTCTCGCAAACTTTCTGAGGGTCGAGCCACCACTCCTCTTAAGTGACCTCTCACTGGATCTGAGATCTTCAAGATCGCATTCAGATCTTCCTTGGCTTTCCATTCTTCCGCTAGGAAAAACTGGAGAGGCCTGAGGTGCAGTCTTCCCAAGGAGACAAACTTTTCCAGCGAGGAAATGGTGCCCAGCAGACTCATCCATTCCCTCGCCGAGCAAGTCTCTTTCCTTGGGAAGGCTGAGACTTTCTCTAAGCCTAGAAGCTGACGTTCCTGGGACGGAAACGCCCGAAAAGCCACTGAATCCATCTGAATCCCCAGATACATGATGGACTGTGTCGGGGTCAGATGTGACTTTTCGGAGTTGACTAAGAGTCCCAGGGACTTTGCTAAGGCTAAAGTTGACTGAAGGTCCTTCAGACATTTTCCCTTCGACGACGCTCTGATCAACCAATCGTCGAGGTATAGGGATATTCTGATCCCTGAAGAATGTAACCACCTCGCTACATTCTTCATTATGACGGTAAAGACCATCGGAGCCAAGCTCAGACCGAAACAAAGGGCTCTGAACTGCCATACTCTGTTTCCTAAGACGAATCTTAGGTATTTCCTTGAAAGAGGGTGGACGGGGACGTGAAAGTACGCGTCCTGCAGGTCTAGGGACACCATCCAGTCGCCAGGTCTCAAGGCTCCTAGAACTGACTGCGGCGTCTCCATCTTGAACTTGATCTTTTCTACAAAAAGATTGAGCCTGCTTACGTCTAGGACTGGGCGCCAACCCGACGACTGCTTCGGTACCAGGAAAATCCTGTTGTAGAAGCCTGGTGACCCCAGGTCCACGACTTGCTCCACCGCTCTTTTTTCGATCATTTGATCTAAAAGATCGAAAAGGATCCGTTTCTTCTCTCCCTGATAAGACGGAGAAAGGTCCCTGGGAGTTGATGTTAGAGGAGGAGGATGCAAAAAGGGGATCTTGTACCCTTGCTCTACGATCTTGAGAGTCCAAGGGTCCGCCCCTCTCTGTCTCCATGCTCCCGCAAAAAACATCAGTCTGGCTCCGACTGGCGTCAGAAGGACATGTTCTTCATTTGGCTGTCTTGGGCTTGAAGGAAGCTCTTCCTCTTGAAAGCCCTCTCCCTCGAGGAGCTGCTCTCGAGGGAGGAGCTCCGCGAAAGGGTTTAACTCTCTTCGGAGGTCTAACAAACGATGATGTAGAAGGAACTGCTGGACGCCTCGAGGACTGTGCTAATAGGTCCTGGGTCGCTTTCTCCTGCAAACTAATTGCTAGATCTTTGACCATCGTCTGGGGGAAGAGATGGTCCGAAAGAGGAGGAAAAGAACATTCCGCTTTCTGAGCGGGTGTAACCGACTTTGCGGTGAAATTACAAAGCAGAGCTCTTTTCTTAAGGAAAGCTGTTCCAAAGTGAGAAACTAGCTCTTCCGAACCATCCCTGACAGCCTTGTCCATGCATGATAACACACTGGACAGCTCCCCCAGACTGAGAAGATTCAGGGCTTCTAGATGTGAGGTCTAGAACTCCAAGCACCAGTCCAAGAAGTTGAAGAACTCCTAACCGTAACGCAGCAGTCCTTTCAAAGTGGTGGTCCGTTTCCGAAGGAGTCCAGGACACCTTGGCAGCTGATAAGAGGGACTCCTCTGGCGTCCACTAAGCTGGAGAAGTCCCCAAGTGCAGACGAAGGAACCTTACACACGACGTCTTCCTTGGTCTCATACCAAACGCCTCCTTTTCCGGAGAGTCTAGAGGGAGGAAGGCGAAAGTCGTCTGTCCCCTGATCCTTCCTTCGAGTCATAAAGTCCTGGAGCTTCTTGAAGGCCCTCTTGGTTGAAAGAGAAGTCTTCATCTCAACAAACTCCGGTGTCTTATATGACTTGGAAGACGAAAGTTGCGAGGGAGGAGACCTAGGAGCTGCCGGCTGAAACTTGTCCCCGAAGGACGAACGTAACAGCCGCACAAGAACCTTATAGTCAGAGACAGACGAAACAGAAGGAGGTTCCTCTTCCACCGAGCTCGCCGGACTACTAAGTTCCCCTTCTTCTCTAAGAGGAACCGGAGATCGTCCATCCGGAGAGGGCGTACGTCCAGCGGGTCTAGCCTTAATCAAAGACCTCCGCTGCTTAGAAGTTGACGCTTCGGGCACGGAATCGTCCTTACGACGATCCTTAACACTCGAAGAAGGCAGAACGTCTTGGCTGCGTCGAGCGTCCTGTGAGACGACGGAGACTGCCTTACTTCTAACTGAAGTGATCTTATGCTTCTTGAAAGCACTACTAAGTCCAGTAGGTACAGAGTCTCTATGAGCTCTAACAAACTCCTTATGAGGAGACACGTCACTCCGAGCGTCTACACGAGCGTCCTGACGAGCGTCCTCAAAAGCGTCCCGCTTCTCGTGAAAAGCGTCCTGCTTAGCATGGAAAGCGTCCTGCTGAGCGTCCTGCTTTGCGTGAAAAGCGTCCTGCTTAAAACGGAAAGCGTCCTGCTGAGCGTCCTGCTTCGCGTAGAAAGCGTCCTGCTTATAGCGAAAAGCGTCCTTCTGATCGCAAGCTTTATCAGGAGAACGAGATCGGCGATGATCCGAAGGAGACGCAATCGGGGAAAGAGACGAACGCGGAGAGGGAGAAGGAGACTGCTTCGTCCTCTTGACGGGCAGCCTGACGTCCTTCCTCCGCTTAGGCTCGACTGCTTGCTGGGCGAGTCCTCTGAGCCATAAGAGCAGATAGCTGGTCCTGAAGGGACAAAAGAGTATTCTTCGTAGGTGACGAACTAGAAGGAGCAGGACTGAACCTGCGAGAAGGCGAGGGGCGAGGGGATGCCTCCTTCCTTCTCACAGGTACAGCTAGCTGCTTCTCCGAAGAGCGATCGTAGCGCGACTGGACGTCCTCACCGGAAGACAACCTACCTCTTTTCTGAGAAGGAAAGGCGTCATAAGCACCCGGAGAAGAACGCAAAGAAACTGGTGAAAAAGGACGTGAAGCGTCCTCACAACGAAAAGTCCTTTTCAGAGGACGCGAGTCACTCCGAGCGCTCCACCCCTTGCGCTGGGAGGACGGCTTCGGCAGGACGAGAAAACAGTCCTTCAGGATACGCGCTCGAGCGCGCTCCTTGGCAGCCTGGGACTTTGCAACAAGGCCTGCCGAAGGGACGCCAGATCGGTGGGGAGCCCCCGTAACCCTCTTGCGGCTTTCGACATACCCTCTCCCTGAGTCCTGGGAGTCCGATAGAGGTCTCGGCCTAGAGGCATTACGGGGCCGATCTGACGCCCCCTCCACAACACTAGGGGCACGATCACAAACTTTCACAGGGCCAGTTTCCAAGGCCAAAACTTTTGATTCAAGAGTGCGCAGAGACTCGAGAATCAGAGAAAGGGCATTACTTTCTCCAGACACAGAAACAGGGCCCGAAGGCAACATCACAGGTTTAGGAGAAACAAATTCTACCAGTGTTAGAGGGGGTGAAATGTTACATTCCTTACCTTTCGTAGAACTGCTCCTGGAGGAAGCCCTCCTGACTCTATCGCGCTCTAATTTACGCCGATAGGTTTCATACATTTTCCATCCATCATCAGTCAAATCCTTGCATTCATTGCACCGATCATCAACCAAACAAACATGCCCCCTGCATTCCATACATACTGAGTAAGGATCAACTGAAGGTTTAAGAAGCCTCACCTTACATTCACTCCTCACACACACTCTGAAACTCCCTGTACTTGATCCTGACATCATGTACACAAAAAAGCCAATCCAAATTCAAAAAACAGTCCACTATCACGTGCCAATCCAACAATCCAGAGTCAATAACCAAAAGTCAATCCAGATACTTAGGAACGAGTAAATAAAAAAATCCTAGACGGAGGTACTGCAAACAGTTGTTTACAGCACCGGCGACAGAAAAAATATGAATAGAAAATGGGAATGGTTCCTGATATCCGCCTCCCATCGGCGGGAATGGGTACTACCACCTGGCCGGCCACTATGTGTGCCGTGAGTTTTGAAATTCTGTCGGACATCAGAAAATACAGCTATATATATATATCTGTCAGGTAAGTTTCATGAACAAATTAAAAGTTTTACAATTACTTATGTAAAAGTTAAAACACTAAAACCTAATTTCACAAAATAATAGCTTGTCTTGTGCAAATAAACAAACATGAGTCCAAATGAAATCTTACACAGTTGATTCATGAGGCAACATTATTATACACCACTGCTATGCAAGAATTGTGCCCCTTGTGATGGCAGTATGTTGGCTCACGTTTACACATGAAAAAGATTCCAACACAGGCAGTCCCCAGTTGTCAGAGGGGCTTATATTCTTGGAGGGGTGCTCCTAGGCAAAAACCACCATTAACAAACACTCAGTGATATGTGGCACCGAGATTCAGTTAATGGCACCTCTGTTAAGTATGTTATGGCGCCATAACTCTGTCATCAGCACCTTATGGCGCCATAACTCTGTCATCAGCACCTTATGGCGCCATAACTCTGTCATCAGCACCTATTATCAGCATCTTATGGCACTGATAACCAAAACTCGGCCCTGTTATGGCGCCATACATCGCCAATTTTATGGAGCTAGAAAAACCAGATCGCCATTAAACGATTCCGCTGACAACTGGGGACTGCCTGTAATAATATTTTTAACTATTAAAGTACCTATGTATAAAAACTTTTATGACAGTAATAGTTCTCAGTTTTGTTATAATTAACCCTTAATGGATGGATAGCCACATATGAGTAGCAATAACAGGTTTTGGGTGGTGGATGGATTTACTCATGTTGAGCATCAATATTATGCACCATCGATTTTGAGGAATAAGTTAGGAAAGAGATTCCGTTACTCACTGATGACAACTTTTGGACTTGCTCAGATCAACGAAGTAGGCACCTCATGAGTCAGTTGTGATCTTGATTTCAAGGAGGCATGTTGTGTTTTTCTTCTTCCCAAGACACGTTTTTTAATTTATTTGCTCATAAATATACCCAGGGGTTGTTGTTGGTTTGAGTTCATATCTTTTATGATAGTAAGTCAGTTATAATTGTAATTTTGAAAAGAAAAGTGCAAAGAAATACTAGAAAAAATGTATTATCGAAAAGTTATTGTATCCTCGATCTCAGTAAATTTACGTAAATATTTTACAACAAACATATCAGAATTTGTTACCGATTTTAGTTCTTACCCGTTTTGATATTGTGTGAGCTGTAATATCACAATTTTTCAAAGTAAATTGTAATGTTCCTGACTATACAAAACTGACCTCCTTTACAACAGGGTATATACTTGCAGCGTAGCAGCTGGATACAGTCATTAAAATCTTGAATAAGTTGGTTAGGTAGTAACTACCACCCGGTAAGTGGGAAGACCCGCCTGCCCTGATGTAAACGCTCCAATTTACTTGCAGCCCATGTTTCACATTGAGGGGTACCATGAGGTGGGCAATTAGTATAAAGGATCTCAGGTTTGTATAGTTAGGAAAAATACAATTTACATACTTTCAATAAATGACAATTTGTCGAAAATTGCATTTTTCCTAACTATACAAACCTGAGGTCCTTTAACAATAGGAAGGTAACTAGCGGCAGCTGGGACGGTCGTAAGCTTCGAACAAGGGGAGAACGGTAGTTAACTGCTTGTCCGACGTGCGCCGCGCCCGCGCGCGCCCGAGAGGTGAAGAATCACTTTTGCTTTAGGCCCATGCAAAAAGTTGCAGAGTGAGGGGTGGCATGAGGTGGGACTATATGTAAAGGACCTCAGGTTTGTATAGTTAGGAAAAATGCAATTTTCGACAAATTGTCATTTGTTCCGATACGTAATACAAACCCTCGGTCCTTTAACAATAGGAAGACTCACTTCTTGTGGGAGGAATCTGAGTCTTTTTTGGTGAACAGACTGGTGTTCGTCAAGCCCATAGAGTTGCGCTCCCTGGTTCTAAGAGCAAGGGAGGGAGGGATCCTCAAACCTCTGTCCGATTGATCGGGGTGGTGCACCGCAAGGATCAATGGTCAGACCTCTGGGCCAAGTACTAAGAGAGAGGCAAGCGTATCTCTTCGTACCAGCAAGCAAGAACTTGTTCCTGTTTGCAAGAGACAATCATAAAATGATGGGTTTGTCTCAATTTGGCATCCACTTCCTCCCCCTTGTTGGAGGAAGTGGTGGATATTTACTCCTATCCCTACTGAAAGGGATAGGATGGTGCTCTATTGAGTAGCTCACCTGCATCTCGTCCTTACCCAGCAGGGTGACGACCGTGTCCCTCTACCCAAACAGGTAGAGGGGAAGAAAAGATGGGAAGAGGAGCCAGTCCACACTCTCATTCCTCATCCATTCTTACGGTCACACCAGGACTCGATGCTGTTCAGCCTGCGAGGGTCTGGGTTAACTCACAACGTGTTGAGCAACCACCACGGTTCCCAAGGAAAAAGCAGATCCAAGGAACTGTGGGCAATATCCTGAAGGTAGAAGGAGGTGCATGCGGTCCGGTTTTGGACCAGGCGCCTGCCTTCATTACCTGCGCCACGGAGAAGTTCTTGCGGAACGCGAGAGAATGATGAAGATGGCGTCCACACTCATCCTGGGTGTCGAGTTTCTTCAGACAGCTCCGTCGCACCTTCACAGGACAAAGCAGCATAGCCTTCGTATCGGAGGCGGTGACGTCATTAGGGAGGGTATTGTGAAGGACTCGAACCAATCGTCAGTTACCGAAGGGTTCTGAGTCTTCGCTACGAAGATCGGTACGAAATCGAGCGTCACAAATCCCCATCCCTTTGTGCTTGACTTCTCAAGAGAAGTCATGCAGTTACCTAAGACGAAAAGAAGGGAATAGTCGTATGACCTATCCTCTTCTCGACTTTGGTTATGTACAGTACTCATACTGACAAGCTATTAAGACGAAGTAATGATTGCTCTGGAACAACCGAACTAAGTCCACAGCATAGTTCGTAACTGACTCGGGCGCTCTGACAGCTGCCGACTGACTGGTTCGGAATCAGTAGAGGCAAGTTGTCCAAGCATCCGGGTAAGTCACGTGACCTTCGCCCCCCTTTAAAGAGTTATGCTGAGAGACCAAACAAATAAAATATTTGTTAGTCACCGATGCCGGACGGCGCGGCGATGATTCTCTTAATGCCTAAGCTCAAAAGGCGAAAGTCAATTGCCTTCAAAAGACCGAGGTCCCTGATGGCAAGAAAATCTCATAGACGTTGAATCTCAGCTTAAGGAGAAACAACACTATGTGACGTTGAAGACGAAGGTAGGCAATGAATGCAACCTATGTCTTCCAGCTGAATCGAGAGAAGGAATCTCAAGATTCTAAACCTGTGCTTACAAATGACTGAAAACGCTAACCGCCATTTCATTGCTGTCCGTTGTACAATGAAAGCGGGGCGTTCTTCAGTAATGAAACACAGGGAAGAGCCGCTTGAAGAACTGCTTCTCATGGGCTGAACGTTTGGAAGTAGAGCTGGCAGGTGTGGGAGTAGGCGATGTCTTTCAATACATCTGCTAATCCGCGGGTGAACAATGAACAATTGTCACACCTCCGAATAACAAGATATTTTGAGGACAAACTCAGATTCCGCAAAAATCATTCGCCATTATCGGGATACGATGCAGCAAGAGACTATTACAGAATTCTGTTACCGTGCGGTAAACAGAAAGATGAGAGTCGAATAGATATCTCTGTTTAAAATTCTCGCAATACCGAAGACGATGAATACTAGCGTTTCTCAGCAGTAGATGGTCATTCATGTATGCGAGAATCCCCGTTAATCAGAGACTTAAGTCCGTGATTGTTGGGCAGAGATACGGTTGTTATTCAATCAAAGCAGGTGAGAAAGACATAAACAACCATCTATCTCAAAGCGGCAGCTGATACTGAAATGCCTCGGGCAATTCAATACGCAGTAGCTGTCGCTGACTCGTCATCCTGAGTTGCCAAGTAATCCTTTCCACGAAGGAATGCGTTCGGCTAGAACCACCGAGCATAAAAAGATATGCTCGAGCAATTATATTTAAGCGAAACGAATTCGGTAAATATAAAAGCTTAAATGGTGTTGTTGTGACAACACCATAAGTATATAAAATTGAAACTGGAAACTCCTGGGAGGTTGCAGGCAACCCGGGTTGCAGTTCAATTAGAATACTTTTCGTCTAAGTCGCAATCCGTAGAATAATCCAGGATATGCGCCTACCCCTGCGGACCATTCAACTGCTTAGCAGATCATGTCGCGAGTTAATATACGTAGTATATTTGTAGGATTCTGAACAACGATCTCCATCCTAAATTCTTTCCTTCAAGAAAAAACAAAAATAGGATTGGAGATCGACCACCTTCGTTCTCTATTAAATGAGAGTGAAGGAGAAATCTTCCTCGAAGGAAAGCTTCAATGGTGAACAGAATAATACTAAGACGATAGTTTCCAGCCAAACTGGATATTCCCGTCCGTTCTTCTCTATTCCAGGTTGGTCGACCTACTGTGAGATAGTCTTCTTTCAGCAGCAGTCTTCTTCCTAATGCTAGAAATTCCAGGAATTCAAGCATAGGCGAGGTTCCCGATTATCGTGTAACATATCGTGGATTCTCGTCTCGCTCACTTTGGACCGTGGTCTCGCCTAAGTGTTTGGAGATCGTAAGAAACTCTAACACTCTGAATGCGCTAGAAATTCCGTAGAATTCTAAGCAGTCTGCGAAACCCCCACCGAATTCGTCAAACGATATCGGCTGGTGGTCCTCTCGATTCCCGTAGAAATCGAGAATGGGGCAGGATCCCTCCTCAACGACCGGGGCTTACGTCAGGTTAGGACCCGCGAAGGTCCCCCTGGTAGCGCAGTCCCCAACGTGGGATCCTACAGAGAAATCTCTGTAGGATCCTTCCCCTTTCCCTCGTAGCCGAAAGGAGAGAGGGAATGGGGGAGGAATTGGATACTCGCTCGCCTTCCCAGTGGAACTAGCAGTTGGAGAAGAGTAGGAGCAGCAGAGCCTTGCGGCGATGGGCCTCTCAGGAGTCTGGGAAAAACGTATCGTCAGGAGAACGTTTTTCCCCCCGAGGAGGGTTTTACGAACTCTCACTGTAGGTAAAGGGTCTGCCGCCACTGTGAACGTCGTCTGGGTGGGGCTGATCGACACCTGACAGGAGAGAGCCGATACCGCCTCTCCCGACTCATTCCAGTCCTCGTCGAGGTCGAAACCTCTCAGGAGGACCGAAGAGTATTTAAATAGCGGTGTCCGAAGACCCGTAGAAACGCCGCTGTCGCAGTAGAGGAGGTGGAAGTACTTGATCGAACCGGCCAGAACTGAGAGAGCCTTCTTGTCCGGAGACGAGAGACTCTCGTTCAAGACAGAATCGGCCAGCTCCGATCGCGGCATACCCACCGTCGGTTTGGGTTCCCTCTCGGGGCCCCAAAACGACTCGAGTAGAGACATGGGCTCTGCTGGTGGGAGCGGCGATCCTTCCCCCCGGTCGTTGTGCTGACGAATCAGTGCAATAACCTGGGTACAAAGTTACTCTGAATCTCGGAAGTTACAGCGTCTTGAGGAGTAAGGACCGTCCAGTCCCTCCAACAAGAGCAGCTCCCAGGACCCTCTCCTTCAGAAGAAGGGACCACAACAGATCCCTGACGGTTGCCTCCAATCACTTGCGCGTAAACGTCCTGGTTGGTTCCTAAGACAACCTGGCACGTGCGGCGTCGTGACGGGATCGTGAGCGGCGCATCTCTCACGATCACTCCTATATACCTCGCTCTTCCTGGCGTATGCCGAGGAAGTTGAAGGTATCGGAGAGACAGAACTGACGCTACCCCCTCTCCCCCTGACGGTCGCCTCCAATCACTTGCGTGTACGTCCTGGTTGGTCCTAAGACCATACGTGGCACGTGCGGCGTCGTGACGGGATCGTGAGCGGCGCACCTCTCACGATCACTCCTAGCTACCTCGCTCTTCCCTCGGTGTAGCCCGAGGAAGTTGAAGGTAGTGGAGAGACAGACCTGACGCTCCCCCCCCCGCTCGCTGGCAGAGGACCAGCGTACGTGGGGGGCTGCAGCCGATCACCAACCCGCGCGTGGGATCGATCTGCAGGCCTGGCCGTGCCCGCTCACCTGTGGCGAGCGGCTCTACTGAGCACGTCGACCCCGGTCCCGTTCGCTCCAAGACGAGCTGCTGCTTGGGTCACCGTCTCCGCCCGGTCCCCTGTGGGGAAGTCGGCGGAATCAAGGTGACCTGCAGAGCTCCGCTTTCGCCGTGAGACCGCTAGGAGAGTCCTCCGGACGTCAAAACGCTGGTACCAGCCGCAGGCTAGGAACGTCGGTTCGAGGGGACCCTGGGGAGAACTGCTCCCAGCCTAACCCGTGCCGGTCGGTAAGAGGACCGGTAGTCCACCGATTTCATGGGGGACGGCTGGTCGCTCGCCGAGGAGCGGCCGATGCCTGGCGAGAGTCACCCTGAGCGGCTCTCGAACAGTCTTCGCTCCGTGCTCGGTCATGACGCTGAGCGAACTCAGGCGTCTTAACTTTGGCTGCACGGTCACCCGAAGGAGATCGTACACTCGGAACTTCTCGCGGACGAGAAACCGAGCCCGGTACTGGCTTAGCAGCAGAGCTGCCAAGACCAGGCGAGGGTTACCAGCGGTAGCCAGCACACCCTTGGTCCCCGTCTTCTTCTTCTTCTCAGAAGGGGAGACGGGTCCCCGTTCCCGAAGGAACAGGAGGACCAGCAGAAGGAACCCCCCCCACGTCACAACGGCCTAATGTGACGAGCCCGCTTCGAAGTTCCCTGAAGGAAGTCCTTCTTAGGGTGGGGGAATAACAAAACCCAATTACCAGCTGGTCGCTGCGAGAGCGGCCGCTGGCCTGGCGAGAGTCACCTGAGCGGTTCTCGCCAGCCTCTGCTCCGTCCGCCGTGGTCTTGGCGCCGAGCGAACTCTGGCGCCGAAACTTTGGCTGCAACGGTCTCCCAGAGGGAGGAGCGTACACTCGGGATCTCCCTCGAACGAACGAGAGACCGAGCGGAACCTGGTCGTAGCGCATCGCCGCTCAGCACCAGGCGAGGAACGTACCAGAGCTAACCGATACTAACTCTGGTCCCCGTCTATCTCTTCCTTACGGAAGGGAGACGGGCCCCGCCCCCGACGAGCAGGGGAGGCCCAGCAGGAAGGACCACACCCCCCCCCGTCCCACCGAGGTGGGACGGCCTTAGAAGTTTCCCGAAGGAGACTTCTTAGGGGGGGGGAGGCAGCCCTTCTTCTTCTTCGGCTTATGGCCTTAGAAGTCGAAGGGGAAGAGGCAGCAACAGACGAAGACGAAGATGACACCTTCCTCTTCTTCGTCAGCTCACGCAGGACAGTCGTCAGGTCCTCCATCCAGGCCGGAGTCGGGCCTATTGCCGAAGCAACACGGCCCGACTGCACCTGTCCGGAAGGACCTGGGACTGGGGAAGACACACCATGGGCAGGACCAGCATGGACAGGCGCAGGAACCAGGAGCGAACAGGAAACAGCAACCCAGCTCAGGAGGCGGCAGGAACAGCGGCAGCGGTAAACACAGAAGGGACAGCCAAGCCAGTAGCGGAAGCACATCAGCGACAGGTACGGCAGGCCCAGCCATCGCCTCGTAGAATCATCGGCAGCCAGCGTGGTACTGGCGGCCGGTTCCAGGGGCGAGCTGCTGGAACAGCGGAAGTCTGGGGGCAGGCAACACGAAGAAAACACAGGCGGCGGCGGCATACCCCTCCTCGGTACGGCGGCGACCGGCCCTAGAAGCGGCAGACGGCGTCACCGACACAGCATGGGGAGTGTAGACCAGCGGGGGGAAGCAGCATAAGCGGCCGTGAAGGTTGTAGTGGAGACCACTCCAAGGTCACCGCCCCAGACCTCGCTAGACTCTGCAGCAGATCGTGGATGCTAGGCACGCCCTGCAGCCGCAGTGGTGTCCAATACCTTTGTTCCCAAGGTCGTCTCCCACACGGCTGTAGCACCTGCCGGTAGCACAGACAGATTAGTAAGAGGGGTTCCCTCACGCACGGGGGGGGGAGACATGCCCCACCCCGAACGGAGGAAGACCCCAAAAAAAACACAAAATACGAGGAAGCTGAGCGGGGGGGCAGGAAAGAAGACGAAGAATCGGATACCAAGGCGAGGTCGCGGGAGAGCTTTCCGACGACTTCCTGGCAGGACCTTCGCTTCCCCTACCCCCACCCGCACAGCAGTGAAAAGTAATATGAATGAAACAGAATACTGCACTTTGCGATTCATTCATTCATAGAACTTAAAGAGGGAAAAATCAATTCCCGTCAAGAGCGGAAACTTGATCCATTATAATAGATGCTATCATAAATATATATGAAAATGAACAATACTGCACTTGCTATTTTCACTTTCACAGCAATAAATCGTAAGGATTAATTCCCGGGTAAGAGCGGAAATTGATCCAAAATTAAATTTGATGCAATTAATAAATGAAAATGAAAAGAAAACTGCATTGCGAATCCACTTTCATTGCATTCTATTCATAGAAATAATAAAGGCTCTTGGCCGAGGCGCAATCAAGCTCACTCGGCAACGAACGAACCACAGGGCAAAAATATAATGAAAAAGAGTACTTACATCTTTCAATTACACTTTCTTTCCGCCCAAAATACTGACTCGGCGCGAGTGCGCCCTGCCCTCGCACCAAGACATAATTCAAGGGTTCATTCATGAAAAGAGTCGAAATCGCCGTCTCTACGGCGATAGCTCCATGTTATTCATAATTAAGTAATGAAAAATGAAAACAGTGTACTTACAGTTTCATTTTTCAAGTCAAACCAAACCATTAGTAGAAAACACAATATAAACAAAGCATCAAGACGATGGAGCGGCAGAGAGCGATGACGAACACGTCCTTCACACCCGCGCCGAAAGCAAAAGTGATTCTTCACCTCTCGGGCGCGCGGGCGCCGCGCACGACGGGACAGCAGTTAACTACCGTTCTCCCCTTGTTCGAAGCTTACGACCGTCCCAGCTGCCGCTAGTTACCTTCCTATTGTTAAAGGACCGAGGGTTTGTATTACGTATCGGAACAATTGTGATTTGTTCCTACACGATATACAAACCCTTGGTTCTTTCCAATAGGAAGACTCACTGGTTGGAGGGAGGAATCTGAGTGAGTGTCGTAACTGACTGGAATTCAGAACACCTGGGCTATTCCTCCTCATCATAAGAGCGAGGAGGAGTTCCCTGCCTCTGACACATTAATCGGAGTCTAAGAACTGCAGGATCAAAAGTCAGATCTCTGGGCCTTTTCGAAATGAGTGAGGAGTCGTAACTCATACGAAAAGCAAAGAATATAAGTATACAGAGTCGAAGGTTAAGGTAAAGAACGAGACATTCATGCCGTATTGCCCACATCTTCCCCATGCTAGAGGAAGGATTCTATGATTCTAACAAGAAAAATAATAAGGAAACTCGCTGTTAAAGCTTACTGCATCAAACGCCTGACCAGCCAGTGTAAATTCAAGTCCTATTCTTAACCAGAAGGATGAGAAGTAGAAGGACAGGGAGGGGGGAGGAGGAAAGATCAGTCACTCTCACATCCATCTCTCTCTAGAACTGCACACCATAGACAAAAGATGCAACTTGTCCTCTTGAAGGAGCCAGGTAAGAAAACACTTGAAGGAGCCGGGAAAGAAAACACAACTTGTTGAGTATCCACCACGTCACAGAAAAGGGAGTTCTAAGGACCTGTGGGCAATTACCCAAAGGAAGAGAGATAGTACGTATAATGGACCCCCTGTGTTCGTGTTCTCTGGATCCACAGACTCACACATTCGCGGATTTCTCTCTGGAATATTTCCCCTCATTATTTACAGAAGATTTGCCTATTAACTGTATTTTTCTATGAAAAATATCCACAAA